>NC_134951.1:96498143-96799976 GCF_965638725.1 Aptenodytes patagonicus
GCCTCGTCCTGCTTCTACACCCCTCAGAGACCCCTGCTCCCTCTGGGCGGGGCGTACTGGCGGGGGTCTCCAGTGTGCTGTCTGGCCGGTCATGGCCTCTGGGCCTGTCAGAGGGCGAATCCGGACTGATCAGTTGGTTTTCCCCCAAGGGGAGCCAGCTCGATCCTGCTTCGAGCTTCTGCGCTGCTCAGGCCACTTCAGCCCAGCTCTTGTATTGCTGGGGGTCAGGACTCACCTGGAAAGAAGGCCATCTCTCAGAAAAGCAAGGCACCAAGAGGACAGCTGTTTTGCTGTGTGTTATGATGACTGAGAAGTTCAGGTTGTCCTTGGGGCTTCCTTCCCAAACACTAGCTGTATGCTAAAGCAGCTGCAGGAAAAGCCAGCTGTTCGATCTACCAGGAGATAGAACTTTGCACACACTAGCCAGTTCATTGCAAGATGCTAATCACAATGTTACATATGCATGGCAGCTTCTGTCCTGACCCAAGAAAGCTTTTTATGAAACACCGCTATCTTCTATTAAAAAAAAAAAAAAAAAAGCAAGAAACACCACTGAAACGCATTTGTCTTCAGGGTAGGACATGACTGCTACATGACAGAACAGCAGAGCTATTTGCTAACCAAAAAAAATGGAAGGCTGGGCGGCAGCAGCATTTATTAGGCACACAGACTGAATTTTCATTTTGCCTAAATACCCTCTGCTGACTGAAGTTTTGCTAGGATGGCAGGAGTGCAGATGCCTGTCATAGAAGGAGCGATAATACTAATACTTAATTAGCATGTTTCACTTTTCTTTTTAAAAAAAACCCTACATTTTTACTACAGGAGGTGGCGTGTGTTGGTAACGGCATCAGTCTAATTTTCTCTCTGGAGAAAATGAGGGATAGCTGTACTTTTCTCCGCTTCCCAATCTGGTACTTGACTATGTTACGGAGCCTACACTGCTGAACCCAAAGGAGCCAGAACTCCCACCTCCAAGGCGAGACACAGATAACTGCTTTCCAAGCAGAAGCAGCTCAGTCAGAAGACAGTAAAGAAGCTGGGTAGGACCCAGCCAGCAGCGCTGGGAAAGCACAGCACCAGGAGGAGGGAGAAAATGAAGAAGGGGGAGAATGCTATTTTTTCCCCTCTTAGACAGAAGTCTTGTTTAGTGAGCGTAAATACAATCTTAAAATGCATAGAGGTTTGAAGAAAACCCATCTGTTATGGTTTGCAATGAGATGAAACAGCCATCAGTTCAGCAGAAAGCATTTTCTTCTTTATAAAAGTGAGTATTGATTCAGGGGAGGACTGTCAATTCTCACATACGTGCTTCTCCACAGAGAGACATACATATACCATTTTGCGGGCAGACGAGTGCGACCTTTGTTGTCACATCTTTTGGGAAGACAGAAAAGGGGAACTGGTTCCTCCCTCACAAGCAAGCCACCATTCCCACCGTTGCAAGCAGCAGTTTTCAATTCACGTGTTACTCCTCCTGGCCCTCCTGAATCCATCGAGCTGATAACCTCATTATGCCTGTCACCTGGTCTTGGGTCTCCTGGTTCTGCCCTCAGCTGGCACTCTCTCTTCAGCCTTTCCTGTGTTACATCTTCATTTCCTTTGTAATGTCATTCAGGTCATTTACGTGCTGACGCAAGAAAGAAAAACTGTTCCTTTTCCTTAGCAAATTTATAATCTTTTCCTTCTTGAAACCTGAAGAACAGATCTGGAAGTTTTTCACATCCAATGACATCAGCTTCTGTATTTTAGAATATCCACAGACATGAGTATGAATTTGAACTACTCCATATCAAGTGGCTGCTGACTGGTCACAAGCATATTTAAGCTGGAAATCAGAAGTTTCTGGCTGTGAGAGCAATCAGATTATGGAACGCACCTCCTGCCAGAGGTGTGAGAGGAAAAGAATGAAGTAGTTTTTAGTAAGCTCTTGAATGGGATTGTCTAACACAAAGGCTGTAAGAGGAAGGCACAGGATGTGATGACATACGGGTGAACACCAACTAACATATCCAGTAATCAGACTGGATAAGGCCCTGGTGAGACCCTACTCAGGGTTTCTGATTAGGCTGTCCCTACTGCATTGGGGGTCACATCCCTGCAAGCCAAAATGAGTGATGGAGTGACATTAGAAACTAAAAATTACACGTGTCAGTCTGAAATGAGCGTTCAGAAGTCATTCCATCTACGTGCCCAGAGACAGGTTCAGATACACTGATGTCACCCAAGCAGGTGCTTGCCTTACCTGCCCTTAACACACGCCAGGGATGCTACCACCTCCTCAGTACCTGTTACACTGCTCATTGACTGATAGCTGGGAAGGTTTCCCTCCTCTTTATAACGTAATTGAGCTTGTTAGATCTTGACCTATTCTTAAGAGACACGGGGAACAATTGATCAGCATCTTTCTTATAACAACCTTATATATTTGAGATTCATTATCATTTTCCCTCTTCTGTTTTCTCCCTGCTAGACTCAATCCTATTCTTTCAACCCTATGTGTTTTGCACCTCTTATACTGTACTTATACTTATATATATGTATATGTATATATACTTATATATATGTGTATATATATACTTATACTATATATACCTGTATATATATACAATATATATATATTGTTACCTTCCTCCAGCCCAAACCAAGACTAAGCCTTTCTTACTGAGCCTCTCTAACTTGGGGGTATTGAGAAAGCAAAAAATTACCTCCTTTGTCTTATAGGCAGTATGCCCTAGTAATACAGTCAAGAATGAAATTTGCCTTTTTATGTAATACCTTCACAATGGCGATTCATATTTGGTTCATTGGTTCTCAATCCATTTCCTCAGTGCTGTGGTCTAGCCAGCTGTTCCCTGTTTCTTTACTGGTGCATTTAATTGTTTCCCCTTCTCAGTGCAGTATTTTGCACTGGTTTTATGGAATTTTAGCTGGCTGATTGTGAGCTGTTTCTCCAATTTGTTGAGACCATTTTTTTTCCTATCCTGCCTTTAGTCTTGCAAGCTCTTCCAGGCGTGGGGCCAGCTATGTATTTTGTAAACATACTTTATTTAATCATCTAAGTCATTGAGGAAACTAGTTGACAGATCTGGCCAGGCACCCCTGGGACTGATCTCTGTAAGTCATAGAATCATAGAATAGTTTGGGTTGGAAGGGACCTCTAAAGGTCATCTAGTCCAACCCCCCTGCCGTGGGCAGGGACATCTTCAACTAGATCAGGCTGCTCAGAGCCCCATCCAGCCTGACCTTGAATGTTTCCAGGGATAGGGCATCCACCACCTCTCTGGGCAACCTGTTCCAGTGCTTCACCACCCTCAGCATAAAAAATTTCTTCCTTATATCTAGCCTAAATCTACCCTCTTTTAGTTTAAAGCCATTCCCCCTTGTCCTTTCGTAACAGGCCCTGCTAAAACATTTGCCACCATCTTTTTTATAAGCCCCCTTTAAGTACCGATAGGCTGCAATAAGGTCTCCCTGAAGCCTTCTCTTCTCTAGGCTGAATGATCCCAACTCTCTCAGCCTTTCTTCACAGGAGAGGTGTTCCATCCCCCTGATCATTTTCATGGCCCTCTTCTGGACCCGCTCCAACAGGTCCGTGTCTTTCTGATGCTGAGGGCTCCAGAGCTGGACGCAGTACTCCAGGTGGGGTCTCACCAGAGCAGAGTAGAGGGGCAGAATCACCTCCCTCCACCTGCTGGCCACGCTGCTTTTGATACAGCCCAGGATACGATTGGCCTTCTGGGCTGCGAGTGCACATTGCTGGCTCATGTCCTCCTGGTCTGATGGCAAACTACTGATAACTAGTTTCAGAGCGCATACCCGTGACAAATATCATACAGGATTGTTTCAAAAAGCCTTACTACGCATCAGGATAGCCTGCTTTGCTGGACCTGCTCTCTCCACTATTCCAGTTACTATGGCAAAGAAAGTTAACCGGTTTGTATGTGATTTGTTCTTGGCTTTCTCTCTGCTGGCTTTTTCTTATCACCTGATTATCTTTAAGTGATAACAAATTGATTATGTAATAATTTGTTCCACATTCATTGAGGAGATGAAAAGGTAATGACTGAGGGCTGAGGAATCAATGTTTTCAAGAAGGTTTAGGGACACTTGCTGATTTTTATCAGGGCAGTGCTGACTTTGAGGGTAATTTAATAGAACAGACATTAAGTCTTCACTAGTAATTAAGTCTTTACTAGTAAATTAGACATCAGGAAACGTTCCCAGAATACAAACTCAATCATCAGAATTAAGTGTCAGCACACCCCCGGCATGGTTTGTCTTGGTCCTACTAGGACAATTGTCCCAGACAATTTCCAGGCATGATTTGGGAGTTATCATAGGCAGAGGACCATTCCCAATAGGCTTTTGCATGAGGTCACACTGTTTCAGAGGTGAAGAGAGTTTAATATGGATGTGAGCCATTTGGTGCTAGTTTGCAGGATGTGTCTAGGAGAATGTTCCTGGGCACTCCTGATTTACTACCTTCCTACCTCTTTTTGCCTTCTCCATCTGCAAGATTCACTGTGCTTTGTAAGCACAAATGAATCAGTCCTCTTACTAGTCCAAGAAGAAGCTGAGGCCAGACATCTCACTTTATAGATGTGAAGAGTGAGGCAGTATCTGACCCAATCTCTGCAGCAAGTAGCTGGGCTAGCACTGAATCCAGGGGCCTGACCACTTATCCTTGGCTATACCATGGGGAGCAGTCCTTCGTCCCCCAAGCATGTCCTTCCCCAGCTTGTCAGGCAATGCCTCATGAACGATGAGGCAGGAGGGGACCTTCCAGGGACCTTCTGAGAACAGGTTTCCCCAACGTAGTGGGTGTCCAGCTCTCGCCCAGTGCCATGTCTCCTCTCCCCTCCCAGCCTGCTGAACCAAATGCAGCTGGTCACTGGGGTCACAGAAGGAAGGAAGTCACTGCCGCATGTCAAGGGAGAAGCCTGTCTGCAGGGGAAAGATGAGGTGAGAGCAGGCAGGGCGGGTCTTCCTCTGTCCATACACTTGCACCTGTGGAGAGATGGAGGGAAGCATCTTGCTGCTGAGGGCAGCCAAGGATGGGCATTCCCCGGGACAGGACGACTCCCAGCACAAAGGAGTAAGCAGGAAATGTCACCAGGGGCAGAGGTTGTGTGTTGACCTCCTGGAGGAAGAAAAAGCTGAGTGCAAGGGAGGCAGACGGCAAGCTGAGAGGTGCTGTGAGCTAGAACTGAGCTATGGAGCTTTGTTTTTCCCCCACTTCCTTCCTATAGGACCAACACATAAATTCCCTCCTTTCTCCCCAAGCCCTATAAGCAAGGATGAAATTGCATCTTTGTGATGATGACCAGGGGACACAAATTCCAGTGCAGACATGTCTGCCCCTAGTGGGGACAATTGCAGAATTAAATACCACCAGGGAACAGAAGAGCAACAGAAAACAGTGTCAGATTTCTATAGGCTGAAAGATGCTCCTGTAGGGTGGGGTGGTTTTTTCCTCTGGGAAGATAAATATAGAGAAGCCAATGGACTGCATCTTCAGTTTGTGTGCATCATGTTCTCTGCTCCCACCTTGACAGGCTCCACAGAGATTCTGGGAACAGCTTGAGATGATAGAATTAATTAAATGAAATTAATCAAAACAACCGACCTGGAGATAAAACTGGCATTGGTGAAATACAGAGTTGGGCCAAGAAGGGATTCTGCAGCCAGGGCTGATGCCTGCCCTCATCAATAGAATCTATTTGGATGAAATCCCGTGTCCTACATGCCTCAGTCAAACACAAGGGGCTCTGAGGAGCTGTGTGCCTCATGCAAGATCATGACTGTCCACACAGTGCAGTAATTGCAGTGGGAACAGATGGAGTCCTGCTTTTCACAGAGCCAGGCACAGCATGTAATCAGAGATCTCACTTTGATGCTGAATGAAGCTGAACTCCAAATCGTGCTGTGTTAGTGTGGAGGACGCAGGAGAACTGGAGCAATGGCTTTTAGGGTGTGATCTAAGAGACATCCATGGGTCCAGTGGGTGCATCCCACTCTGCAAACCTGGGAACAGGGTACAGGTTTGCCCAAATGAATTACTGGAAATTGGAGATTCCACTCTGCTTTAGTCTCTGCCCGTTCCCCCAGGATGTGTCAGCCCAAGTTTTCTTATGCCAGGTGCCAGTTTGGAGGCTTTTTTTTGCGCCTGTCCCAGCCATTTATGTTCTTTGTTTTATGAAAGCATTGCTGTCCTCCAAACACACTGCATCACCTCGAGATCTAAGAAGCTCTGTGGGCATAGTTCCTATCTATTGAGCAAGGATAAGAGCACAGTTACAAGAAGAAATATCTGATCAAGTGTGAAGTGCTCAGATATATTGTGGGGATGGGTCCCTTATAAATATCTGAGAACAGAGAGAGAGACCCAAGCAGCTTTATGAAGTGCTGTGTTATTGGGGCCACAACCCCATGGCCAAATTTATTCTGCAGCCAGCAGAGTTGCATCCATCACAGAGACGGGCGCCGTGGTGCAGAGGCAGTAGAGGGTCCTGCTGGTTGCCTGGGAAGTCACGCGGAGCTGTGTATTTCTGAATCAGGGCATGGCTGAGTGGAACAGCGTGCCCTGCTTTTAACATTTGGCAAGTATCAGTGGAGGGAAAACGTGGCCATCGCAGTTCCCCAGGGTAAATTTGCTTCTGACCTGCGTGTGGGGTCTTGAAGAGTCTCTTGAGGAGACCCCCGTGGGCTTCCATGCCACTTCAAAATTGGGTGACTGGCTTTATAGCCATGTTTTTAACTTGGGGTCCCTCAGCTACATTCAGAAGAGCCTAAGCCCTTTCTTGGAGATTTATCCCCTTCAACAGGCTCCAGGGAGCCAGAAAGTACTTATTTGGCAAATGGGCTGCAGAGATTTAGGGTGGTGAGGTTGGCGCGGTGAGGCAGAGCTCACGCACGCATCTGTGCTGGCATCAGAGGCAGCAGCTGCGTTTCTGGTCCCGTGCTGGGCAGCTGGTTTCTAGCTCAGTCATCTGGTGACCACAGTCTCTGTTCCTGCCCTAGTCACCCTGTTTTCACCTGCTCTACCTCCTTTGCCTGGCAGTCGTTAGGAGTCAGTGGGCCGGTGCCCGATTCTCTTCTGTTTCCATCTTGACTTTCCCACTCAATTTATGTGTGGCATTTCCCCATCTCCTTGTCCCAAGGGCATTAAGATCTCCAGTTTCAGCTGATGGTGCTGTGAAAGGCATGAAGAAGCTAAACCACATCTGCTGTTTGTGAAAAGCGCCATGTTCTCTATCCGGATCCCATGTGGGATTTGTCCTACAAGGTTCCAGGTGCTGTTAGAGTAGTGAAGTGCTCAAGGATTTCGTAGCCTTGCTGACAGAGGCGGGAGAAGCCAAATCTGTGCTTCTTCCTACACCATCTCTTTTGCAGGCCTGTCATGCGGCGGACAGTCTGCTGAGTGCCGCAGCCGATTCAAGCGGAGCTGTCACTTGTTATGAGAGGGAACAGCCATGTAAATGTATTCCCTGGCTCAGACACCTCACTGCGAAGTTAGGCTGAGTCTGTCCCCGTCTGCAGGGACAGTGAGGGACTTGCCCTTTAATGTGTCCTGTGGTTTTCTGGATGGCGGGATGCTCTTTGGAAAGAAAGTGCCTAGTATTTATGCTAAGCACTGTCCTTCCCAGTCACCCTCCTGCTTCAAAGCCCCTCTTGCTTAGCTTGGTGCTCGCTACTTGTGGGCAGGGCCCCATGCTCCTAGGAAGACGTGGCTGACCCTTTGCTTCTCATTTCCCCTGAGCAATGGGAGAGGCTTCTGAGGACAGGGAGTGCTCGGGGCTCCCTGAGCAAGGAGAAGAAAGGATTTTGCTCCTACACCGAGATGTCTGCAAATGGGAGGTGACAGCCCTCTGCATCCCTGCATGCTCTTGTGTTGTTTAGGTAGAAACAGAGCGATTATATCCTTCCAGGTCTCTGCTGAGCTCCAAGGGAACATGTGTCTCGCTGCCTCTGATCAAGGGGCTACTAGGGAGTCTGAAAATAGCCTTATTTCTCCTGCTATCATTTCTGCTTCCTCAAATGACTTGCTGGGTGATTGGTGGAGACAAATGCTCCAGAAATGGGAACCTGGCAAGGAATCTGAATGCCCCCAACTCTGAGATGGCCAAAGAGCGGAAATCAGACAGACACACATACACGCATCATTAGCCACTAGCCTGCATGTGAAATGAATTGAGATTTCCTGAGCTGGGATCCAGCTGGCACCCTAACGAAGACTTCCCTTTGTTCTTGCAAGCTGACAATAAAAAAACCCCAGATACAACCCCAGCTTCCCCAGGCATCTCTGTTATATAAGTAGTCCAGGTCTTGATCAGTGTTTCTTTGATTATCTCTGTGCGCCCACATAAATATACCGTGTGTGCGTACACACAAAATCCATCTATTTATCCACCCCACAAACCATTTTGCTGGGAGACAGCATGGTCTCCTGAATTTTTTATGGCTCTGCTTAGGTTGGAAGCAGTCCAAGGGTCAAACACTGTGCTGTATCTCCAGTCACCTTGCCAGTCAGTGCAGGGCATGGGTCTCTGATACTTTCTGAATCTCTGATCACCCACAGGGCACTAAATTACAGCTATTACACTGCAATTCGCTGTACAATTTTATTCTTTGATACACTACCTGCCTTTGTCTGTCTGCATAGCAGCAAGAGCGGTATGCATTATTTACCAGGCTAAGTACACTGCTGCTGCTAGTGTTGGAAAAAAAAAAGATAAGAGAACTGGAACAGGCTTGAAATATAAAAAGATGGCACAAATACAGCTTCCTGGGAAACAGTTTTGTGGTTATATAAAACTTTCTGAGATTTTGCAGTCCCTTTTGCCGCCCTGCACAGGGGTGTGTCTCTGGCCTCCCAAAGCTCTTCAGGAAGAATAGAGGTACTGGGGCAGATGGGGAGTCCAAGTCTGGCCAGTGCCCTGGCTTCAGGAGGACCCCATGGCAAGCACTGTGCCTGATGGGGAAGGAGAATGAAAGGCACATAGTGAGGAGAGCAGGATGCTTCTTCTCTCCTCATGGGATACTCCAGAGCCTTAAATTGGTCTCTGTTCCTTCTGTTTCAGCCAGAAATCCTTCTGGGCACCAAGAAGCCATTCCTGTGTTACTTCAGTTGATATATTCTAGCCTTTCTGTGCCTGGGAAGATCATGGAACAGATCCTCCTGGAAGCTATGCTAAGGCACATGGAGGACAGGGAGGTGATTCGAGACAGCCAGCATGGCTTCACCAAGGGCAAGTCCTGCCTGACTAACCTAGTGGCCTTCGATGATGGACTGACTACATCAGTGGACACAGGAAGGGCTACAGATGTCGTTTATCTGGACCTCTGTAAGGCCTTTGACATGGTCCCCCACAGCATCCTTCTCTCTAAACTGGAAAGGTATGGATTTGATGGGTGGACTGTCCGGTGGGTGAGGAATTGGTTAGATGGTCGCATCCCCAGGGATGAGGATGAGGTCAATGGCTCAATGTCCAGATGGAGATTGGTGACGAGTGGCGTCCCGCAGGGGTCCATATTGGGACCGGTACTGTTTAATAACTTCATCAGTGACATAGACAGTGGGATCGAGTGCACCCTCAGCAAGTCTGCAGATGACACCAAGCTGAGTGGTGCGGTTGACACGCCAGAGGGATGGGATGCCATCCAGAGGGACCTGGACAAGCTTGAGGAGTGGACCCGTGTGAACCTCATGAGGTTCAACAAGGCCAAGGGCAAGGCCCTGCACCTGGGTTGGGGCAACCGCCGGTATCAATACAGGCTGGGGGATGAAGGGATTGAGAGCAGCCCTGCCAAGAAGGACTTGGGGGTGCTGGTGGATGAAAAGCTGGACATGAGCCAGCAATGTGCACTCACAGCCCAGAAGGCCAATCATATCAAAAGCAGCGTGGCCAGCAGGTGGATGGAGGTGATTCTGCCCCTCTGCTCTGGTGAGACCCCACCTGGAGTACTGCGTCCAGCTCTGGAGCCCTCAGCATCAGAAAGACACGGACTTGTTGGAGTGGGTCCAGAGGAGGGTCACAAAAATGATCAGGGGGATGGAACACCTCTCCTGTGAAGAAAGGCTGAGAGAGTTGGGATCATTCAGCCTAGAGAAGAGAAGGCGTCGGGGAGACCTTATTGCAGCCTATCAGTACTTAAAGGGGGCTTATAAAAAAGATGGCGGCAAACTTTTTAGCAGGGCCTGTTGCGAAAGGACAAGGGGGAATGTCTTTAAACTAAAGGGGGGTAGATTTAGACTAGATATAAGGAAGAAATTTTTTACGCTGAGGGTGGTGAAGCACTGGAACAGGTTGCCCAGAGAGGTGGTGGATGCCCCATCCCTGGAAACATTCAAGGTCAGGTTGGACGGGGCTCTGAGCAGCCTGATCTGGTTGAAGATGTCCCTGCCCACGGCAGGGGGGTTGGACTAGATGACCTTTAGAGGTCCCTTCCAACCCAAACTATTCTATGATTTTATGATTCTATGATTTCTCCAACCTAACCGTGGTTTCTGTTACCTTCAGGTTGTTCCTTGAACATTGAACCTACTGGGGCAGGGATTTGGGGAATAAAATCAGTTCCAGAAGGTTTCCATTTAGTGCAGAGATGATCAAAAAAGATCAGAGTCCTCTACTTTGGCAACCTGAGAAAGGCAGGTGATAGCTGGGCTTTGCTGCCCTGCGTTGACTGCTGCGTCCTTTGGGCTTCCTTCCAGGGCAAGGGTCTGTCTGCGAGGCAGCTTTTGGAGTGTGCCCAGGCAGAGCTGGCTGGGTGATGCTGTTCCCGGTTGACCTTCTGAGAGGGAGGTCCAGGCTTATCTGCAGTGTAGACAGCTGGTGGAGGTGCCAAGGCAAAGCTGTCCAAATCCTGGCAGGAGGGGAGGAGTGAGTGGCAGAGCCAAGGCCAGCCCAGAGAGGGAAAGCCTGGGAGAAGCAGGCTTGCTGCTTCTGTCTGGTGAGAGGAGGTGGGATGTGCATGGTGACCGAGTTGTTGCTTTCCTTCCCAAATGCCCCGCAGATGTTCCCTTCGCTTCCCCCTCATCAGTGGCAGCAACAGCCGGACCAGCTTGCTGTGGCTCTCTGGTTTAGGCACTACACAGAGCAATGGTCAGACAGCACCTTATCCACCAGGTTGTGAGTATGCTGGGTGCTAATCCTGCAGGGAGAGTGAAAGCAGCTGTGCACAAACTGCCTGTAGGCAAAGCTGAGCAGAGTCACACACTCAGACCAGCTCCTGGTCTTTTATTTGTTGAGGTAAGCTGCAGCCAAAGTGGTTTTAAATCTAGTCTGTGGTCAGGAAAATGTTTGCTCACTGGCTGCATGTCATGAGGCAAACGTAGAAAGGAGAGAGAGCTGGGGCTCTGATTATTGCAGACCTGGTTGAAGTGGCATTGGCCTGTATTGCGGCAGTCAGTGCTCTGATTGTTTCCACTCTCTCCAGTGTTTGGGGGCCTTATTCACTTTCTCTCCATCTGCTTTCCATCTGAGCTGGCCCCATTATTGCTCAGCAATACAAACTAGATTGCAGGTTGCTTTCTCTGTTAGGCCCCCAAAGTAGTCCTTACAGGAGATGGATTTCTGATTGAAATCCTCCCTGTCAATTGCTGCTGGGATTCTTCCGACACAGCATGAAGACACTTCTCATGAAATTGCTAGCAAGAGAGGGCTGTGTTTCTACAAGGCTCAGGCTCCCACTTCCTTCCTTTTCCTGGCAATGCGACACTGTCCCCATTTCAGAGATGCTTCGCACCCCCTTCAGCTTTTGCAATCCCCTGAAGCGGGAGCATCAGAGCAGCCTGTGGAGGACTGCCCCAAATCCTCTCCCCTCAACAAGCAAGACTGTGGGCTGTGTCTCCCTAGATAGGCATCTTCCTGAAATCAGTGCTGAGAACTGAGTATTTTCCCTTTCCTGCTGAGGTGAACCAGCTCTGGGTGAACCCTGAAGACTGTGTTTCTGACACACAAAGCATCAACTGTCTTCCTGTCCCTCGCAGGGAGCTGGGCTCAGGCCACCGGCTGTGGGCTGTGCTGGGCAATGTTGCCCTTCCTTGGGCCTGAGCAGTCCTGACTGTGGGAGCAGGAATTGAACCCATGCTTGGATAAGATGCTTACAGGGTCTCTGCCCTTGCTGAGAGCCCATTCCAGCTCTACCCCTACAGCCAGCCTCTCAGCATTGCTTCAAGGTTGACAGTGTATTTTTTTAGCCCAGTCAAACTGTGTTCAAATATGGGATCCCCTAGGATGCCAGGTGAACCTGTGCATACAGGTTAAACACAGTGTACAGATTGGATGGGGTCCCATGTACAAGCTGTGCTGGGGGGATAAAGGAGCATCCTTTTTGTTGCTGGTTCTGGAGGCTGCTCTGATAGAGCAATGGGGATACAGTCCAAGAGACTTTTTAGCTCAGCTGGGAGGTGGTTCAGGCACAGTTTGATGTGCTCTTGCCTTGTTTCAAGGGTGGCACCTCAACCATCAGGCTGTTGGTGTGAAAGGGGAGTTCCCTTTGCTGCAAGGTTTTCCTTCTGTGGACAGCAGAGGCTGTGGCTGTGTGAGGCAGGCTAATAGCCTTACTACCTTTTCCTCTCAGATTGTCTGGCTGATTAATGTAAAGAAGTTAAATGTCAGCACCATTTTCTCCATTCCGTCCTTCACCTGACGTTCTCTACTTGTGTCTCAGACCTGAGAAAAGGTTTAAATGTCCAAAAGCTTATCTGTCTTTTCCAGCTAGAGCAGTTGGAAAAACAATTCTCCTGCCTCACATATTAGGGATAAAGCAGCTGCCCTGGTCAGGCTCATTCCTCTCCGAGGGAGAATACGACCGCTCCATGCTCCTCTGATGGCTCTGAACCTGGGGCAGCTTGCACATCTCCAAGGTGAGGCCAGATAAAGCTGGCTGCGCTGCTCCAAGCTGTGTCTCACAGCCATCGCCTTGGCTGTGAGCGCGGCATTGGCAGGCAGGAGGGAGACCAGGGCATGGAAGGAAGCAGTAGGGGAAAGAGGCTGCAGCACAAGGCATGCATTTTCTTTTCTAATTTGGGTTTTGAACTGTGTGTGGCACATGCAGGTGGGATTTGAATGCTTTTTGATGACTTTACAAAAGGACTCCGCTGTTCCCAGATTTCACAACCTGGAGAGAGAAGGAAATTAGCCAAACTCCTTAGCTCCAACCTCCAATGGCCAGTCCTTGAAATGACATCAAGCGTATTGCTTCAGAGATGCTGTCAGGGTTTGGAAGAGGCTGGAGAAGTGCCATGAAACGGGGGAAAACATCTATAGGGGAAACAAATAGACAGACAGAGTCATTCTGTGTACCAGCTGCTGCTAAAACTGACAAACATGGCTTAGCCGTATTTTGCTCTCAGGTGGAGAGTACTTGGGTGTTTTCCACACATGTTCATCTCTGCAGTTTATCTCAGAGGGGAGTGCTTTGTCTCAGCCATGCCTTACTGACCTCACTTGCGCTGGCAGATGCTCTTTTGAGGGCTTTACGGATAAACTGACCTGTATCTTACTGGAACATGTTGAGACCTTGGCCTGGAGCACCCATCTTTGATGTATTAAGGTTGCTGTAAATTCCTTTAAAGAAGGAGGACCCAGGCTGGGACTGAAGACATTGAAATACCATGAAAGGGTTAGTTCCCGAGCACTCCCCCACAGGGACGCTCTCCTGCCACTCTGTTCCCGTGAGGTTGGTTGCTTCCCATGCGGGGAAGTTTGCAGATGGAGGTAATTTGGTTCCTTCCCTGAAAAAGCATGCCATTGCCCTGCTTCAGTCTTCTTGCTCTGGAGGTCTCTGCCAGCAGCAGAGCTTGCAGTGGATTAGAGACAAGGAGCCCAGGAAGGGATCCATGTTGTCCTGGGATTTCCCACATGCAGATCCATAGGAGTGCATTGAAGGCAGCACTTTCCTGTGCAGGCTGTCCTGACTTTGGGCAGCCCTGGCAGCTGACAGCTTTGTCCAAGCGCTCTGCATCCAGTGGTGCCCAGCGTGTGGGCAAGAAAGAGATGACATGATGGAGAATCCACCTTGTGGCAGCCCTAACTCCGTGTTGAGCCTGCCTGCTTTTCCCTGGCAGCCCTGAGGGACTGTGGGGAGTAGTGGAGCATGTGGGTGAACTGATGTTAGGGTGAAACAGCGGGGCAGGGGAAGCTGTGGCTGCAAAACCCTTGGCTCTGTGCTTCCCCGCTGCAGGGGCAGAGAGGCCCTGGGGAGCAGAGGGTGCTGCAGAGCCCAGCTGCAGGAGGAGTCCCCAACACCCAGCCCTGGGTGCATTGCCCTGGAGGAGCCTGGGGCACAGCTGGGACCTACCGTGTCCTTGTCTCTGCTGAGGGAAATGCTTTTTCCCCAGCAGGCATATGTTTGGCATATGAAGGCAGCAGGTACGCCAGCTGAGGTAAGACCCACTCTGTGAACTTGTCTGCATTGAGGCAATGCTCCTTCCAACTCCAAATGTGTTCAATGGGAGACCTGACTTTTAAATTAGCAAGAGCAATTCTTTTATGACTTCTCTTGCAGTCCCTGAGTGGTTGCCAGCACTGCAAGCAGCAGGGACCCAAAGCTGCTATTTGAAAGCCCCGACAATGGGAGACTGGCAACAGAAACACTCTGAATGAGCTGCTTGGAGAAGCCTTCAGATCCATTCAATTCGGAGACTGATATTAGCTAATTTCTGCCTCCCATTGCAGTTTATTATTAGGAACCTGGAAGCAGATTCCTCACCCCTTTGAAATGTCTCCTGGCTCTGCCGCTCCAGTCTCCATCTCCTGTCACCAGCACCCCAGGCAACTCCAGGGAAATGAACAGAAAAGCTGTGAGTGGCAGATCTGCAGGCCTTGGCAAGGGAGCAAACACCAGGAGCTGGTAGTGGTTCGGTTCAGAGGATAACATCCCAAACGGTAACACTCCAGGAACACAGATGGGGGCAATACCTGCCATGAAAGCAAAATTTACTCAGCAGGATGGTAGTTGCAGTTCACGAGGAGCCAACACCTCATTAATTTTCTGCTGTGTGTACAATAAAGCTGTTAATGATATTTAGTCCTTCTTTTGCACCTTCCCTTTGAGGAACTTGAAAGCATTTTGCAGACACTAATTAGTAATGGGTTGCAACTCCTTGGGAAACACAGCAAAAAAATAATCAGTCTTTTATACCTGGGGAAACTGAGGCACAAGGACAATGCAGTTCCTACATGATGCCAGGAGAGCACAAAGCAGCAGGTGAATAGGTTGAAGGCACTGGGATGGTCTCCCTGTGTCCTCTGTTGTGGCTGGAGAAGGGGGGGAAGCAGCCAGCCCTGTTTGCTCAGAGCAGGCTAGTGCGGGAGCGCAGGCAGCGTGGGGCAATCTGCAGCCATCTCCTGAGACATCTGTCCCAGAGTTTGTAGGAGCAGCTTGTGGGGCTGTAGGAAATCCTGACCCTTGCCGTCTGCCTCTTTCAGCTTTAACTGCGGTAGCTCTGGCTGCCCTTCTCTGGCATAAAGCTGGAAGCAGAGATGAGTAAAACTGTTTTGTCTATTGAAAGACAGGCTGAACTGAGTACCTGCCAGAATGCTTTGAAAGCTCCTCTGTTGAGGGTAAAAGTAAGAAAGGCGAGTGGGGAAGAGAAGAAAACCCTCTGTCACTGGGTGGCTGGTGCCTCTCTAGAATTAGCACTTACTCTGTGCAAGCTTTTCTCTTCTCGCTGCAAGCTTGGGACTTGCCAGCATGCCTCAATTTGGTGGGCTGCAAACTCAGCACATTCAACAGCAGACAAACAACAGACAAATCCTCCCTGTCCTGCCCAACGAAGACACCAAATGGAGTACTTTTAATTGGCAGGGTGCTGGGAGTAGGGATATGCTCTCCAGGTGACCAGCCACCGGTCTTCAGGTGAGGCTGAGTGCATCTGAGGTGGGTTTGACTCCCCCCTGCCTGTGCTTCAGCATGGCTGCGGGAGGGATGCATAGATGGGAGGCAGGCAATGACTCTTTTGTGGCCACTCTGGAGGTTGCTCTTTTAGAGCTTTACAGGCACAGCTGGTGATTCATAGGCCGGACAAACCAGTAGCTCATCCCACCTGCATTAAACAGGCCATGGGATTTCATGCTGGTCCTTTGTATCATGCCCAGCCGCGGGGACAGTCACACACATTAGCCATCAAAGCCCGCTCCCTCCGCTCCTCTCCACCGAGCTCTGTTCCTCACTGCCGGCTGGGAGGATTTGTCTCTCCTGCAGAAATGTTCCCGGCATTTGATTCTTGTCTTCCTTGCCTCCACAGTGACAGGCACGGTGTTTCCCACTTGCCCTTTCACAGAGCACCATTTCCGCAGGATCTGTTCTCCAGGGGCTCTGCTTGGGTAGTCGCCCTGAGACCTAGTGTAAGCCCTGCTGTGAAGGACAGTGGGGTTTTGGACACAGGAGGGAGATGGGAAGTTATTTACTTTACCTTTTTCTAGTCTTATCTAAGTAAGTTCAGTAAAGCAAACCTTTCATGCGAGGAGAAGGCTTATTGTCCTCTGCTTTATTCGCGTGAGAAGAGATTCAGGTCTTCTAGCTTCTCTTGGAAGAGTCTATTTTCTATTTAGCAAAATCTTTGTCAGCTAATGTTATTAAGGCCTGCTGAATGCATGGCAGCGTCTGTGTGAAATGAGTTTGGCAAGCTCATTTCACATCCTAGGGTGTAGGCACAGGTGTCAGAAACCAGGAGCTTGTCTCTTGCCTGGCTGTGGCCAGCGAAGAATCCAGCAGCCTTTGGGATCTGGGGTCTTAAGAACTGGGGCCAGATCCATTGCAAGGCAAGGCAGAGGGAGGGAAGCAGGCAATGTTCTTCCTCAGCTTCTCTGGAGACAAATCACAGTCTTTCTGGAGGTTTCAGCTGTCCGCCTTTGTCTGGGGCTACACAAGAAAGCCCAAGAAGAGACATTTCAAGGTCTGACAGGCTCAATCTGTAGGCAGTGCAACAGCACCATGCCTTTGCTACCCATTTTAGAAAGGTTGACTGTCTAAGGCTTTAATTGCTAATGAAAAGCCTCCCCCAGGTAGCTCTTACCCTGATGTAGCAACAGCATGGCTGCAGTATCCTCTGATCCATTAGAGCCTTATCTGGAGTTCTTCACTAATCTTCTAAAATCCCTTTAATCATGTCTTCCCAGAAGACAATCAACCCTCTTCTGACTTCATCCTACTTAGCCATGTATATAATCGCCTATTGTAATCCACAAAACCAGCCCTGATACCTTGCTGCTTGCATTATAAAAAATCCACTTTATCCTCTGTAGGAAGAATATTTTTATCTCTTTCTTCCTTTTTCTTTAGACAGATTAATAGTTTCCTGGGTTTATCACAACTCCCATGGGTGTCGGACTATTCCCCATGCCTGGTATATACTGCACTGTTCTTTGATGCTAAGTTCAGCATCTCTTCCAATATTTTAATAGCACTTCATCACAAACAGTTGTTTTTTATTTGCTTTGCATTCTGCTCTTAGTTCCTTCCTATTTTTTTTCCCCTCTAGTATCACATAGGTTTGATTTTTTTCCCTGTGGGTGACCCTGTGATGTGACTTGGTGTATCCCTCAGCAATACCTGTGAGCAAGGGCTACTGGGTTCAGTTGTGCTTGGTGCATGAGAGTGAGCAAGTGTCTGCCACTCGCCTGGACCTGCAAAGACGAGTTGGTCGGTACCTCGCCTAGAAGCACCTGGCCCCATAGAGCCCCGGATTAGGCACCTTGGCTTTCCGATGGGGAGAGAGAAGGTCACAGCTAACCCAACCTTCCTCTGGGACTCATACTTCCACTTCAGCCTCTGCAATCCTCCCCTGAGAGCAGCAAGCAATGCCCAAAACACAGCCTCTCCTCACACTGGCCTTCCACTTCTCACCTGTCCAATGCAAGAACCAGGAGCTCATCAAGCCATGCTGACAGCTAGCAGGTTCAAAAGAGGAAACATCTGTTCTTCACATGTCTTGTAGCTAAGCAGTAGAAGTCCTTGCCATGGAGTGTTGTGTGATTAAACTTTACTTATGTTCAAGGGGAAGTTGGATAGGTTCACGGAGAAGGAATCCAAATTAGTTTACTAAATATACAGAAACCAAGGTAATTGGTTAGATGGGCTTTGGTGTGACCGAGCCAGCCTCAGGGTGTTTCTTACACTCCTCACCCCATGGGGGAAATGGGTTGAGCTCCCAGTGGTGTGCTGGGGGGTCAAGCCCAAACCTCACAGGAGCCACCAAGCTGAACACCAGAGCTGGTGGCAATAGGTCATTCCCCAGTCCTTCTCCAGGGGCAGAGGTAGAAGGCACACTTGGGCTTGCCATGCCTTGTCTGTGCCTCTTACCTGCTGAGCTGAGCTACGGCGTTGCAGGGAAGGCAGCAGCACCGTTTCCCCCGGCTGTGCTTTTCATGGTGGCTGGCTCTGGCAGCATGCTCTGAAAAGGTCTAGCAGGGGCAAGGAGGCAGGTGGAGGGTTGCCTGCTTGATGCATTGCAACGCTCTTAGCTGCTCATGGAGCAATAACAGTAGCTTCTAGGCTCTGCAGGGATGTTTTAAGGATCTGCATTTTGCGCTCACACATGCTGCTTAATTCAGTTCCAAATGGAGATGGTATTCACCCACCTGCTTCCTTGGCATGTTGTGCTGCCTAGGTAATCTTGATGAAATGTTTTGCATTCTTGGGATGGAAGATGGTCCACAGAGGCAAGGGCTGGCATGTGATCAGCCCTAGGCAGGGAAAGGTGGCCTTAGCGTGAAGGCCTAGGAGATCTGTTACAACCTGTCTTTTTGGGATAGGTGGTGAACCACATCCCTCTGCCACACTCTCTCCTTCTGGAAAGAAGGGATAATGCAACACGTCTCACAGGGAACAATCAATGCTGATCTCAGTGAGCAGCGGTAAACGAGGCTGAGCTCTTCTGAGAGAGGGTAAATACTGAATGCAAAATGGCATAGAAACAAGTCCAGTCTCCTCTGTAAATCCATTAAAGAGTCGTTAGCACCTAAGTACTCTCCAGCTTCAGATAACTGAAGTTATTTTGTAACTTTGGCTTTCCTATGAAAATGCTAAAGGTATGGGTGAGTTCAGGATGACTAGCTGAAAACTGGCCAACTCTTCTGTCAAGGAGGGATACTTTGGTCAGATTTGCAAGAGATAAAGCAACAGCCTCATCTGGCAGAAAGCAGGCTGAATTCTCCTTTCCTCCAGAGACATCAAGCTTCTTAGACCTTGGGAACCGGCAGATGGCTGAACAATGAAGAGATGGAAGTGAAAAGCAATTAAAATCTCTTCTACCAGAGCACTGGAATTATCATATGAGAGCAGCTCTGCCGTCCCTCAGCCTAGTGTCTGTCCTCTTTCTCTTCCTAGCACTGAGAGTTGCAGAGAATGATGTGGCAGCCACCGTGGTGGGCATCCATAGGCTAGAAGAGAGCACGTGCCCAGGAGACATCTCCTCTCTCCCCTCCTAGTCAAGCAGCAGAGGACCTACACTGGACTGGGAGGAGTTAAAGTCCCTTCCAGAGAGATTTTATTCTGTCAAGTGTAACGGTGGATATTTTCATTATTCATATCAATGGCTTTTCCTGTTCTGAATGCTGCTAAGCCTCTGTCCTCGGTAAAATCTTGTGGCAGTGAACTTCACAGGTTAATTATTCATTGTGTAAAAATAGTCTCTCCTTTTATCAGTTCAAAATGCATTGCCTTTCACTCTAATTGCATGTCCTCTGTTCTGGTATTATTGGGCAGTCTATGTGAGGGAATGATTTACTTCCGCCCATCCAGACGTTATTTCTGTACCTATTTTTTCCATCCCTTGTATTTGTCTTCTTTTTGTATTACCCTGCCTCAGTCTCCCTATATCTCCCCATTCAGAAGGCTCTACTGGCTTCTAACCGTTTTTGCTACGCTGCCTGTTCCTACTGTGTCATTTTGGAGGCAGAGCTGCCATAGTCAAACCCAGAAGATGGGACTCACCCCTGTGTGTCCCAGGCTTCAATCCTACAGAATCAAATAGGGCTGTGCTTGGGTGACACAGTGACAGAGCAGGGACAGGCCATTACCAGGCTTTTGTTCTTTGCATCTCATCCTTTATGCACCCAGATGCTGTGTTGACCTTGGTGACACATAGCCCAGATGGCATTTGCCTTATGGACACCCTTTGGGATGCCACATCTGGCAAGGAAAAGTGTGCTTCCTATCAGCGTTGCTTGCTGTGCCCCACTCGCGTCTGTCATTAGAGTCCTGCATCATCATGGCTGTGGTCACCCAACATATCACAAGGCAGGAGGCAGCTCCAAAATGAAGTCGGCTTCAAAGTCATGTTGCTATAAAGACTTTTTTTTTTTGGTTGAGTTTCCTTTTATCTGGGTTTTTAAAATGCTTAGCAAATGCAGCTTCCAGCTTTCTTTTCCATAATCATGTGGTTTGAAAATCTATAGGGAAAAGGCAAGCTGAGATGCTCAGGAAATAGCGTGCCTCCAGGAAGTGAGGATTTGAGACTCCCCTTTTCCTATCCGTATAAGATAGGAGTAAGATAGTATAAGATTTATGGAAGAAAGGTGAAGACTGATAACACAGGCTCAACTGGCTTGCCACAGTTTCCTCCAGGACTCGTGAACACAGGCACTCTTGTGTGATCTGAAGAGGTGGCAGAGGTAGTCTTGTAATGGAGCTACATAAAGAGAGGAGGAGATCGCTAAAGTCTTCTTGCCTCTGTGATCACTTGTTAATTCTATTACCTATATAGGTGCTGCTGCATTTGAAATCCCTCACCAGATTGACCACTGATTGTGTTTTAGCAGTTCTTTGAACCTGTTTTTGATCTTCAATAGCTGCTTACATCTTACTTTTGACTGCTTTGCTTTCAAATGGTGCCAGTCAGTGTGAGGAGTGTGGATGGAGGCTTTTTGAAAGTCCAAATAAACCACCTCACTTTTCCTTTATCTGTTCTTTTGCTGACATGCACAAAGCATCCTAGTAGATGTGTGAGGCATGAATGCTTTTGCTGAAGCAGTGTTGGTTTGTTCCTGTTATATCACCACTGTCACCTAGATGTTTTATCCTTTGCGCTTTAATTATCTTTTCAGCTAATTTGCCTAGTTCAGAGTAAGGCTCATTGGTCTGTAATTCCCAGGATCACCACTAATGCCAATTTTAAAGATAGATATGCTTTTACTGCCCTCTAATCCTCCTTCAATACAGTAGCTTATTTTAATGAAATATCATAAGCATTAGAAGACCTGGATAAACCATTGAGGCTCTGTGCCTTCCTGATCTGTGGATGCATTAGGTTGTTCCTGCACCTATTCTCTCAGCCTCTCAGTCCTTTTCCATTTTGCCTGAAAAGAGTGATCCTGGACTAGCCTCATCCTCTTACTCCCCTGTCCCCCAAATGTGTGCTGAGAGGGATGTTGAGATCACCGTCTTTCCCTGCAGTGTCTTTCCTTGCTCTAGCAGTCCTTTTTTGCAGTTGACTCTTGGCAATGCTTCCTGCTCTTGGAAATGCCTTGAACAGAGATTTCCCAGCCGTTTTGATCCATGGACCGACAGCTGTGGTCTCCCAGTGGTGGTACAGACCAGTAGCCACCAGATGTAAAGCCTCAGATGGCCAGCATGCACTCCTCACTCCTCTTTACATCCCCAAGGAGGGCATGAAGGCTGTGGAGGGAAACCGCCATGTTGCAAAGCTCATTTCTTCAAGGCTGAGTCTCTGCTATCACTTTTGTGGTGCTCTGCAAGGCTTTTGGCGCCAGCATTTCCCCAGGTCAGCTCCCCCAGGGCAGCAGAACTGCTGCAGGCTGGTGCCTAGGCAGGACCTGCATTTCAGACAGTGGGAGCAAAGGGAGGATAAACCGCGTAAAATCACTTTCTGGGTCTGCAGACTGCTGCCGTCTTGTTTCTTTCTTCCTTCAGTAGTGCTGAGCTCTCACGAGGTGTGGGGAAGAGCCCCAGAGAAGAAAAGGTCTTCAGGGTTTGAAGACTGCAGGGTTTGGTGGCTGACTCAGGTGGAGGGCTGAAGGGCTTGCTGGGGGTCTAAGCCAGGGAAAAGGTTGTGCTGTGAACGCTGCGGGGGTAAGACAGAAGTCTTTCCTGTTGGAGGCTTGAGGTGGTCCATGGTACCTCCAAGCCCGGGTGCAAGAGGCTGAAGAAGCTTTGCATGGGCTGTGTTGGGAGCTAGCACAAGAATCTGTTGTTTTCCAGCTTCCCTCAGCACCGCAAAGAGGGTGACACACATGCCGGGGGCCTTATAAATGACCTTATGGGTGAATAAAGCCTGGGGCACATCTCTTAGTAAAACTGGATCCTGTATGAGGCATAAGAAGAGACAGGTACCTTTTCCTTCACCTCCTCCCATGCTGAACTGCTCTTTTCAACCAGGATTGATTTATCTACATAAGAATGACATTTAAGGGCAATCTGTTCACATTTGGTACATAGCAATTTATAATCCATATCTGCACCTTGTTTAATCCCGCTGCTCTAAAGCAAGTCTCTTTATCATCAGCTGGAAGGCTCGGTAAGTGAAATGATACATCTTTGCTCATTAAAAACACAACTCCCCTTCACTGTGATGAGTACGTAGTGTAAAACATTTTAGCATCCCATTTGCTTTTCATTTTCTCATGCTCACTATCTGTCAAATGAGTCTTTTGCCTCTTAATATACTGATTTTGTATGTGTATGCATCTGCCTTTCAACAGCCTTCTCCATTCCTGTAGGCTGCTATATCAGAAATCCAGTGCTGGTTTCTAAACAGTGACTCAGATGACCCCCAGCTGAATTTTCTCCTACCTTTTCCTGGTAATGTCACACCTAGGGACTTTAATATATGTGTCTGAGACCTCTCAGTATGACATTTAAACATATACTCTGTCTTGCTGGCACAAGATAAGCTTGTGGTGGCTAATCACACGTCCAAATCACACCATGATCATCAGCATTGTCATAGCTAGCTACCTCTGTGTCCAAACTTGTCTGGAGATGGGGCAAACATGGTTTAATACTATTATCTGCAGTGCTTCACAGGAGGCAACCAGCTCATCCAGTTTGGACTGCCTAATGGTTAGGGGCGGGATGGAGAAGGCACCAAATGTTTGGTGCCGAGCAAGGGCTCAGCGCTCCCACTTCAGCCAGCAGAGACGGAGTCAAGGCAGCCAGCACAGTCCGGAGGGCAACGCAGCTCCCCAGAGGGAGATGCCATGCAGTGAGCCATGCAGCTCTGCAGGCTGCATTGGCAAGGGTGGGATTTAGTTGCCGAAATACAGATGCCTCGTGCTGTTTGAGACACTTTGGGGCATCCAGGGGGTTCTCACTGGCCCCACAGCCCCCCGAGGAGCAGCCCAGGGAGGCTGGGAGTCCACAGAGCCATCATACTAGAGTGGTGAATGGCTTAACTATGTGGGAAACATGTTACCTTGAACTCTTATGCTGAGTTCAGCTTGATTTTGAGATGGGAAAATGATTAAGTATTAAGTGGTCATAGTCATTGATATAATGACAGAAGGCATTGATAACAATCTCAGGGTATGAACTCAGACAATGGTATCTGAACATCTTAACCCTGCTGCATGATGTCAAATTGGTTTGGATGTGGAGAGGAAAAGATTCAAAAAATTGTAGAGAGCTGCCAAACTTAAAAATGAGAGTCCTTATGAATGCCATTAGAAATGCACATGTTTGTAGGCACTGAAGAAGAATCAGAATCTGCTTCTTTGCTCAACAGGATTTCTAGTACAGAGGGGAAAAAAAAGCCGTAAAATAAATGCACGTTCTGATATCCCCAGCAGAGTGCCAGATACCTCTTTTATACCCATCCACCTAATGCCTGCACACAGTCAGTGTCCTGAGGACATATACTGATGACACAACTTCTGGAGAGCTGGATTATTGCACAGATACTTTCTGGACTTTCTATGTGTGCATAGAAAATAATCTGGCAGCAACATGTAAGAAACCTGCCTGGGTAGCTAAGGGACAAATGAGGACAGTGTGTTTAATTTTAACTGTCAATGCTACACACTGTCCTCATTTGTTCTTCAGCCAAGCTACTAGCATGTTTTTCTCTTAATTTGATCTGCTACTCCTAACCTACTTTATTTCTAGCACAACCTTTCACCACCACAATTACCCATCTGCCAGCTGAACAACCTTTCTTAATGCAGGGAATAAAATAAAACATCTCCTTCTGTGCTGGAGTTCCAGAAAGCCCTAGACCAAACCTGTGGGTGATGCCTGTAGGAAAAGCAGTCCTGGTGCCACCTGGGAGAGTCTCTGAGCATCCTGCACCTGCTGGGCATGAGCCACCAAGGGCTGCTGCCTTCTCATTCTCACCCCGGCCCTTCTCAATTTGCTTTTTGGCTAGAGGCAGCTGTATTAAACTATTAGCACGTTCTCCCTCTTTAGATGGCCAGCTGAGAGCATCAGGTACCAGACAGCCGAGCAATCACATCAGGGTGGAAGCTGACTTCAAATGTCGGATGTAGTCAGTTTGGGAAGCACGGTAATTTGCATTTCCAAATTCTGAAAGACTTGCATGCAAATTGCAAGCAGCTGGCATGGAGATTTGATACCTCCTTCAAACTGTGAATAACACCCGATTAGAGATTAGCAAAGGTAGTATCTCTGGTTAATAAGGGCGATAAATGTGCTCTAGGCATGTACATGGCCATGTCGGACCTCAGCAATATTTAAAGCTTCTGAGCAACTTGTGAAGGACGGACAAATTAGCAGGGGTAAATGGAAAAAGTCATACAATGAAACATGGGTTTTGCCTTGGGCAGATCATGGCAGAGCAATCTGATATCTTTCTTTGAGAAGGCAGCTGATTTTCTAGACAAAAGAGAAGTGGGAGATCTATTTATGCTTCAAATACATTTTTGATAGGATGCCACTGAGAAACCAATGGAGCAGAAGTATTTGGGGATAGAGCTGACAATTAGGGTAAAAAACTGGCTCAAGAGGAGATGACAGCAGAGTGTTTCACATGCTGCTGAGTGTATTGACCAGGCTTAAGGGTCTAGCGGTGTTCCTTAGGGATTAATCTTAGGACTGATCTAATATTTTCATTGATGGAAGCACAGGTGTCCTCTGGTAGAATTTGATATTCACACAAAGGTGGGAGACATCAGCAAGACAGAAGGGGATCAGAATATCATGCAGCAAAAATTGGGTCACTTTGAAGACTGGAGTAATAGGTAATAAGGTCTGATACTACAAAATGCAGTGTCAGAAAGTCTGAGAAACTGCTTATTAAAAGCTCAGCTATAATCTGGGGGTCCATGTCTTTGAAACAGTCAGGAAGATAGAGATCCAGGGGGTGCTACTGAATCATATTGGCTGGCAAAAATGATTGGTTTCTCATCAGTGCGTACAAATACCTGAAGGGAGGGTGCAAAGAAGGCAGAGCCAGGCTCTTTTCGGTGGCGCTCAGTGGCAGGACAAGAGGCAATGGGCACAAACTGAAACACAGGAGGTTCTCGAACATCAGGAAACACTTTTTCACTGTGAGGGTGACTGAGAACTGGCACAGATTGCCCAGGGAGGTGGTGGAGTCCCCATCGTTGGAGATATTCAGAAGCC
The DNA here is from genome assembly GCF_965638725.1 of Aptenodytes patagonicus. Classification (NCBI taxonomy): domain Eukaryota; kingdom Metazoa; phylum Chordata; class Aves; order Sphenisciformes; family Spheniscidae; genus Aptenodytes; species Aptenodytes patagonicus. Next base: position 96,523,692 of record NC_134951.1, read on the forward strand.
GTCTGGACACAGTCCAGAGCCGCTGGCTCTGGGTGACCCTGCATGAGCAAGGGGGTTAGAGAAGATGACCTCCAGAGGTCCCTTCCAATCTCAACCTTTCTGTGATTCTCTGTGCAAATGATACAGTGGGGAGAAAAGCAAATGCCAGTCCTCTCAAATAATATATTTCCTGCAAAGAGAATTACTACTGCCATCAGAAGGGCTGCTTACAAATAAAAGTAGGCTGGAAAAAGGTTTTGTAAGCATCAGAAAGCAGTGAGGTTCTGCAATAGTTTCTCAGCAGGTGTAATGGGGAGAAAAAGCTCCAGTGGGATTTAAGAAGCAACTTGTCAACTTATAAGAGGAATATGGTCATTTGCTTGCCAGAGGGAGCAGGGGATTGGGCTCAGGTATTTCAGTTGCAAGCCTGTATTTTTAAACTGCCAAGAGGACAAATCCACCTTTTAGGGTATTTCTCCAAACCTGAAGCTTCAGAGTGGGTCCCTTGGCATCAGCAGGTCAGTGTTATGTTTTATATTCTTTCCTTTTCTATATCATCATTTTTAAGCTGTTGATGAAAGTTCACCTCTTCCTTTTGGCTTCCTAAATTGGGAAAAAGTACAGACATGGCAGACTTATAATACAATCTTCTGTGCTTTTCTAGGTTACTGTAAGTCTAGGTTTGGGAAATCAAATGTGTCACTATAATTAGCCTGGGCTGCCTCCCTGATGCTCCCTGCTCCCTGCCAGACATTTGTGCAGTATTTCCTGTTATCGGAGGGTTATCTTTTCCCATAATATACCAAATATCTTTAACAGTGCTCCTTGGGAAGATGTCTTCATTCAGCAGTTTCACACCTCTGGGCAACCTGCTAAGAAATGTAGCACTTTGATGGCATGAGCAGTGAGCTAAAGCCCCCCATTCTGCACATTGCACCAGGAAATGTTTGTATTCCCACTTTGAATTTTCCTGCTCAGGCATGGTGGCTCACACCCTTCGTGGATCACTCTGCTTCCACCTTTGCTCTCCTGGAGTTGTCACTAGCCTGCCTGGGGGGGAAGCTGGCAGGGAGAGAGGTAGAGGTGTGCAGGTCCTGTGTCACTTGGAGGTGACAGGAGCTGGGGGAGAGGAGAGTCAGGGACATCTCTGTGAGCTGACTCCTAGGTCCGGGCTCTGTTGTCACTCCCTCTGCTTGCCCATGCCTCTGTATGTGCCTGGCATGGACCTTGGTGTGTGCCTTGCAGTGCAGAGCCTCCTGAGCACCAGCCAGCTAGCTGCAGGACTCAGAGCATTACGGAGCCGAGGTTTCCAAGAGAGAAACTGATTCCAGGCAGGTCTGGACATACCCACCCCAGACTCTGCCATGAACCCTAGGCCAGAGACTGCAACCAAATTCTTATTGCTAGAAGTTTATAGGAAGGGAGAGAGAGGAAATTCAGGTACCTTCATCCAGGTAAGGATGTGATCAGTGCGTCTGAGTGCCCAGCCCCACACTTGGGTACTGGTCAGTGTTACGCCTTATTTTGGGCTAATGGAGGAGCTGTGGCATAGAGCTAACTGCAAGCCAAAGGGAACGAAACACTGATGTATCTGTCAGCTGAGAAGAATAATTTCTTTTTTTTTTTTTCCTTTGGTGTGGAGGTGTGTATTTTACTGACAGCTTCAGCTGTAAAAGAACAACAGAAAGGCGTTTGTGCTTGGAGACAATAATCCGTGACATGCTGGGGATCTGTGCTACTCTGCTCTCTGCGTCATATATAACGGCAATGTCACAGTGCGTCTCCCCAGCTGAACAAAAACACCACCACAGCAGTAGCCCAAATGCTGCAGCTCAGAGTAATGATGCCACTGTACTCATGGCTATTACTCAGAGATATTCTCCTTTCTGTGAATATGCTGCATGTGTTCAGCTTTCCCGGCTGTGGTACACGGTCTGGTCAGCTAGTCAGGCAGGCTTAGAGAGGCTGAGAGGTTGGCTTTCGGTTCAGCTTTCTAGTGCTTCTGGGAACACTCAGAATCCGAAAAATGAGAAAGGATCCTGTTTGCATCACTCCTGCCACTAATGGCATTTTGTGGCTATGGCCAGAGTCCCACCTGGCCAGGCTCACACTGGGGAACTGGGGAGCCCCCCTTGTAGCCAGTGCTCAGAGCCTTCTCCAGCCTTGCCTTGCTCTGGGACCCCTGTCGAAGCTGGGGGCTGAAGCTGAGGGGGGCTCAGAGCTACCAGCCCTCCCTGTGCACCACACAAGTGAAGAGGGAGCAACCCGTGAGCCTGGCAGCGTCTGCTGTCTGGAAAAGGCTGGAGGAGCTCTTGAGGTCTTGCGTTCCCGGGCTAACTTCTTTTCCTTGACCAAGGGCTGACAGCCACATTTGTTGTGCCAGTCCTCCAGTCAGTAAAAAGGGGATAATGAGTCCACTAGCAAATACTTTATTCACCTCCTGTTTTGCCCCACTGTTTGTAATTTGCAGAGCTCACTCCTGGCTGTGTTGCTGGCTGACTTGTTCAAAGTGCTACCCTAATGCAAGCAAGTGACAGTGACAGGTAGAGGGTCACCCAGCAGATCCATCCAGTAACCTGTAGATTCCTCTTCAATGGGCTGTAACTTGAACGGCCCTGGCTGGATTTGATCCTCCCAAGAAGCCTGTGAAGGCAGCATGGCACCCAACTTGGAGGTGAGGGGGTATTACTCTGGCAGGGTGCTCCTGGTGCCTCCTCAGAAGATGGGTGCACAGCAGGGTCCTGGCCACGTACTCAGCACTTCTCTGCAGGCTGCCTGAATCCTTGGCTGCCTAGGAGCGCACAAAAGCTTTCCAGGTGAGAAGGACTGTGGGATCAGCCTGGGATGCTGCTGCCTCTCCTAGCTTAGCCCAGAAGGGACTTAACTGGAGAACAAAGGTTCGCCCAGGTGCCCCAAGGCTCACTGGTGCCTGCTAGAGCAACACCAACAGCAGTGCCTGAGCTTCTCGTGTGCAGGTGAATCCTGTGTCAATAGACCAGGTCTGGAGCTTGTCTGTGCCCTCACTTAGCTGTAGCCCAAAGCCACTCCAGGCTTGCCCACTATCTGCACTATAAACTCCAGCCTGGGTCAGGAATCTGCCCCAGCATAGCCAACAGGCTGTTATTATATGCTGGATAAATTGAACCCAGACTGGGTCAAGCCTGGGTGCAAGAGATATCCCAAGCTTGGTACCTCCCACAGACGTTGCAGGTCTGAACTACCAGCAGCACCGTGGACAAAAATATGTGGATCACAGAGCCCTAAGGGCTCATGACCCTCACAGACCTCTTCTTGCTTCTCTCACAACATGTAATACAGACTGACTGAAGTAGGAGAAACTTTCCCAGGGATAGGTTATACCTTCAAGTTTATATCTGTTGCCCTTGGAAGAGTTCAGCACTGGCGAGTGCCAAGGATTGGTCACATTGAGCCCATTGCTTCCTCTCTTCTCGTGGAAGCAGGCTAAGCTGCTGCTTCTTAAGGCTCAGGAGATTGTAGAGAATATTTCAAGACTCATTGCACCAAAGCCTCCCTCGCTTCAGAGCTTTGATACGCAAAATATGGAAACAAACCCGAGTTTCGCCTTTTCTAATTACTGCTCAGTGCTTGAGATGTGTCTCTCACATTTCTGGCTGCCATGGGAAGGTGGTGATGTGGAAAGCTGGTGTATATTAAAAGAGCACCGATTTGGCTCCCTGTTGCTGCTGGCTCTGCTTCTCTCCATAGAGCCTGCAGTACACCCTGAATTTCTGTAGATGTTGCTGCATGCCTGCAGTCTCCCAGCAAGGTTTTTCACAGAGGGAAGCCCACAAGTCCAGAGCATCTGGAGGAGGCTGCACTCTCAGAGGGACTTCTCTTTCCTCCTTGGGCTCCAGAAAGCAAAGATACAGGCATGGAGGCTGATCTCTGCTGTCTGGCACTGAGTCTTGAGGAACCAGCTAGCTAGGATGGATTGGGATGGGTGTTGAAAGGTCACTGTGACTAGACCTGGTGGAATTAAAAGAGTTTGTTGAAAATCATTGCCGACCTTGCGTGCGGGCAGCGTGTCCGTGTTGCATCGCCTATGCCACTGGGTTCTTCAGCACTGGCCCCACACTGGTGGGTGGTGCCTGGTCTGAAAACAGGGCTGTTCCTAATGCATCCTTCTGCCTTGGGGAATCAAAGGGTTTGCAGGTATTGCACTCCCCAGTGTGTCCCAGAGCATCCCACAAGTCTAAGCCTGGCCTTCCTCAGCATTGTGTGTACCCACCCCACTTGGGTTACAGGAGCCCACTAGCTCCGAAGCACAAGGTCTGGGGGCGGAGGGGATACCTTTTATGACCTTAGACTGCCGTCGCCTCTGCAAAGTAATCTGCAGAGTTACCAGCTGAAACTCATGGTGTGCAAGCCCACGCACTCCCTGCGACAGGTCCTGCCCTGGGGATATTAGTCGAAGCCGTGTTAGAGATTGATGTGACTGTTCTTGATTGAGGGTGGGTAGGCAGGAATCAGCTGGGTCCTGGGAACCTGGAATAAATCGCAGCAGATGGGAAGTACTCCTTGTGACAGATGCAAGACCTCAGAAGCAAGGAACCTTCAAAGATGATTACCCTGAGATGTGATCTGTGCCAGGCACACACAGGGACACTGGAGAGACTCTTGCATCAGTGCTCTCAGTGCCACGTATCATTGGGCTCCTCAGCCCCACAGGATGGACAGAGTGGGGGCGGGGGGAGAGGGAAGGGAGCGGGGCAGCAGGCTGCAGCTGGGGAGGGAGTTAGGCTGCTGCACAGCTGTTCTCCCCTCCTACCACCTGCAGCAAGCAATGCACTGGGTAATGGTGATGGCAGGGCTCTGCCTCCTTTCTCCATGCCCCTCCCAAATAAGTCCACCTTGTTTAATTAATACAAGTCTCTGATCTGCAAACACAGGAGAAATTTCTCATGGGAGAAATAACTTACTCTGGTTTAAGAAACCAGACAAAGAAAGATGGTGGTGGGTTTAAAGAAACAGCCCTGACTGAAAAACACACAGCCAGAGCTGGAACAGAGGACTGACACATTCATGTCAGACCTGACCAGGATCTGCTGGGGCTGATCAATACTACGTGATAGGTTTGGCATGAGTGTTTGGCATGTTTATTTATAGGTATTGTTTCTTTTCAATGCTTATGTCCTGAAATGAAGGGTATGGTGTTTTGGGGAAGCTGGCAAGTCACTCATTGTCACTGTCCTGGAGCAGAGACAGAGCTATGAGCCCTGAACTGAGGCTGATGGTGCTCAGAATAATGAGAGGCAAGTGCAGTGGGGATGCTGCTATAAAACTATGGCCCTGTCCCAAAATGGTGGTAGCCAAAGATCTTAGCACTAAGGGAAGTCTCTGGCAAAGGTCAGGATGGAGGGGTTAGCCCTCCTCACTCGTACCTCTACGTGTCAAAGCAGCTGAGCCTGACTGCAGGGGGGGAGTACCAATATGTTGAAGGGAGTGCAAATAGTTACAAGACCAGAGGAGTTGGCAGTGCCACCCACAGCAAGCAGGGCATGGGAGAAATGCACTCCTCTGCCCTCCGCCATGCAGTTGTCTCAATGCTCCCTGCCAGTGGCGTAAGTCATGGATGTCCTGAAGAGTACAACGGGGATCACGGGGCTGTCAGACTGGGCTGCCCAAGAGGAGAACCTGGCTGGTTTGATAAACTTACGACTTCTGCCTCAGCTCAGATCCTGGAGCTGAGGGATTTTTGTTTGTCCTGCCTGCACCAGGCTTGCAAGAGCATGTGGCTCCCATGGAGACCAAAGCGCAGGAGCAACCAGCAGAGCAGAGCTGATGGCGTGCACTCGAATGGCAGCTGGTGTGGAGGAGGCACAACAGGGCATTCATGCCCTGCAGGTGTATGGGTTCACATCCCATGCAGGTGTACGAGATCCAGCCAAATGCCCATCCAGGTCAGCATCCCAGCGACTGGTGGTACGTGCTTGGGAAGAGTGCAAGAAGAGGACAAGTGTGCAGTGCAGCTTCTCCAAAATACTCTCCCAGCTCCCAGCAATCTGCAGCTGAGGGACTTTCTGACCAGAGCTGCTTGGTTAAGCCATCAATGGGTTTGTCTTCCTTGACTTTGATCTACTGCCTTTTGAATCTATGTTGATGTTGAGCATCCCCAACACCCTGTGGCAAGGAGTCCCACAGCTTAATGAAGCATTGCATGAAGAACCACCATTTCTTGTTTGCTTTGGACCAGCCACTTCCTACATTCATTTGATGGTCCCCCACCTAGTTATGGTATTGGAAGAGACAGCAAATATCTCTGGCTTTGGTAAATGCACTGAAATCTGTCCAGTCCAGCTTAGAACCTTGCAAGTCTAAGGGCAGGCTTAGGCTGCATTCAGCTTGCAGGCTGTGGATTGCCCATCACTTTTAGGATTTGCAAGTTATCTGGACTTGGATGTCACCCTACAGCTTAATCTTTAGCAAAGAGAGGACGACCTGACCAGATACATCTCCTCTCCTGAAATACCAGGCCAGAGTCAAGGCACAAGCTGCTCAGAAGGTCCTTGCTCTGCAGGAAGAGCTCGAAGCAGGGCTGGGTGAGACCCTGGATGTGCTGGGCTCCTGGTATCACAGGCCCCCATGCCCCTGTGGGCTCCCTGCTCTGCAGGCACCTGGCAAGGAGGTAGGATCCCCAGCTGGCTGTGGCACTCACAGGGCTTGAATACCTCACCCCAGACTGGGCATGAGGCAGAGATAAGCCCATTCGCCCCCACATGTACATCAGGGAGAGATAAAGCCGTCGGCCGATGGGACTGAGCCATTTCCTGAAGTGCTGCGGGCGGGTGGAAAGCACCCATGCCCCATTCAGCGAGCAGCAGCGGAGGCGGCTCGTCTCCTCTGAGGTCTCACGTCCTTTCAGCGTTAGCCCTGCACATAAAGGGAGGCCGCTTTGCACGCCGGCGGAAGATAGTCTGGCCTTAAGCAGCACAATCACCTCTTTCACTGCTTTCAGCTGCCTTGCTCCCCTCTGCACCCCCACGAGGGGCTGGGAGCAGAGCCCGGAGATGGGGAGCCTGGGGATGGGGAGCCCTTGGCTGGGAGGTCTGTCACCCTGGTTATTTGAAGCAGCTGCGCTCCTTGCTCAGCTCCTTTCACATCAGCAGTTCTCCTTCCTGCCAACAGTCGCAGCACTGAAACAGCGACACGGCTACTGTAGCAGCTGGGGGAGAAATCTTTGTCCCGTGCAAGGGCAGGGTGTTCAGCTGGGCCATCGTCTCACCTCGCCAGCAACTCCCTGTGCTGGTACCCAGAGGGGCAGCGGGTGCTCAGCAGCCCTGCCAAGGTGGACGGTTTGACCTGGCTACCCCCCTGTCGGTTTGGGTGCCAAGACCTGGCATGCCTCTTTGGGAACAGTGCTCTGGCATGCCTGTTCACCCCTCAGGGACGGGGAATGGTGACCCAGCCCCTCTCCTGGGGTGGTCTGTGAGGTGACAGCTCAGCTCGGGGAGCACTGATGCTCAGGGCACCGGGTCATTCACCCCCTTCTTTCCTTTTCCCTGTCATGTGTTTCGGGGCCTCCATTCACTCTCTCCAGTCATTCATCCCCCTGCCCCGACATGTTGTTTTAGAAGTTGCCCCTTATTTTGGATAGTCCCCTGAATCACCCCTACTTCAGAGAGGTGCACCAGGGATTGAAGGAGGTGGGGCAGCAGCCCTGGCTGGCATGGGTACCAGCATCAGTTGGGCTGCAGGGTAGGCAGGCATTTTGGGGAAAAGTGGTGGAATTTGATTTTTTTTTCCCGTTTTTTTAAAGAATACCTTAGGACCTCTAAATCCTGCTTGGAAATCTGCTTTGTCAAAGGCCAGCCCTGCCTCCCAGAGTCTGCTCCCTTTAGTTTCTTTGTGCTTCTGAGCAATCTGCTCCTACACACATTAAGAAGCACTTAGCAAGTGACTAAAACAAAGCCTCAGAAAAGGAATAACCTAAGGATTTAATAAACTGCAAACGAAATTATATAAAAAAATTTCCCAGGCAGTTGAGTTTTCAGTGATTAAGAAAATACAATTTCCTGTAATTAAATCTTAACAAGAAATGTTATTAAAAACACTCTGTCCTGGCTTTTGTAATAATTGCCCATTCCCCCAGAACAGTAAACAGAATTAGAGTCTGCAACACACACTGTAATCCATGTGTCATTTTGATCAAATTTGCCTTAATAACTTTATCTGGAGAGAAAAGTTGAATCACAGTATCTGCAATGGAAACCCCCGCATGGCAGAAGTGACGTGTGGCTGCTGCTGGGGCTGGGGCAGGGGACAGTCAGGGTGGAGGGGGTGCTGGCACTGGCCAGAGATGGGTGACGCAGGCAGGGCTGCCCTATCCTTGCACGGGCTCCTTCCATGGCTGCTGCTGCACCCTAAGCCCCTGGGGTTAACAGGCTCGGTGCTCCTTTCCGTGTTGTAGGGCATGTACTCTGCTCGTGGCTCTATCCCTCAGCATCTCCATCCCAAACTTCTTTGACACCCCAGCTCCCCCCATGGTGCCCCAAACCTCCCTCCTGGGAAGGCCTGCTCCACATTTGCCCATGTCCGTGGTTTCAGCCCCTTCCCACACTGTTTCTTGTGCCTGGTGAAGCACTCTTGGTGCTCCCTTTCACATGGTGTTCCACAGCACCACTGCCACCTGCATTTTAGGGCCAGTGCTGGGCTTTGTGCCGACACATCCCTGTCCCCTGCTCCTCAGGTCCAGCTGCCGGGGGGCTCTGGCTGTGTGGCTGCCGCAGCCCTGCCCATGCTGCTCTACCCTCCTTTCCTCTGCCTGCCTGTGGCTACAGCCCACTGTGCTGTTTCTGCCCGTGCCCCCTTCCAGCAGCACCTCCCTCCTGCCGGCCCCTTGACTCTTCTCCCCCTTTCAGGCTCCCCGGCACTTGCCCAGCACTGGCTGGCCCTGGCTGCAGGCAGAAGCAAGGTTTTTCTCCCTGCCCGGTTGCTCTCCCCAGTGCGGCTGGCAAGGCGTTGTGCATTTACCCTCCGATCCCCTCCAAAACCTCCTCCCGAACTGCCAGGGCTGGGGATAAAAGTCGAGTGGAGCGTGGCGTGGGGAGTGCTGACACATCTTTCCCAGGCAGCAGAGACTAACCAGGGGCTCTGTCAGCCGGCCGACAATTTCCAGCCTAACCTGAAATCAGTCTGACAGCAGCTGGGCAGCCCACTCACCTGGGGGGTTATTTTTAAAGCTGGTAATTGGCTGTCATTGCTGTTGTGTCAGGCTATGCCACTCGCCCTCCGGCAAAGCCTGGGAAACGGATCGGGAACTTGCTTGCACAGAGGATGAAGGTTTCTCACATGTGCCAGGGCGGCCACAGGTAGAGATGGGGCAGCGGCTGCACACGCTGGGCAGGGCTCTCCTGGATGCTCCTGCCCTGCATCTTGCAGCACTGGGGAAAAATAAAGTCCCTGCTATGAACAGGAGCTGTTTGCAGCCAATATGAAAAGGGGAAGGGAACTTGTGAGCAGCTTTGCTGCAGAGAGCTGCTAGCAGATTTTTCTGGGAAGGGCAGAGAGACTTGGAAAGCGATGGTCTGGTACCAAAGGGAGGGGTGCGGGCTTGGATTCAGGGTGGTCTTGCTTCAAACGCTGTTCTCAGCCACAGGAAGAGGCTGGTTTCTCTTGGAAATGTTGTCCAGATGTGCTACAGGGCTGCAGAGGCTCTGCCAGCAGTGGCAGAGCATGGCACTGAGCAAAACCTGGATCCACTATCTGCAGGGACTTCTGACATTTCAGCGGTTGCTTACATCCCCAGGTGGAGGTGAAATGTAGAAACTGGGGAGATTTGAGGGGAGCAGAGAAGCTTTTGAACTACTATGCCATTTTTATCAAAGGGCAAACATCTGGACATGCGGTACAATTTTGTTCAGTAGGACATTGCATTTTCTCATCCAGCTTCATTGCCCCTTTGAGCTGTAGTTTAAGAACCTGCTGTCCTTGTTCTCTAGTGATCCAGCTTCCCAGCTAGATGTACCCCAACCCTTGTGCCTCCTATGAGACCCTGTAACCCATGGAGGCTCTCCTCGTTGCATTGCAGGAGATATAGGCCAACCCAAGCAGAGAGGACTCAGCTTCTCAAGGAAAATCTGAAGCCTGAACTACGAACCCCGCAAGGCCCTGTACTTACAAGGAAGCATGGGTTCAAGCCAGAAAGACCCAATGAACCAGTTGCGCTCCATCTCCTGGCCCTGTCAGTAGGTACCTGGCTGTGAGAAGAGGACGGATCCTGCTAAGGATCCTGGCCAGGTGATGCTGGCCAGCCAGCATGGCAAATAGGAGGAAGATAGATGGCGGAACGCCTCTATCTATCTATCTACCTACCTACCTACCTACCTACCTGTTTTTCACCCCAACCTCCCTTTTTCTACAGTTACACCAATCCATCCATCTCCCTCTAGCAGAGAAATGCCCCATTACATTGTTTGATGGTAGCATCTCCCTCTCTGAGCAGTGTTTCTGTAGGGCAATCATCACAGTATCAAGGCATCACCTGCCTACACAAGAAAAGGCTCAGAAAGTGCTCTGCACCTGTGAAATATGGTGATGAACCATTTTTTAGCTCTGAAAACCCCCAAACAAACATACAGCAGATGCTGTCTCTCTAAACAATGGCTTCTTGCAGAAACGAAGTTATTGGCTGTATGGGATCCAGCGGTCCTGCTACCCTACAAAAGCCACACGCTCCCACTGGACTCAGTCCTGCATTATTTCAGGGAGGTGGCAGGGCAGACTCTGCAGCCCACATACTCCATCAGTGCATTTTGCTGGCCAATTTCTTATCTGTCGGAATCTAAATGCCTGCTGCTGTCAGAGTGTTTGAACAAACTGCCAAATCCTCGCTCCGTGTCACACTGCTGGCATCTGTTGCTTGTTCTGGCAATAAACCAGTTTATACTGTCACGATCCAACCCAATGGTTCTCCTGAGTCTGTGTGGGATGGCTCGGGAAGGCAGTTCCCTTTTTGTAAGGTTTTTATTAAAAACAACATTGGAGAGAGGAGTTTCTGTGCTGAGATGGTGGAAGCAGTTGGGGGATGTTTTTATATAGCACATCATGCAGCCGGTACTTCATGTGCGTTCTTCCTGCAGGGGATGGCTTCGATTCGTCTCTTCCTTCCGCAGGTGTAAATGAGGAGTCTTTTTAGTGGAGTTACCCTGCTGTGAAGCAGGTGTAAGTGAGAGGAAAATCAAGCCCCATCTAAAAAGAATTGGCAAAGATAAGGTCTTGGGAGCATGTTGGAGATTGCTGCTTCAGTAGATACTTGAGGAATATTCTCTGTCAACCCAGACAGTGGGGCCGTCGGCAATAGAAGCCAAGTTTAAATAAAAACTTCCTCAGCTATTTGGTGGAAAGCAAGGCTATGGCAGGGCTAGGCTTCAAATACGAGGGCAGCCTCCATGGGGATCCACTTACCTCTCAGGGGAGGGCTCGGTGCAACCAGGCAGCTCTGATGAGAACCCAGGGGATCCTAAGTCTGGTTTGAGTACAAAATGGCATTTGAAAACAGGCAGCTCCGAACCTTCCAGCAAAGGAGAAATTATTACAAAAGAACCAGTGTCACAAGTGAATCAGACACACTGCTTTGAAACTGAGTTTCTTGTGGCATCTCAGCACCTGAAATCTGCCAGGGGTTGAGTTGTTTCACACTTGATATGTCCACAGCAGCATTTTTAGCTGTGAGCCCTCAGGTGTACGGAGGGGTGTTGCAGACCCTTGTCTGGAAGTTGGGGTCTAAGGGTCTGGGAAAAGTTTGTTCGGATCAAAGTCAGTGTGGGGTCCTCTCAGCTATTACCTGCTAGAAGTCCAGCTCAGGGGGATGAGATACTCCTGGTATTTCACCTTGTGTCTCTGTCTTTTGGAAGTCTGGCCTGATTGCCTACTGGGAAAATAAGTGATTGGAAGCCCATCTAGCTCCAGCCACTGGAGTACGAGGGTTTATCTGAGGAAAGGAAGGAGAAGGTGTACAGCTGGGCCACAGGCAGTGCTCCAGGAAACCCATGGATGGGTTATGAAAGCTGGAACATTAACACTGAGACCTCAGGTAGCACTTGTGAGGAAGGCACCTACTATACCTTGTGCACACTGTGCCTTTGCTGGAGAAGCCTAATGATCACCTGCTGCCCTGGGGTACCACCCTCAGCACCCCTGCCGTTATTAAATAGGACAGTGATCTTTTAGAAACTGATCCTAATATCTTGCCCATCTAGTGAACCCACTCTTGGAGACCCACCACTAGGAGATGTAAGTCAGACCAGAGCTGTGCTGATACAAAGCTGTAGCATCGGAGGCATTTAGCCATCAGGAGACTGTCACGCTGACTTCTGCGCTGAGGGTGTTTAACACCGCCGCTGTGGTCCTGCCCAGCAGCATACAGGCTTCCCACCTCACCTCTTTCCCCGGGCCCCGCAAACAGCCAGTGCCTGAGCTCATTTGGCTTGTACCTTACCTCCAGACTTCAGCATCCATTGCTCCTCCTTCTTCTAGGCAACACAGTGCCCTCTCTCCTCCACCTCCTCTAGGGAGGGAGCAGCGTGACATGATTAAAAGTAGAAGGCTGGAAGGAAAGGTGGCTTTTCTGTAGTAGCAGATACAAACAAGAAAACCTACAGAGATCGTGTGCCTGGCTCAGTTTCATTAAGGTTTTTAGCTTTCGGCTGATGACAGGTGTTGAGTTAAATCACTCAGGTCATGTTTTATAGTCATTAAAAAGAAACCTAAAAGAAAAAGTGAGGGATCGTAAGCCATTTTCAGGAATTCCCCTCCCTTTGTGTTACTGCAAAATTTTAATTATCACGCTCTGCACTTTGCACTGATATTTGGACATTAAAACTGAGACCTTAAGCTAAGGATCATGCTCTAATTTGGCATCGCTGTTGCATAGTAATACAGCTCCCTTGGCACTTTTTGCAAGCCTTGAATTCTCCTCTTAATCCTGCACTGGTTGTAGGGGCAGCAGAGCTCTCTGCTTTGGCCACGGCTCTTTTGAACACCATCCACTGGATCCCTTCCTGTCTTAGAAGGCCATGCAATCAAAGTGACATTCTTCAAAGTCAGCATGCCCTGCAGATGTATGCATGCAATTAGTAACCTTCGCACCCACCTCAATTTTTGGTATCAACCTTTCCTTCCCTTTGAAAACACCTCAAGAACGATCCCCCTGTGGCCTTTATCGTCCATCAGAGGCCCGGAGATCCTATAGAGTCAGAGGGAATGTGAAAATATCTGTTTTTCTCTAAGTGGACCCAATGCAGTGAAGATCTGTGGGACTTGGAAGCTGAGGAACTCCTCGCCAGAGGAAGTTAAGCTGCCAAAGTTTGTATGGGTCCAAAAAGGGGCTGGACCCAGAGGCATGTCCCAACGAGTTCCTGTGCTCCTCCTCAGCCCTGACACCCCTTCTTTCTGGCCGATGGGTGGGGTGGGCTGATGCACAGACTACAGACACACAAAACTGATGCGTGCACCCGTGTCCCACTTCTCCACCCAGCTGGGGGGCAAGTACGTTCCTGCAGAGGGGTGGGGAGAGCAGGCAGGTACACAAATATGTAAAGTTGCTGCAGGTCAATGTTACAGCGTGCATTTTCTGGAAGCTACAGCCAGCCTTTAAAGCACAAATGTGCCTGTCTGCTTCCGTTCATTTGAATTTTGCCTGGCTGTTTTTTGAAGGCTTTGAAAGGGCTCTAAGTTTGTACTGTTATGCATGTTCAATAATGCATTTCCTGCTCACAATGTTTGAATTGTTATCTTCATTGTTATTTATTAAAACATCTCCAAGAATGTCTGGACATTCATGGCTCTGCATCTCAAGTGATTCATTAAAACACCCCTTTCCCTGTCAGAAACTCCACTCTTGCATTATATTGTGATCTCCACAACTGAGTGGGTGAGAGGCCCCATGTAAGACGGGATAAAATCTTTATCCCACTGCACGTCCACAGGACAGGGGTGTCTGCACAGTCTCTTGCGGATGGATGTGAGCGCATACTTTCAGTTCTCCCCTCTTGGTTACACGTGAGTCAGCTCTCCCCTAGCGTTAACCCCTGCTAGCAGGGTGCTGAGCTTCAGACGTCCTGCCTCTGTCTCCTCAGCATGGCTTAGGAATTTAAGTGTCACACCTTGATAACCCAGCTACATGGCTTCTGGATTAGAGCTCAGAAGATGTGCAGGCAAAGCTGGCAGGCAGAGTCTGCACTGATACCTGCAATAATCATGATGGAAAGCTCACGTAAGAGCAAAGAAAGTATTTGCAAACCCAGGGAAAGTACATGATGTTCAGTCAGCACTCCCCTCTGCTTGGCACTTATGAGACTGCATCTGGAGTACTGGGTCCAGTTTGGGTCTTCCCGGGAAGAGATACCAACAAACCAGAATGAGCCAAGAGGAGGGACACTGAGATGGTTGGGGGCTGGAGCACCCAGCATGTGAGAAGAGTCTGGAGAAGCAGGGAACCGTTTGCTGTCTTCAGCTATCAGAAGAGCCGTTGCAAATAGGATGGAGCCAAGTTGTTCTCAGAGATGCACAGCAAAGGACGAGGGGCACAAATCGCTCCACGGGAAATTCTGATCAGGCATAAAGGAAAAAAAGGTCATCCCCATGAGAGTGGTCAAGCACTGGAACAGGTGCCCGGAGAGTCTGTGGGGTCTCCATCCTGGAGATATTCACAGGAGACTGGACTGGGTGACTTTCAGAGGTCTCCACCCTGAATTCTTGGTTATAGCTGTGTTGACTCTGCTGCTTATTGGAGGCAATATTTCATAACCAGCCCTTTTCCTAACAGTCCCTCTTTTGATCTCCAGACAGAGCTTGCTCCTCAAGCTATACCTTTTGCCTCCTGCCACCCTTGCATAAAACACAAACGGTCAAGGAAGACGTTTCTTCCTTCCTAGTGCCCAGACTTGCCAGCAGGCTTCCCTGCCTAAATTTTGGTCTCCCGAATGCAGACTCCACCTTGCTCTGTTGCAGGTAAGAACTCTCTCACCTCAGCCAGGTGTCCCAGAAGGAGCTTTGCAGGTCTGGGAATCAGGTTGCAGAGTTCCCCAAAATCTCTGGAGGAATGACAGTGCCACCAGAGTTTGGCTTGTTCACTCTATCCTCCAATTCAAGAGCAAGCAGCATCAAATAAAGCTAGCGGGAGCTGGGCTTGAAAGAAGCAAAAAGAGGCGTCTCTTCCCAAAAGAGGTAATTACTCTGCCTCACTCTTTGCTGCAGGATGTTATGCTAAATTTTCCATTAAGTCCAAAAGAGGAAAACCCACGGGAAGTTACTAAGCACGAAGAAACTGCCTCTGTTTCAGGAAGTCTCTGGGTTGAAAATGAGTGGAGAGGAAAGGGATTAAGAGCGAGTTTTGCATATGCCTGCCCTGCTCTGCCGTGGCCACTGCCAGGGACAGGACCCTGGGATCCTGTGGGATCCTGTACAGATGTTCTTATGGAGGGAATGGCATATTCCTCACCGTAAAACTCACCCCATTGCAAAACGGCTAGCAAAAGACCTACTAACCGCCTTCTGTCAGGCAATCAGCTAAGACAATGAGCAGCCTGGGTTTCTGTCTTTCTTGGGAGAGCGTGCCACTTGCATTCCCAGGCAGCTGTGCGTCTCTTGCTCTTCCCTGCTCAGTAGAGATTTTTGAGGAAAGTGACATTTGACTATAGCTGTGCAAATAAGCACTGCTTTGGTTTGCTACAGGAACAGCAGCATTAAAAAACCCCAAACACACAACTGGGGTCATTGTGAAATTCATTATTTTTCAGTTTCCTGCTGAAATGAAAAGCAGAAAAATCACCTTGTGTTGAGTAAATGACTCAGTTTGAAAGCAAATGTTCTGCTTAGGGATCTTAAAAAAAAAAAGGGTCTAATGGGGTATTAGAAATCTGTAAAAATAAATGGTTATTTCAACAAGAAAACCTGAAACAGCTAATTCAGAAAATGTTGAAATGGAGCCTTTGAACTTCTCAGTTTTCTTCCCCTCAGTTGAAATAATTCGCTGATTTTTGCAGTGATCCATGACTTGGCTTGGTCAACCCAAAAATGTATCTTTCAGTGAGAAACAGTGATCCTGAAAATTGGCTCCTTCTCCTGCTCAGGACCACCCCTAAAATGTACTCCTGCTCCTGCCACACTGATTTTCAATTGCTGCAGCTGCACAGCTGTCCTTGCCACTAATTGGCTCTCCGGCACATCCCTGAGACACTGCTTCCCTGGTGAAGGTCTTATAAAAAAAGAGCTGTCGCAGGGTTGTCTGCCTCATTTCAGCCTTCTCCTCCTCAAGGGTCTGTCTCACTTTGCTTCTGAAGTGACTGGGTGGCTTTAGGTACGCTTTCAGCTGTCCGGCACGCAGTGCTTGCCACAGTCCCTGCCTTGCTGCGTGGCGTGGAAAGTGGCACTGCAAAAAAGCAAGAGCAGCAAGGGTTGCAAAAGCCATGTGGAGGCCTGTGTTGTTTAGGAGGGATTATGGCATGTGCCTCGTCTGGCCGGAGGTCCTAGGATCCCATGGTGCTCATGCAGACCCCCAGGATAGCTTCACATAGCTGGGCTCAGCTGCTTTAAGAGAGGACAATGTGGATGCTGAGCATTTGTTTTTAATCTTGCAGTGCTAGGTGGCTCTGATGATATGGAGCAGCGAGGTGCTGTGGATTTGGAGGTTCACTCAACAGTGGCACATTTCAAGCACAAGCGAGAGCGCTGGGTATGCCCGTGCCATCATGGTAGCTCAGGGCTTAACTCTGCACGCCAACTCAAACTCCCTGGTTGCCTGCACTGTGAGTCCTGCACCTTAATCTTGAAGCCTGCACGTGGACGGCGTGGACACAGCCAGCCCGAGCCTGTGACAGGGTGAAGGTGGGCCCCGCTTGGCGGGCATGGGTAGACGAGCCAGGGCAGAGCGAGATTTTGCATGCTCTGCTGCAGATGGATCGCGTGTCCTTGGGAAAGTAGTTTCCTCCATCTGTGTCTCGGCTCCATCTCCTGTGAGCGGAGTGCGGGGAGGGTAACCCGTTCCCTGGGGGCTGTGAGGCTGAATTCATTAGCATCCGCGAGGAGTGCAGCGGTGTTAGCGGGGAAGGCTCTGGGGAGGGCAGGGTGGTGATTAGTCACTTGTAAATGCCCCCCCCCCCCATGCTCACAGGGATCCGGGTACTCGCTAAAACAGGTTCCCGGCAAGCAGAAAGAGTCCCTTCTCTCAGCTGCTCTTCCTCTCAGCCCCCTCTCGCCTCCCAGAGCTGAATGCAAAATTAACACATTTATCACACGCCGTCTGAAAAAAAGAGAGAGATCAATTTAGAACAGGCTGTATTTGCAAACATCTGAGCCCAAAATAACGCAAACAAACAGTTGCATGACAACTCCGCCGCTGCTTTTCATCCAAAGCCCTTTGCTAGGGTGTAGTGTGCTACCCCCTTGCCTTGCTTTTCACCGTCCTCTGGCAGGTGATGCAAAACACTTCCACACTCAAGTCTCCAGTTATTCCAGCAAAAGCTTTTTAAGGGGCACCAAATAGGATCTCAGCCAATGACCCATGAACATCACCGGCTGCCCCAGCACCCTTGCCTGCTGCATGGTGCTTCCCATGGTGGTTTTCTCTACACGGTGTGGCTGGGGTGTCCTTGGTGCTCTGATCCTCAGGAGAAGGCAGTTTCTTCTACAGCACACTCCCACTTCCAAACAGCTGGAAGAAGATGAGAGTGACTACATTGCCAGGCTGGGAGAGACACTTTCTCTCCTGTAGGAAAAAGCAGAACCTGATTTTACCCACATTTCCTAATAACAATCAGAAAAAGCCGTGGCCCTGGAGGCAAACGCCCCACCTCTGTGAAGCACGTACAGTGCAACAGGAACAAGTTCCTCTTCCAAAATGGCACTGCCAGTGCATCTAGCCATACCCTCCAGAGGTCATGGTGGGGGATGAGGAGCAACCTGAGCCGCCATGGCCCTCAGATCTCCCATCTGACGCTGCCAAGAGGCTCTGCTTCCCAGACTATGTTGGGGGGGGGTTGTTTTGCTGTGGTGTGGGTCTGCCCCATGGGGCTGAGGCCTGGTGAGGCATCTGCAGTGGAAGAGACTCCCAGACTCCCTGTATGGAGATCTCAGGGGATCTGAGCCTGTGCGAGGAAAGGCAATGCCTTAGGAGGGGAGGAGACCTGTGAGGTGACGTGGTGGACAGTCTGTTAGACCCAGTTCCCTGCTGTAACTGACCCATGCAGAGACCTGACACTGGAAGAGTCACTCTCAGGGAGGTTATTTGTACAGGCAGGAGTGGGTGTTAAGGTGCAGAGGCAAGCGAGGAGACCTGTTTATTTTTCGTCTATGCCAAGCCTTCAGAGCCAGCTCCCTTTGCCATGCTTCTTTCTCAGTTGTCCCTCTGTCCCACCCTCCCTCTTGTTGTCACTGTCACAGGTTCACAAGGATGATGGATGAAAGGCCTTAAAAGCAGCTGGTTTCACATTTCATCATTGTCACATAATTCGCTTTCCTCTTTGCCTGAAACCGCTCCTGCTGCCAGAAACGCCCTTGGCATCCCAAGGTGTGCTCTTCCCTTGCCGGCGCCTGGCCAGGGACGGCCTGTCGGAGTCAGGTGCCTCTCTAGTTTTGCAGAGCCCCCGAATGCCTTGAGAGGAGGGATTCATCACAGCCCTCTCTTTCTGACAGCTGGAGACGATGGCGTTGACTTTCATCACAGGACGAAGGGGTGATCTGAGCGTGGCAGGGACATCTGTGCGGAGGTTACCAAATGGCTTTGATGAGAGAGGGAAGGGAGCCAGGCTGGGAGACCTCGGTGGCCCAGGACATGTGGGAATGCCTTTGTGACCTCTGTGTGCTTGTGCAGCTCAGTCGCCCGCTAGCTGCGTGCTGGGTAGCTCTGCTCTGCTCACTGGGAGGGGTGGCAGCTGTACTTCTGGTGCAGTGGGCAGGAAGGTGACTCCTCTGGGGGTTGGCACTGGGTGTCTTGGGTCCCCTGTGGCACCAAAGAGGGTTCCTATCATGGGCAGCGGCACCTTTGATGTGGGGGGCAGGGGAAAGCAAGTCTCACAGGGACCGCAGCGCTGGCACCCCTAATGCCCATGGATAACCACACCGCGTCTCCCTGTCACCTCTGTGTGCCCAGGCATGGCCAGATCTCGCCCCACGTCCCCCTGCGCTGGCAGGCTCAGGTCCAAACCATGCCTCCCAGACAAGCCTTGATCCTCAGGAGGGATCTGGGCAGGGACTAGTGAGAAAATATTTCCACTGTTGCTTCTCGGGTTTCCTCTGCTTGCAGTGCAAGCAGGTGGAAAGCTGGGTTGCAACCCCCCTCGCAGACAGCTGTGATTGAATGCCTAAGGAGGGGAGGGGAAGGAAGGGAGAAGAAGAAAAGAAATGATTGAATAAAAAACCCCCTAAAGTAAAATAAGAATCAGCGTGAAGCAAGAGAAGACATTGTAAATCAAATCCTGCAAAAGGAGGCAGAGAGCAAACACTTCAGCCAGGTCTGAGCCACCACCAGTTATTTATTCAGATAACATATTATTAG
Organism: Aptenodytes patagonicus; assembly: GCF_965638725.1. NCBI lineage: Eukaryota > Metazoa > Chordata > Aves > Sphenisciformes > Spheniscidae > Aptenodytes > Aptenodytes patagonicus. Next base: position 96,543,184 of record NC_134951.1, read on the forward strand.
TGAGGAGAGACACTCACATCTGATATATATCTCCCAGTCCCAGAGAAATATGAAAAGGCAGCTGGCTCTGCTCCTATCAGAACCATTCCAGATGTTTTCAGCTGGTGTCAGACATGCTGCTTGGCATGACAAAGCAAAGGGAAAAAAAAGAAGAGAGAAAGACGGGAAAAGAAATGTCATCATCTTATTTTTAAAACACAAAAGGAAAAAAACCTCATGGCTTCCCATATTAAGTGTTTCCCCTGGCAGCCTGTGCTATAGTTGTCATTAAGAGCTGAAACAGCAAGAGGGATAGCAGAACACAGGGCTCCTATTTACCATTGTTAATCAAGCACTAATTGGAAGTTTAGACATTCTTAAATTATTGTGGGGAACATTTCAAAAGTGTCAAGAGCCCAAGATCCATTCTCAGAAGTGCCTCCCAAATCCGATTTCAACGTCTGAGTCATTTAGATGCTTTTGAAAATTTTTACCTGAACGGTCACAGCTGAGATTGGAGCATAAATTTTGGTGCCAGGCGCTGCAGCACGGAGCAGTGGCCGTGCCCCGAAGGTTTTGATGAACATGACGGAAGGTGCAGGCAGAAGTGCAGCCACCCTGTTCTACAGCTGGGGGATGAAGTTATGCGGGGGTTAAGGGTGGTGCCTATATTGCTTTATTAGGTAATTCTGGAAACAACGCAGGCTAGCTGCGAGTGTGCCACCCCACCAGCCCTTGCAGCGTGCCCCTCAGGTGGCGCTTGCTGGTGCCCGCTGGCACCACCAGGCTCCTGCCAGGCCACAGCCGCTCATTTTGTGCTTCGGTGATTAACCAGCCCTGCTGTGAACCCGTGGGGGGTCTCAGGTGATGAGCAAGGAAGGTGTTGAGTGAGGTAATGCCTTACCTGCGGAGATCAGCTAGTCTGTGGTTAATGTTGTCTGCGGGGAGGGGAGGCTGGAACCTCTTGCAAGACCGCGCTTTCTGCCTTTTGTTGGGAGAAAGAAGGGGTAAGCTGCGAAAGGAGCATCGAAGATGATAAACACAAGCAGTATTGAGAGGCAAACATGGAGCTGGGATGCAGCTGGAGACAGTTACCATAGTTACTCCCCATCCCTGCAAGGAGGGAGGCTCAGGCAGCTGCCCACTGCTTTGGCACGCAGAGCAGGGGTATCTCCCAGAGCCCGAGGGTGCTGCTGGCAGTGGGAGGCAACTCGGGGGGGGGACATCAGACAGTCTGCCTGCCCTGGGCTTAACCCCTTAGCTGTGCTGACCTGGGGGTTAACCCAGGGACATTTTCCCTGCCACCCTAAAGCTAGCAGTCTTGAGGGTGATGGGGCGCAGTCGGGCACGCAGGACTGGGTGGTTTTGCTAAGGGATGGGCAAAGCTGCAGGAGTGCAAAGAGCATCCAGAGGTTGGTTGCAGACTTAGCTGGGCTGCTTGTGGTGTAGATGTGGGCCTCGAAAGCTGAGGGGAAAAGAGGGCTTCTCTTAAGATTCCTGGTTTGGGATCAGGTCAGGATTTCCAGGATGATTGGCATCTCCTAGTCCAGTTGGGTAATTGAGCTTAGATCTCTTCAGGGCCACTGGAAGAGGTGCATGGATAACCATGCATCACCCATCTCGATTATGCAGATTGTCTCTCTGCTTTTGGGGTCCCTGGTGCCAAAGAAAACAGCCAAACTCGGGCTATGCTTTGGGCCATCAATGGCATGACACAGGGCACACTTCACCTGCACTCAGTATGAGCCTGAGCCCCAGGCAAGCCAGCTGGAAACGAGCTGTGCTACTGGATGACTATGGAGAAAGGGCAGTAACTTTTCCCTGGCAAGAAAAGGCCTTCGGGTCACATCAGCTGACGTGCAGTGACACCTCCTCGGCCACTGACTGGCTTTTCCTCTCAGAAAGAGTAAGAAGGAGAGAGACATTTACATGCGAGCGAGAGAGAAGCAGCCTGCAAAATGAACCACAAGGCCCTGGAAGTTGCCTGTTCAGCTCCAGCCCACCGACGGCCACCCACAGCGTGCCAGCTTGGGGCTTGTCTCCTGATGGGCAGCCCCAGCATCAGCCAGACCCGCTCATGCCGGCTGCCGGCAGTACCACTGCTGCTTCCCTTGGGTGCAGGTCTCGCCTCAGACCGTGATGTGCTGGGTGCCTCGGTGCAACAGGGCTGTGTTGAGCTCAAAGCCAGAAAGTTTGCGGATACAGAGATCAGATGCAGGGGTGGCCAGAGAAGCTGTCGGCTGGGTATGGTGCCAGGCAGTCCTGTCCACCACGGAAAGGGGTCAGCATGGCAGACGGGCTCCCAGGGCTCAGCACCCTCCGGAGGCTGTAGCTGAGAGCCGGGTATCGGCTGGCTGGGACCGTAACCATGGCAGCAGCAGCTTCTGCATCGCAACATGGCTTGGGGACACTAAAAAAAAAAGGACCAAAAAAAAAAAAAGGGAAAAAAATTAGAAATTCTAATAATTATATAAGCTTGCTGGCAGATCAGGTTTGCTGAATGCCCTTCACCTAGGCAGGGCCCACCCCTGGGCACCAGCTGAAGATGTGATTTCTAGAGGAAGCCGAGCATGTGCTCTGGGAAATCAGGTCGTGAGCATTCAGCTGGAGCTGTGGAAGGGGCTCCACTGGCTCCTGTGCTCCTGCAAGCTCTCATTACACTAATAGGGAGCATGGGGCAGAGACATGGGTGCTGGCACCCTTGCTGTGTGCTTAATAAAGTGCCTGAAGCTCCTCTATGTATTTTTATTAAAAGTGTCTGTGCCTCAGCGAAAGGCCGGGGGGGGGGATGACTAAATTGCTGTTAAGCGACGTGTTGAGACATGAAATCAAGCGGAGCGCTACATTTTTAAATTAGTTTTTGACAGTCCTTTCCCCAGCGTCTCACCAGGCTGTAGCTCCTGGGAGGATGTGTCCCCTCCCTCTCCCGTCCCCACTGCAGCCCCCTCAGCTGGGATCTGTGGTGATAGTTTCTCCTGTTGTGGAGGTGGGATGGCCACGCTGCCTGACAGACCCTGTGGTCCTGGAGGCTTAGGTACCTGGTGAGAGCTGGGGAAAGCACAGCGGGTACATCAACACGTGTGGAGTCTCCTCTGGGCTTCACCAGCTCATGTGGGTGCAGAAGCTGCTGTGTGAGTGGCCCATGCCTCCTGCACCCCAACACGCGGCTCATGCCGGGGTGATGGGCGATGGGCTGTCTCTGGGACTGTCTCTCCCAGAGGCTGGGTGTGATGACCATGCCAAACTCCTGCTTGACCTAAGTGGCTCGATGACAATCCCGAGTTTCATGGCTCACTGGGATGTGGCCGTCCCATTGCCAAAATCAACTCTTGCTCTGTGCTTGCAGACCAGACCCACACCAAGTTGCCCATCCCTTGCCCCATCCACATTTTGCCATGCCCCTGCTCTCCTGCACTGCAGCAGAGGCTGGGGCGAGGGATGGGGTGTTGCTGGGGGCGGGGGTATAGGTGTGTGGGACTCTTTCAGCTGTGCTGTAAGCAGAGTGAAGCTGTATGTCTGGAGAGGCAGACTTGTTCACATTGCCCAGCACTTGCTGAAGGACCCCCACCCCACCCCCCACTCCCCAGCAGAGATGAAGTAAGGGGTGAGGGATTCAGCCCAAAATCACAGGACTTGGTTTGCTTCAGCTTGTCTGGGATTTTCACTTAGGGGGTTTAGTGCAGAAAAAGTGGCTTCGCAAGTTAAGAGTCAGGGTTAGGAGCCTCATTAGCTATCACGGGGAAGACAGCAGCGATAGAGCGGGTAAGGGTGGGGGAATGAAGGGAAGTTCAGAGAGAAGCTGGGGACCTGTGCAAAGCACTGGATGTCTTCAGGGTCACTCTGTCCCTTCTTCCCCAGCCTGGCACGCTGCAGGGGCTCTGGCGTTGTCTGTGCAGGGCTTGCATGTGAAGGGTAGGGGTTGTGAGCGGAGGGCTGTGCTTCTCTAACGCTATAAATGCATGCGGGGCGATGTGCTGGTGCCCAGGGCGCAGGAGGGTGTCTGCTGCCAGAGCTGCTAGCTCATGGAAGGACAGAGAGGGGCAAGGCCAGCAAAAGGAGGGAGACATTTGCAGTGAGGAGCAGCGAGTCAGGAAGGGAGGTCTGAGGAGTGAGCAAAGGCACTGAGGAAGAGCGGGAAGCCTGCATGGCTGTCCCTCGCTGCGATATAACACATTGGGCGCCCTGATGGCACCGAGCTGTGTGCACCGGTGGGCATGGGGGACGAGGCGCGGAGTGGCTCCCCAAGGGGCAGGTCTGCAGCAAAGCTGGCTGCCACCGCAGCAGCACGCTGGGCTCTTGCTAATCTGTCCATGTCACGTCAAAGTGGCATTAATGCGTCCTGCCCTGCTTGCACTGTCAGGGCGGATCTCGGCTGGCGTTTCCACTAGATGCAAACAGAAGCGAGAGTGTTTCCGTCACAGAGTGACAGCACATCCCTTTCCCTGTCCCTTTGGCCTTGATGTCCTGTTTGCCCTCCTTCATCCCGCGTTTCTGTGTTGGGCAAGACAGTAATTTTGATCTTCACATGATCACAGAGGGCAGGAGGAGGAAAGACTGGGGGATACCTAGAAATATCTGCTGCAAACTCAGGGATATGCATGTACATGCCCAGCTAGGAGCCAGCACGCACATCCCTGGCTCTGGTACCTCGGCACACACATGGCTGTGGTACCTCTCCTGCAGCGAGGCAGCCGGGCAAGGGGCCCAAGCAAGCTCCATGACACACGCGCCTTTGTCCCTGGCCAAGCAGCAATGTCTTTGAGCTTACACTTCCTGGAAGCATCACGAGCTGAGATCTTCCTGCTCCCTGCCAGACTTTCTCAGGGCTCTTGGGCTGCATTTCTGGGTGCAGGGAGCTCATACGTAAAACTTAAAACCCCATCTGCACTGCATCCCTTGAAAGCTTCCTGGGTCAGAGACGTGAAGACAGTCCCCGGTGGGAAGGGAGGGGGCAGGCTGTCATCTCTGATGAGGAGGGCGCTGCGAAGAAAGGAAGAGTTTCCTGCCTGACACCCGCATGCTTCTCCCATCCATCGCTTCTGTTATGGACTATTAAAAATTAACCAAATCATGTTCGTCATTAACACGCATTGCCTTTGTTCTCCAGGCTCCCAGTACCGCTTTGCAGGGCTTTTGTTATGTATTTTTCAGCATTTTGTCTCTTTAATTGCTCATTTCTCGCTGATGTGCGGGGCTGTGGTTTGCTGGGAACAGAGGGGCATTTTTATTGCTCCAGACTGGAAGTCAGTGAAAGAAAAGGCTCTGCAAGTCCCAGCTATTGCAGCCAAAGCAGGCCCTGCAGTCTCTGGTGTGTGTGATAGATGCTCCTCGCCTACCGGCGGGCAGACAGCTCTGGAGTCTTTAATCCATTGGGGGGGAGGGGGAAGGAGTATTTTCTGAAACTTAGGCTGCCTTTGCTCCTTTTCACCCCTTTCCTCCCACACACAGTCCTGCTGCTTTTCTTGCTCTCTGCTCTTGAGCGATGTAGCTGTTTTCAGCACCCCGATGCGCAGTGTGGGGCCGGGCTGCGGGTGCTGCTGTGCTGGAGGCCCTGGGCTCAGCTGCTGGCTTCACTGCAGGTGCTTGCATGGGAAAGAGAAGCAGGACCAGGCTGGAGGTATCCCCACAGCCCTTTCCTGATATTAGTCACTTCCTCTGAACAGAAGTGCTGCCTTTGCTGGAGTTTTGCTGGGCCAGGCAGGCCTCCTAACAGCTTGTAAGGTCTGGTTCCCCATAAAAAATGGATGCAGCGTGGTAGTCCCAGCAGCTGGGCTGGGACTGAGCGAATGCCAGCAGGAGGTGTGAGCAGCTGCCCCACCTTTGAGGTCATGGTGTAGACGTCGCTGTTGCTAAAGGGAGGTGGGTGTGCAAGACCACAGTGGTCGCAGGCCCTGAGATGCTTCCTCCTGCTGAATGCTCTGGTGAAACCAGACAGTGGGCTCAGTAGGAGGCACATAGGCTGCTCCTGTCGCCAGGAGATCTTTCTCTCTCGCTGACCCGTGAGGAAGCCAGGAAAAGAGGTTGTAGGACAGGGTACCATTGCTGAGTCTCCTGGGGCAGCCCGTCACTTGAAGCTACCAGTCACTCTGGCAGTCAGCTGGAGAGCATGCAGAGATGGGTCAGCTGTTTGGTGCCGATGCAGAGTGACTCAGGCCTCTGCCCACAGCTCCCCAGTGGGATGCTGAGCAGAGCTGACAGGCGAAAGTGAAACACCTCCTTCAAACTCTTGTTCTTTGCAAGCTCGGCGAGTCACCAGCCAAGAGCTCACCTCTTGGAAGAGAGGTACCAGGAGCTGGGGTTTCTGGTTTGGGAGCAGGGGAGCAGGAGGCTGTTTGGGACTGAATCCTGCCCTTTGGCAGCTTGGGCAGAGAAGAAAGAATTAGTTTCCCTTTGGGTACAGACAATTAGTAGCACTAATGTTGGGACTCAGCTCTCTGATCAACAAAAAAAGCCTAGACACCATGTTTCTGGGCTTAATTCAAGGGTTGCTGACTGCAGTTCAACAAACTGTGCTATTAGGAAGGGCAAAGATAATCGGCTGTTTCTTCTGCCCTGAACCTCTGTGAATCACCCTGGTAGAGGAGGATCTTTGGTCTCAACTACCCTAGTTAGTCTCCTAATGTTTCTTGTCAGAAAGGTGGTAGATCCCCAAAGCACCCATGTTGTAAGAGCACATCAGTCTTTGGGAAGGACTCAAGTCCCTCTGAAGATGATGTAAATGTTTTCCTTGACTTCATCAGGCTTTGGATCAGGGCCGGACTCATCGCGGTCTCCGCATGGCAAGGTAAAGTGCCACCGTGATTGAAACAGCCAGGCAGGGACCCAGCCGCGGTGGTGATGGCAGGAAGTTTTAGGAGGGGAAAGGCTGGTGTCAGCATTCTCTCTAAGAGCTTTAATGCCCAACATGTTGAAATTTAATAATTAAGGAGGTACTTTCACATGTGGGGTTTTTTTTTAATAGTCTAACAGCGTGAAATAAGCCATTCAATAATTAGTTGACAAAGTTGAACCGCACATACCAGCACCCGAGCTGAGAGTGTGGGCTCAGCCTTTGCAGACAAATGAAGTGAGAAGTAATTGCTTGATGAAGAAAAGGAAGGTATTAACATAAGATTTGTCAGGTCCCTTGTAGGAATTTATTGTAGTGGGTCTGGGCCTTCGAATGGGATTTGTGCTGCTAATTCATCACTAATTAACACTCTAAATTGGCCCAGGCGTGAGGGGAGGGAGGGAGCTGGGGTGATTCTAGACTTCAATGAGAGCAAGAGGAGGGAGAGAGAGAAAAATCTTTATTTGTAGGGGATGATTCAGAGGGAATAAGGAGGAGACAAAAATGGACTGCTGGTACTGGACAACATCTGCACATGCATGTTTGTCATCGGGGAAGCATCTAGCAATGTTGACACCCACATGGATGATCCCAGTATGTCTGGATGGGGACTTGGTTCCAGTGAAAGGGGTCCCAGCTCTTCTCATGGCTGACTCCAGGCTCATTCCTTCTCCTCATCCTCAGGATGCCGCTGCCATTGCAGATGTTACAACTGCTCTGGCTGGGGGAGATTAGCAATTCAGCCTGACTCTGGCCCTCCGCTGCCCAAGCCTCGCTTCACGTACAGTCTGTAGAAAGAACTAGGTGCCACAGCGAGGGCTTATACGCAGGCTGAATGTGGCTCTGAAGTGCCGCTGTAATACATTAAATCCTCCCAGCTGCCACCTAGAAATGGTACCTCTATGGACAATAAGAGGTGGCACCTCGAAGTTGCCCCAAAAATTTAAGTCTGTCTCTCCAGGTTATGTGTGTCTCTGTCTCTGTATGTGTGTTACGAGTCTTGGGTCTCTCTTAGCTACTTGTTACCACGTGGGACAGCTCCACCAGGAGAGACAGCGAGGGCTCAGTCAGTGTACCCAAACCTGGCAGTTAGGGTAATAACTAAACTTGGGGTGTGCTGTTCCCCTCCATATACTCTGATTCCCTGGCTATTAGACGAGTGTCACCTTTTCCGTGATTTTTTCTTATTTTTTTTTCTTCTTTATGAGAAAGCTCGAAAGCCTACTTCAGCATGATAAAAACACTAAAAGCTTGAAAAGAGTTCCTGGGAGGGTAACTTATTCCTTCCCAGCTCCAAGTTTATTCCCAGGGCAACAGATTAGTAGTGTTTAGGGCTGGAAAGGATCACTAGTTTAATCAATAGATTAAAAAAGATCACAGCCGTTAGTGCCAGACTTTGATTGTTACACTGCCACTACATTTTATGTGGCTGCCTCCCCATCTGTGGCATTTTATAGTACTCAGGATACCTCTGTGTTACCCCAATCCAATTTATGCTCTAATCTTATACTATTCACCTACCTCTTTGCTATCCCTTATCTCCTCAAATGTTCCTGGATCTGTGTCCTGCTGTGTTTCCATCACTTGCAGGATGTGCCAGGTGGAAAGCAGTCCCACGAGAGGCTGGCGGTGTTTGTGTGACATCTCCAAGGCAATGCAAGGGCAGTTTCTGTGCTGTGTGCTCTTTACTTCAGGACCGGCTACTCCTAATTTTAGCTAGAGGCTGACCAGGAAGGGATGATCTGTCTCCCTGGACACTACAGCAGGATTCAGCTTGGAGTACTGAGCTGAGCCTCTCCACCTTGAAAGTGTGGACAGAGCACCGGCCAGGCTCGGAGCACCTGAGCCAGCTGCCAGGGTCTTCCTGGATGGGCCTGCTGGGAACAGGGTCATTTCTGGTAAATAAAAGGTATTTCTCTGCTCTCTCTCTTTCCCTGTCTTACAGCATCTGAGCTACTTCTCTCTCCCCACCCGACCTATTTTTGATCTTTGTCTCTCCCGATGGTGATAACTCTGAAGCACTCTTGCGAAGGACAAAGTCGCAGACTTCAGGTGAAACATACTGCTGTCAGCTGCTGCTCGGAGGCAGGGAGCACTGCAGAAAGGGCGGTGGCAAGAAGTAGCTCTGTGTCTCTTGTTTGCAAAGAAAAAGAAATGGATATAAAGAACAAACTTGTTTTCTCAGAAAGTCAGCTCCAAAGGTCCCCTGAACTTGTGTAATCTTTTTGCTGCCTCAATGTGACTAGATATGTGGGTGGATGAATGGGGATGCTACAGCAGGACAAGCTACAAACAGAAGTGAAGGCACTGATAAATTACGGTGTTCCTTTGGTGAAGTTTATTCCAGAGACCTTGCTGCAGCTTCTAGGAAGGGAGTTACCCTTGAGGGAATGCGGCAAGTTTTTAAAGCCTCAGGAGGTAAAACCTTTCATAAAAATGCAATTGGCTTCCAGCAAGGACCCCTCTAAAGAGCATCTCAGTACGCTTTGGGCTTTGGGTTATCTGTGGATTGTATGCACAAACAAACTCCTTCCTCATGTCTTACCTACTGAAAAGGAAAACTTAGGTGGCAGCTCTTTTTATGACTTCTGGATTTTTTTGAGAGATAGCAAAGCACAGGCAAACTTCACTGGAGAGAGCCACAAGTCCATTCTCTGGCTTCCCAGTACAAGTCTCTGGATGTCTTTTCTCTAGTTCTGCTACAGATGGCTGGCAATTTCTGCCCCAGCTTTAAATTAATTGCTACTGAGGATTTCTACTGTGTTGTTATGTTCCAGATAGGAAAATGAAAAATCCCCAAATGAGGTCTCCAGCTCCATATTTCTGTCTCTGGAGAATCAGTCTTCATGAGGTCCCCTTGGGCATTGCTGATCTAGGAGAAAGCCTCCACAAGACTTTGTTTTCTGCTGATCCACAAAGCTTTTTCCAGTCAGATTTCCTCTTTTGGTTTCAGGGAGAGTTGGGAGTCTTAACAGGGTTTGGGCTCTGCTCTGTGAAACTCCTTGGGAGCTGTGTCTTGCTGCAGTAATGAAGGTGGGTGCAATCTGGGAAGAAATGCCTGAATAAAATGGCTCTGCTTTTGGTGTGTGCTGGGTACATGGCAACTGGTGGGGAAGAGAGTGTCACGACTGTGGATATCCCTGTCCCTCTGGGTGGGGTTTCTGCTGTTTGCCACGTGCTGTCCTGCAGCATTTGAGCAAGATGTATGAGGATGAAGGTCCCAGGTGCCTGGAAGGCAGAAGGTCTCCAACGAATACTTGGATCAAACAGGACTCAGCCAAACTAGGACCCATTGCACTAGGAGAGACTCCAGATTAGGAGGTGGGACTCCACTGGCTGACAGGGATGCTGTTCCTGTGCCTGTCATGCCCCAGAAATGCTTCCCTGGTCTCACAGGCAAGAGACCCAAGACGTATCTCAAAGCGCTAAAAGTCCTGAAACTTGCCCATTTTAAACGATGTAAATTAGAGTCCGACGTTCCTAGCAACATGGAGGCTGGAGAGTCCTGGTTTTATTATTGTTTTACTGTGCCTACAACTTTGCATCAAGCCTATCACTTTTACATTCCTGCTTTCTGAATAAGGGAAGCGGGTAACAGGATGGCGTACCTGGAAAACACATCTGCAACATTAGTTTAGGCTTGTGGCTCCCTGGAAAGACCCAGTGAACTGCAAGCAAAAGCAATACATTGGAGTATTGCAAGAAAAAGCAATACATTAGCTTAGTACAAGCCATAATGTTTCCCTGCAATAGCCAGCTCAAGCGGCTCTAATAGCTTTCTACCGACTTTCTGCTGAAAGAATGACTCTTAGCTCGAACAACAGAGATGTATCTTTGGGTAGGGGAGGTTCCCTCCTACCAGAGGCTGCTGTGAGCTCTGTGAGGGACACTCCAACACTTCCAAACCGGAAAATCTGCAATCAAAATGACCCTGAAATATCCACTTCGGTGACATTGAAAAGAAACCTTGCAGCTTCATAAATCAAACTGCAGTGAGGAAAGGAAGCGGAGGTTGCGAAGCCTGAAACCGGAGGGTTTAACCAATGGAAGGAGCACCTTGGGCCGTAATGCTCGGAGTCAGCTTTATCAAAGTTTTAGGAGTAAGCGATGGCGTCCTGGCTGTGTCTGATAGTAAGAGGATGGATGGCCTAGTAAAGTCTGGGACAGGCAAATCTACAGCTGAGCAAATAGGACTGAACGTGCAATACATATCAGGCAACTCAGCCTCTTTTTCTCCTGGGGGGAATGCCAGCCATCTGCCATTTCACTGAATCCAGTTAGTATTCAAAATAATGGGAGTGACATGGAGGGAGGGGAGATAAACGTATTTTTTATAAGTGACAGCAAAAGGATCAACTGCAAGGGTCTGATCTGCCATGGCTTGTGGCAAGGCTCTGGCATTACGCCCAAAACTTCTCATGCCGTGCCCTGGGGAGCGTGGTGTGTGGCACTGGAAGGGGCCCTCCCTTAAACACATGTAGTATCTGCTTTGCTTCTGTCAGCTGCTTAGAAGATTGCCTGCCATAATAACTTGTCCAGGAGCGCTCCCCATCTATCTCCCTGGGGACTGGTGCTTTCTCCTGCCTCCCAGTATCAGGGATGGGGCAGAGTGTGGGGATGCTGCCGGTACCTCACAGAGCCATGGGAAAATGTCAGCGAGAGGTGGATGAACATCCCACGGGTGACACCACAGAGCTGACACCAACGGGCAGAGTCAACAGAGCAAGACCAGCCAGGGAGAGCAGAAGGGTGTCACCTGTGCCCAGGGAGAAAGCCGTGGTGTGCCCCGGTCCCTTCCGCAGCCCCGGCTGGGGCACAGCCTGGGAGGGACCATGGTGTGGGGTAAGGCACAAAGAACAGGAGCCACCCGAACCTCCTCGGTCCGTCCCCTCTTCTCCCTCAGCAAAGCGTGCCCTGGCCAAGAGGAGCCAAGGTGGAGCGGGATGGGGGTGTGATGTGGGGAAGGGGTGACCCCATTCTCAGCTGTCAGTGGAGTTTGCTAGCGGTGGCAGCAGGGCTGTAACTCTCCCCCTAGTAAACACTCAGCGGTTCCTTCGTTCAGGCAGATTTAAAAGGAAATCCAATGCGCGTTTACAAGCTCCCAGCCCATTAACGAACGGGTTCATAAAGCAGCGAACAAAGGCTAATCAATATGCTGAGTGCAGGGGAGAAGGAGCCTGAAAGCATTCGCTAATCAGGGGGACGCTGCCAGCCTTATAAATAAGAAGGGTCTCTCTCTGATGGGGAGTGGGCCCAGAGAGCAATTCGGCACCTTTCATCTCCAGTCACCTGTAAGTGCCTCTCTCCAGTAATGAGCCTGCGGCTCCCCTTCCTCCCCAGCGCGGAACAGAGTGAGGAGGAGGAGGAGGCAGGCGGAGCTGCCGCTAATGGTGACTTGCCATAGGGATCAATAGACAGGAAGCAAATTAACTGAGCTCCCGTGGGAAGGGATTTGTCGATAAGCGGGGTGGCGGGGAGTGACACCTGATCGGATGGCTGTGCCGCTTTGCAAATACCAGCCTGTAATGAACCCCTGAGGGGGCGGGAGGAAGGGGACCCTCCTGCCTATCTGGGGTGCTGCCTTCCCTCACCTCAGCCTCCCATTAGCATACACACCACTTTGATTTTTCCCCCTAACCACTTCTCTCGCTGCCCCTCTCCCTCTGTGAGGTGCTGCTCCCTCCAACAAAACTTCTCCCGTAGATGCCCGTGGGAAGACGGAAGGGTCCTCGGAGCCCAAACTCTCCACGCTCAGGGCCCCTCACAGAGGGTGGCCTGGGGGGCTTTGCCATAGGACATCTCTGAACCCCTTCCTAAGAGGCTTGCAGCCTTCCTGCCCTGGAAGTGTGACATGTGCTTGTGAAAAAGCCCTGGCCTTTTTTCTTAGCCTCATGGCCATCATGGCACTGTGCTGTGAGGTGGGGAGGCGGGCGAGGAAGGTCTCAGCCGTGGGTTCCTCCATCAACACCTTCCTTCTCCCAGGCCTGGGGGAGGAGGGACTGCTTCTCCGGGCGATGGAACTGGCAAAGCACGCTCCTTTCCCTGCCAAGCCTGGCGACTTGGTCAATCTTTGATTTTTTTGTCAGCACTCCCAGAGACTGAAGTATCCTCAGGCCCCTCTGCCAGCAGCCGGCACAGGAGGCTGGAGGAGGAGATTGATCTCAGCCAACTGCTCCACAGAGCAACCTCACGGACGTGGGGCTGCCACGAGGCTGGGGTTACAGAGCAAGCATCTTCAGCAGAAACTGATGCAGCCTTTCTGGACCATTGCTTGACCCTGAGCTACTCCAGCTACAAAATTAGGGGAACAGCCCTTGGCTGGGAGCCCTGGGGGGGGGCCTCCTGCCTGCACTCCTCACCTGCACATGGGGAGCCTGGCACTGCAGGCGTTAGTCTTGGGGTTCTGCACCTCAACTGGAGCCAGCAGAGAAGGTGGGAGGGGGGTAAGGAGCGAATGCCTGCTGGACTAAGCGTGGCTGGGAAAGGGCAGGAGCGGCAAGTTGTGGCACCTGCTGGAGGTGTTTTGAACAGGAAATTTGTGTACAAGTAGTGCTTTTAACAGCTGGAACAGATTTCATTATCTTCATGGTCATATTAGGCAGCCCTGGCAGGACAGTGGGTGGATAGGAAGGACAGCAGCAGGGGAAAACAGTGGGCTAAGAAAAGCAAGTCCTGAGCACATACAGAGAGCAGGATGACCCTGCCGGAGTGTGAGTCATGTCTGCAGAGCAGATCCATATTTAGTACCTCTCCTTTGCTGCAGACTTTAGGGCGCAGCGTAGCAAGGCATTGGTCAGCTGCTGAGACAGCCAGGGACTGGATTTCCCAGGGCAGCTGGCCAAGAGGAGGGCACCTCAGACTCCTGGAAGCCACTGCCGGCCTCGTTGCAAGGCGAACCTTGCGTTTGAACAATGCCGAGCGTTCCTCCTGGAGCTGGAGGAAGGAGACCCTCATGGTCCTGGAGCTGGCCCAAAGCCCAAGTCATGAGAGGGGCCTGAGTCTAGTGAGTTTTGTGGGGGACACCCAAGTTCCCTGCGAGGATGGGGAGCACGTGGGTGTGCGTGTGCCGGAGGTGCATCCCTGAGCACACAGAGGTGGGCATCCCGTGCCTCTTGCTCTCGCTGCGGGTGGAGGAGGAAGCGGGATGGAGGCCACCAGCCTCTTCTGTGGCAGGCAGCCTGGGCAGCCTTCTAGCAGCAAGTGATCTGAAGGAGCGGGGGCGATCTCCTGGCTGCGCTGCCTGTGCCGCTCTGGCGGGGAAAGTTCTCACTGTGCTGGGAAGGGCTGCCCCTCCTCAACTGCCTGACAGCATGTGCCCTGGGGGGGCTCACTTGGTGCAGATCCAGCAGCCAGTTCAAATCACATTTAATTTTGCGGGCACACACAAAAGAGAAAATCCCATTGTTTCTGCTACTAGCTGCTTGACTGGCTGCCCAAACAAACAGGCAAGATAAAGTGACCCTGGGCATCTCTGCTGAGCTGTGGCCAAGGCTTGATTGAGCAAATGAACCTGCAGACAGAGAACAGAAAAGGCCAGGGATTTGCTCTGCCTTGGCTGTCCTCCCTCCAAACACTGCTGGCACCCAAAGGAGCGGGGTCCCCTAGGCACCCTTATTGCTGGGGGGTGGGGGGCTAGTAACAGGACCAGTTTTATGGTGGGGGGAGAAGGAAAGGCAGTCCTCATTTGGGAGACCAGAGCACCAAGTGATCAGCATCTTGCTTGCAGGAATGCGAACAGCATCTCTTTGGGAGGCACCCTTTGTCTGGCCACTGGGACTACAGCTTGTTCACCTGCCCCCCTTCTCTGCTTCCCTCTCTGCTCATGGTCAAAGTCCCCGGTGTCTGTGGGCATGCTTAGGAAGGTATGCTCAGGACCATGCTGTTAACAACTTGAAAATGATCCTTCCTTCCCTCCTTCTATCTCTCCCTCACTGTCTTCTGCACCCTGCTTTCTCATCCTTCCATCTCTCCTTCCCATCTCATTGCTGATCTCCACCTGCCTTCCTCATCCTGGCTCCTGTCTCTCCCTCCCGTTTAATCTCATTCTCCCTCTGCAGAGGAGCTGTGCCTTTCAAGCAGCCTATTGAAGGGACTTACCAAAGGAGCCATTAGTTGGAGGCAAAGCGGAGGCCTGTGATGCTGAAAACAAAAGGAGCGGTGGTGGAGAGCAGGGAGGGAAGAGCCGGTCTGTATTATGCAGCTCTTCTCCGCTGCCAAGTTCAGAGTGACCCCCTTGCTATATATCAATCAGCCGCGCTGTGACAGCCATTTGTGAAATGACTTCAAGCAGTCCCATTTACATTCCCTAACGAAGACGGCGACTCGCAGAGCCCCAGCCGCATTGCCCCTCCCTCCCTTCAGCCCTGATATGAAAAGCATGAGCATCTGCTGGGGTTTCTGCTGCTCTGGAGGAGAGCAACTCTCACCAGGAGCGAGGAGAGAGGAAGGTGTGTGAGCATGAGGAGAAGGGACCTAAAAGAAATCTAAAGGTGACAGCAGAGGCTGGCAAGCTCCTGGCTCTTTCAGGCCGTTAGGAAACAGGTGAGAATGAGTGTATTGCCCCAACAAAACCACATTGCTTTGTTGACATAGCAGGGGCTGAGTGTGAGGCTATCTCACCTCTTGGTCAGTTAGCAGTGTGGAAAAAAGGTCTGCGTACAAGAATGGAAAATAAGACTGGATTGGAGTCCCTGCCTCTCTGTGCCAAAGCCCTTTGAGGTTAAAACGCTGTCTGGATTTGGGAGACAGCTTCTGCTGGAGCAGATTGGCAGGATCTTCTGGGCATTATCGCTCTTCCTCCGATAGCCTGGCTCCTTCCCCAGCATCATCCGAGCAGTTTCCCTGCACAAAGCTCTGCCCTAGCAAAGAGCCAGCGTGTGTCCTCAGGTCTGCTTGCTCTTCCTGTGGCATCCGTGGTCGCAGAGTGCCTTTGCTTGGGCAGAGGGAGGGTGCCCACAGGTTGGCTGGAGTTCTGTGTTCAGGGCCTGTGTGCTGCAGCCAGTAAAATACTGTGATGCTGTAGGTATAAGTCCATATAAGCAAGTGCTCCAGATTAAAAAAAGACAGCATTGTATCACTCTTCACCTGTTAAGTGCTTTGAGATCCTTGAATGTAACAGTTGATATAAATGCAAAATAATTGTTATTTTGCAAAAAATTATTCATTTGCTTCCATTATACTCACATGCACCAAGGAGTACATTCCCATTGCCAAGCATTTGTGCATAATCTCTAGAGAGGGGCTTGTCTGATGTGTTTATTCAGTGTAAATAAGTTAAATGCTGGGGAATGAATGGTTCTACTAATTGAATTTATTCTTGTAAATTTAATGCCATTCTAGCCAAATGTGCCATCAAAAATGTGCATTATTTTGTTCATCTGCATGGTCACCATTGAAATTCAAAGAACACATCTGAAATCCTACTGCATGGCTGGAGGAAATGGTCTTTCCAGCAACCTGTGGAAATACTGTGTGGAATTTCAGTATTTGTATATCCAGAATGACTACTTGTGTTCTTATAATAGAAGGATCAGTGACTGCAACTGTAATGCTGAAATGTGCCCACTGTGAGAGAAAGTACAGTTTCTTAGCTTTTCTTACTTCTCGCATACGGGTTCCTTTGAGGCTCAGAGTCCCTGTGCTTATTCTCTGCCCAGAGAGGATTTTAAAGTAAAGAGGAAAGGGCCAAGGAAAATCTATCGGTTTTTCTATAACTGTGCTTTATGTACATTGTAAGAATTATATCCGGGCATAACTCAGCACCAGTCAGGCATATTTTGCTCTCATTCAAGCTGTTTTACAGCTCTTATGGAGAACTGACAGCAATGAATGAGCTGTTTGTGAGGACAATATTAATTGATTTGGAAGTCCTGAGTGCAGGAGTTTCTTTTTATATCTGAGTGCTAGGAGGGTCTGTTATGTTTCTTGAAGCTCTTCATCCATGTCTCACACCACAGCGGGTCATATATCTGCTGCAAACCCGATGTGATCCCTTTGAGCCTGTTGCGTGGCAGTTCAATGAGATGGTTCGGAGGTGGAGGAAGCTCCTGCTATCCCTGTTGTAGGAAGGAAAATAAAGCAAAGCAGAGAACATCATTATGCCATTGCCCACGTGCTGAGTAGGGTATACAGCTCTGGCTTCTTCAGCTCAAATGCGTTTTATATAGTAGAGCTAAAAAAGGCTCAGAGCAGGGCAGCAGCAAGGGTGACCAAAGGTGGGGAATGGCTTGAGTGTGAAAAATGATGCACTGGGCTAGGACCCCCCTGCCTGGAAGAGACAGGTGAGGAGCTATGAAATCATGAGTACCGTGGAGAAGGAGAACAGGGAACAATTGTTCTGTCCCCACATCAGGACTGGGGGGGTTAGAGGGAACTGGCAGGCAGCAGTTTCAGAAGAGACCAGAGGAGGTGGCTCCACGGCGGGGGCATTGCTGAGCAGTGAAACGCCTGGGCAGCAGGCATCTGGAGCATCCCAAATGCAACCGGACAACTCTGTGAAGGAAAAATCCATCGTGAAGTATTAAACACAGGAATGCCATGTGTGACCCAGGACGTCTCTAAGCTAGAGGTGGCTGGGAGAGTAATCTGGGGAAATTCCGCAGCATGTTTGCCCTGCCCTCATCTGCTGCTGGCTGGAGACAGGCTGTTGAGTGAGACGGGTCTCTGGTCTTACCCGATATGACCATTATTGCGCTTTCATGTCCATTGCTCAAAAACCACCCTATGGCAGTCAGCTCAGCTTTAAGAACACTAGATTTTAGAGAGTTACGTAACTATTAACCGCTTTATCTTCGTGCCATTAAGTATCATTAGGTCCCTACTATGGGTTTAGCAAAACCCTGATGAGCCAAGAGGGAGAAATAATTGCAGCCCATATGCCTGAAATCATCCATCCCACTAAGGACTGCAATTCAGCTCATGAGCCGTAATCACATCAATTAACCTTTGTTCCATTTAACATTAGGAGGGCCATAGAATTACAGTTTTTGTAATTAACCTCCTAAATAGGGATGCATCCAAAACAAAGAGAGATCCCTATGTCTCCCAGGCCTGTGCAAAGGCAGGGAGAGAGAGCGGTGAGGGTTATTAAACAAAAGGAAAGAGGGATTAATATCCATTGAGCTCTGTTGTTGCCTTGCAAGGGGAAGGGCTGCTCCGAGCCCCCTGGGCTCGGGAGCCTTCCGGACGGGTGGCAGTGCTGCACCAAGGGCCTTGGATCCAATGCGAGGGAAAGGAGGGACCCGGCATCGGGAATGGGGAAAGGGGGAAGCTCCCAGGGCCTAAGTAAGGGTGAATAAGGGAAGCTCCCTCCCCAGAAAGGTGGCCTGTGCAGTACTCTGGCCCCTCCAGGATCAAGTGCCTAGCTGAAGACCCGTGGGCTGCTTAGGACCTGGCCTCTTCTGCCCTGTCAGAGGGTCAGACAGCAGAGCTGGCCTCAGGGGGGGAAAAACATGGAGCAGCCGTTTAAAGGGAAAAAATGGAGAAGATTCACTGAGCGGCAATGGGAAAGTAATTGAGCTAAACTGAAACGTAATTGGAAAATAATCATGGTGAGCAGCAGTTTAACACATTTTAATGTAATTTGAACAGAAGTTGCTTTATGAGTTTGTGTTCAGCCCCATCTCGGGGCTTGTGGTGTGCTGTCTATAGCATAGACAAAAGACTTTTTCTGTGGCTTGGGACTGAAGCCAGAAACAGACTCTGCTCCCTCATCCTCACTGCCACATCTGTCTCCATATGCAGTGCTGGGGAAGTGCGGGAGGAGGAATCCAGTTCCTCCAGCAGCATGGGAGAAGGATGGTGGTACCACCCACAGCAGGAGGTGGTGGCTGCCGGACGGGGGGATGATGCTGGGAGACCCCACTTGCTTGCTCCAGGTTAGTCAAGAGTTTTTTCTGTCCATGCTTTCTGTGTGCTGTTTTGCTCCAAAGCTGCTTATGCAAAGCATTCAATAAATACCCCCTGAAACGTGGAGAAGAACAAGGTAATGTGAAGAATAATGAAATGTCCCTCAGCCTCCAGGGAAGCAGTATTGACCAGCCATGGAGAGAGCTCGTAATGAGGCCCACTTTACCCAGAGAGAACAGTAATAGCCTTCCCTTTTGCATCCCCCCCCTCACCATCCCCATAAATTGTGTTTGCTCCAGAAAATGATTTGTGCAGGAAAGGAGCCAGGCAGCAAGTGCGGTCTGGAGGAGCTGGTATGGAGGGAAGGAGAAAGGTTGGGGGGAGAGTCATGGGCCAGATGCAGCTCCCCAAGGTCAGTCACTGTTGCAGACAAGGTCTGCTGTGTAAAATGCCCCTCTGGACCCTGCCGGCCCAGAATCCTGGGGGCAGGGGACTTTGGGAGTGTGGGAGCCAGAGCTGGAAGCAGGGAGTGGATCCTGTGCTCAGTGAGTGCAACCCTCATCCCAATTGTGTTGTCCCCTTGCCTCACCCACATCTCTCTGTCCAAACCTCTGTTCTTTGTGCAGATGGTGTGATCTCCGCAGCAGTCCCACTCTGCCCTGACAGTTACCCCAGCTCCTGAGCAATGCCCCTGCCCCCAGCCCCTGCTCTGCTGCAGGAGGCTTGCAGGATGCCTCTGGATTCAGCGCACTCGCATGGTGGCTTCACTGGCCACTCTCCTCTGGCCCCTTTACTCACCACTGTCTGCTGTGGAGATCCCCTGAGCTGTGGCAGAGCGTCTGGCAGAGATTGCATTCCTGGGCAAATGATCAGCCCCAACAGGAGTGTAACCCAGATAAGCTGTGTGCTCAGTGACAGGGCTGCAGTTTCCCACCCGCAGTGGCTCTTCTTTTCTAGCCCATGACCCAGGGTTCCCAGCAGCCTCTCCTGCACCACAGTGCCTCTCGTTTCAGCAGTTGTAGAGATTTCTAGAGCACACCATCTGCTCACCTGGTTTTAACTGTTCTATCTGTTTAAGGCAGCACCCTGTCTACCTTAACCTTTATTGCATTATCCCTGTGCCTTCCATTCCTCATTTCCATTCCTTGCCCCCTTGTTATCTGGGGAGGCAACAGGTCTCTGTCACTTTGCTTTGCTGTTCTTCCTATTCATTTCTCTGCCTTCTCTGACAGTAGTCAGAGCTTCCTTTGTCTGCTCCCTCCTTGAGCAGCATCCCAGTTGGGACTGGCATCTCATTAGACTGCAATTCCCTTTGCCTTGGTCCGGTGTATGAAGTGCCAGAACATCTCAAATTGAGCTGGGACTCTTGTCTTACAGACAGCAAGGTCACTGCAATCCGAGGAGCTCCTAAGCGTCTGTGTATATGATGCGGCCCACATTCACACAGTGCAAAAGGTAGCTCTGCAAACTTTAGAGCTATCTGAGGCCTTAAGCTGGTGCATGTGAGCACCCACACACTACATCATCTGTTTGGCAGCTGGAGGGGGAATAAGGGTTTATTTTTATTATCATTATTATAGTATCATTTATTTCCTCAGTGATGTCCAGAGGAGAGACTCCTTCCTGCCTCCATGGCAGGTGAGAGAAGGGTGCAGAGGAAAGCACCAGACAGTGGAGAGCTGAGATAAGGCAGGATCCTGCTAAGTGCGGTTGGGAGATGTGAGACTTGAGTGTGTGGTGGATCACAGATACATGGTGGTGTGGTCTGCCCTAGGTGGGTTTCTTCTTCCCTGCTACACTCTGATGGGGTCCAGTATATGGTCAATCCAGACTGGGGTTTTCAAAACTTTGTGATGTCCTCCATGGTCTCACCCCTGCCCTTGGGACAAGGTGATTCTCCCTCTGAGCTGTGGGCAGCCCCATGCTGGCACCCTCAGGGGATGTCCATCTCCCCCCTCCAGGCAGGGAAGAGAGGCGTTAGGTTTCACAGTGCCCTGGAGAAAATGCTCTGGAAGCTGTCAGCCTAAAGCAAATTGGAAGAGCCCCTCTACTGTGTTCAATCGGTTGATTAAAGCAGCAGCTGATCTTACTGTCATTCCAAACAGATCAGTGTTGAGTTTTCCAAGGCTGCTGCTGAGCCCATTGTTAGCTTGGCTGGTTGCAATGATCTGAATTTATCCTAAGGGTTTTTGGTTTTTTTCTTATGGTTTTGAGCCTGCTCAGAAATAACTTCTTTCTCATTTTGTGTTCATTGGGGTTTCATGTGGAGGAACCTGCCAAGCTGGCAAAAAACTTTGGTCATGAGTTGCTGGGGGATGCTGAAGCAAATCAAACTAAACCAAACTCCATGAAATCAGAAAAGTCTAAGCTAGGGCCAAAACAGACCAGATTCATACAGACCCCATCAGACCAGCCTCAGCCAGACCAAACCAGAGACCTACCTTGACTTGAGCAGACCAGACCAGGCATATTTGGGTTAATATTTGAGTTGAGTAGAATGGAAAGGCCTTTGGGCAGGGGAATCATAGAATCATAGAATCATTTAGGTTGGAAAAGACCTTTAAGATCATCAGGTCCAACTGTTAACCTAGCACTGCCAAGTCCACCACTAAACCATGTCCCTAAGCACCACATCTACACGTCTTTTAAATACCTCCAGGGATGGGGACTCCACCACTTCCCTGGGCAGCCTGTTCCAATGCTTGACAACCCTTTCAATGAAGAAATTTTTCCTAATATCCAATCTAAACCTCCCCTGGAGCAACTTGAGGCCATTTCCTCTCGTCCTATTGCTTGTAACTTGGGAGAAGAGACCGACACCCACCTCGCTACAACCTCCTTTCAGGTAGTTGTAGAGAGCGATGAGGTCTCCCCTCAGCCTCCTTTTCTCCAGGCTAAACAACCCCAGTTCCCTCAGCTGCTCCTCATAAGACTTGTCCTCCAGACCCCTCACCAGCCTCGTTGCCCTTCTCTGGACACGCTCCAGCACCTCGACGTCCTTCTTGTAGTGAGGGGCCCAAAACTGAACACAGTATTCGAGGTGCGGCCTCACCAGGGCCGAGTACAGGGGCACGATCACTTCCCTACTCCTGCTGGCCACACTATTTCTGATACAGGCCAGGATGCCATTGGCCGCCTTGGCCGCCTGGGCACACTGCCGGCTCATGTTCAGCCGGCTGTCGACCAGCACCCCCAGGTCCTTTTCTGCCGGGCAGCTGCATGGGGTTGTTGTGGCCGAAGTGCAGGACCCGGCACTTGGCCTTGTTGAATCTCATACAGCTGGCCTCGGCCCATCGATCCAGCCCGTCCAGGTCCCTCTGCAGAGCCTTCCTACCCTCGAGCAGATCAACACCCCCACCCAACTTGGTGTCATCTGCAAACTTACTCAATCCCCTTGTCCAGACCATTGATAAAGATATTAAAAAGAGAACTGGCCCCAAAACTGAGCCCTGGGGAACACCACTTGTGACTGGCTGCCAACTGGATTTAACTCCATTCACTACAACTCTTTGGGCCCAGCCATCCAGCCAGTTTTTTACCCAGTGAAGAGTATGCCCATCCAAGCCATGAGCAGCCAGTTTCTCCAGGGGAATGCTGTGGGAAACGGTGTCAGAGGCTTTACTAAAGTCTAGGTTGACAACAACCGCAGCCTTTCCCTCATCCACTAGGTGGGTCACCTGGTCATAGGAGATCAGGTTAGTCAAGCAGAACCTGCCTTTCATAAACCTGTGCTGACTGGGCCCGATCACCTGGTTGTCCTGTATGTGCTGCATGATGACACTCAAGATAATCTGCTCCATAACCTTCCCTGGCACTGAGGGAATAGAAAGGCATTTTCTTTCCTGCTTCCACTGACTCCAGGAGGAGCCCTGCTCTGCTTTTCCTGGGACGTGGGTCTTCTGCTCAGGTGCAGAGCTCCCTAAGGTGAGATAGCTACTTGGAAAGCTTGCCACAATGCCACAGCATTTCAGGCAGGACCACTTTTCTTTCTGTAGGTAGAAAAAAGGCCCTGAAGTAAAAACCAAGTGAAAGCAGAGACTCATCCTTACCCATTATTTACTGCCTTAGGAATCTCTGGAAACAACATGGGAAATGGTACCCATCAATATCATAGCACTGACTGTGACTTTTCTGCTATGGTTGATGCCAGATGCTAACCTTGATTTCCTCCTACCTGGAGGTGACACATAGCCCTGATCTAAATGAAGGGGTTAAGAAGCTATGTGCCTATGCCATCACAGTCAGCAGCACCCATTCATGGCCCTGCTGCTCTCCACACAACGAGGTATCCAACGGCAATCCCAAACAGGAACAGTGACTGTTAAATGGAACAACTCTCTGGAGACTGGGTATTTACTAGACTGTCATCATCCATTGAAGTCCCTTATGATTTTTTTTCCCCATAAAAACAAGGAAACAAACAAACAACCCGGCAGAAATAATTTTCTGCAGTCTCAACAGTTAGGATAAAATCTTTGGTTTTAGACCCTCTCTTCTTCCCCATGCTTCAAGTTGAGCTTGTTACTTTTCCCAGCTAATTAGCATGCAGCCTGCAGGTTCCACACCATCAGCTAAATATAAACCATCCTTTTATTTTTTCCTTTTGTTTGAGGGCTGTTGACAGAGCTTTTTGTTCACTTGAAAGGTAGAGGATTAGCCATGTGAGGTTCATTCCTCATGTCTGTCTCCTGTCATCAGAGGACAGTGGGTTCCATCCATTAGCCAGGCACGCGTCCAAGGCAATGCATTGGGCAAAGCTTCAGACAGGACAATGTCACAGCCAGACTCAAGGGAGTGAGCTCTTGGGCTCTGACTTGGTCACAGTCTAGTGCTGAGGACAGGAGCTCAGCTCTCGTCAGTCCTGGCTTTTCTTCCCTGCCTCTTGATTGTACAGAGAAGTTACCTCCCTTCAATGTGCTTCATGTTCTCCACGGGGTGTTTTGGGAACAATCCTGCTTGGGAAGAAGAATAGCTGAGGTCTATGAATAGGAGAGTTGCAGGGGGGTTGATCCCAGCCATCAACCTTTTGGTTTAACCAGCTGGTACCTGTAAAATTCTATGAGATTTCCTAAGAAATGAGCCTCTAGCAGACACAGGGCAATGATACGTGTCCTCTCCATGTGCTTTCCAGGCTTCTACTAACAGAGCTGGCCCCTGTATCTGGCTTGTCTGCCAGTTTGTAATGCTTTAGGAGCAATGACATTCTAGGCTGAGGAAGAATGAACACAGCCTCTGATGTTAATTTCTCATTTGGTGCCCCCTGTGTCCTTTTTATACCCATTAGGAGGGCAGGGTGACATTAAGGGAGCCACAGACTGCATTTCAAAGCCTAAGGGATCCCATCTTGGCTGAACTGTAGCTGACATTTCACCCACCCTGGGCTTTAATGTGCAGCAAAGACCCTCTGGGCATGATACACAACCGTTTTATAGAGCACTGAAACAGAGCA
Source organism: Aptenodytes patagonicus (assembly GCF_965638725.1). Classification (NCBI taxonomy): domain Eukaryota; kingdom Metazoa; phylum Chordata; class Aves; order Sphenisciformes; family Spheniscidae; genus Aptenodytes; species Aptenodytes patagonicus. The sequence goes on from NC_134951.1 coordinate 96,567,288, forward strand.
TTCGCCAGCTGGGATAATAAAGGATGGGATTTTTTTTTTTAATGGCTCCTGCTGGAACACGTTATGAAACCCTTTGTGAGAAGCTTTAAAGAGTGCCTTTAAAATTAATTCAAATGGAGTGAGACTTGGCAGAGATTGAAGTGGAAGAAGAAGGTGGGGGATGGAGAACCTCCAAACCAAGGGAGATCATTCCTGGAGCATGACGAAAGCTGTCTGCAGGATTAGATCTCTTTCCTCCTCCCAACCCATGAAGCAGGTGGCACGACTCAGATTTCCCTCCCTGAAGTTGGCACACAGTCGGCCAGTTCAGCACCAAGTCATTGGTCTGGCTTGGTCTGGTTGGTCCCAGCACATACTCACTACCCACCAACCACAAACAGGTTGGTGCAGACCCTTAGGGTGACCAGGTGATTTGGCTCTGGTGTGATCGCAAATGAATGTCCCTTTGGGCCTACATCATCTCTGCAGCCAAAAGGTTCCCAGTCACATCCATCTCACTCTACTGGCAAGGCTCCTGCTTATTTCTTTGCCTCTTGTGGGAGGTGGAAACAAATACTGCCACCCCTTATAACATCTGTCCTTCTCCTCTCTAGGGCTGTCTCTGTGACTTCTCCCCTTTTCTACCCAGTTCCACTTATCTCCTGTCTGTGTCCAGCATCACCAGTGATTTCAGCATGGAGAAGAAAGTTAAAAAATGGAAAAGACCCCCCTTCCCAGCATACACTGTTTTGTAGAAATTTATAAAAACAGGGAGTCTGAATCTATCAGTTCAAGGAAAGACCTTCACCCTGTTGAGCTGATACCTCACCTTGCCTGTGTCCTGCTTGCTGATACTTCATCCTGGCAAGCCCAGAAAGCTGGGCAGTCCACCTTGCACCCCAGTCCCCTGCTGCTGACCCAGGGCTGTGCTGCCCTCACATGAGGACAGCAAGGGATGAGGGACAAGCCATCTGCTGAGGGGATAGCATCATCGGCAGACATGAGACAGGGACTTCTGTCCCAGATGTTTTTCTGACTGGCAGCCAGGGCTGTTGGATGTCCAGAAATCAGTAGGTCAGTGCTCAAAGTGTTAAGACTGGTAGAGCCAGGGCTGATGTGTTAGAGGCTTTCTGGTGCCTCGTAGTTCTGCTGGGGAGCCTGGTGAAAGAGAAAGCAGGTGCTTTCTGATAAAGTCTTGTTGTCTGAGTCAGATTAAAGAGTTACTATAAGGAGTAAGGGGATGAAATTTGAAGATAGGGATGAGCATGGGAATCTGTATCATAAGGTCTCTCCTACATGTTGAAGTCTTCTTCAGAGGTAAGAAATAAAAATTAGTCTGGAACTGAAGCATGAGAGAGCTGGAGCCTGCTTTGGCCTTGGGAGAGGGAGGGAGTAAGAGAATAGTGTTTGGGGATCTCCATGCTCTGCCAGCGAAGCCTTATGGTGCAGTACAGGTCTTGTGTCATCTCTGGGCTTTCCAACAGCAGCGCAATGGCAGATCTATGGTACTCAAAACAAAAAGAGAAGCTAGAAATCCCATAGCTTGACCGCTAGCCTGACTCTGCCATCTTTTCCTTAAATCCAGACTCACTGCTACACTAGAGCCACTAGTTTCAAAACCTCGATTCCTCTGTGCCTGCTCCAAAGTTGATCCATATGTTAACTGTGCAAGCTGGGATTTTCAAAGCTGGAAATATGCCTCAGGCTGTTTTAATGTTTCATCTAAAGTGGGTCATTCATTTCTGAGGAGAAGATTAGGGAAAAAACAAACACTGCTGCTTTGACCACACTGAACAAAATTCTGACAGATGGGTGGTTGGAAAGTGCAAGCTTATATGTTGGAGATGGGAATCGATGTTTGTAAAATACCACTCAGCCTAACTAGAGCTGCCCCGGTGAAAAGCCATGCATCTTTGAAAACTCCCCGGCCCATCTATTTTCTGTAGAGACCAGTTGAAGCTGGACCACTCTGTCCTCTGAAGTGCTTGTGTATGCTGAGCTTGCTCTGCCTTCCCATGGCTCCTGCAGTCCAGTTTGACAGCACTTCCAACATCTACAGGGTCATTTTTTTGGTGCAGCTGTTACTCTGTTGTATCGTGGTAAAGTTTTCAGTCCACAGAACATCCTACCGCACTACTGCTAAAGGGTCTCTCCCCACCTCACTGTGCTCAAGAGGAGTCTCCCCTGGGAATGCGGGTGGGTGAGGTAAGGCAGGAGGCGGCTCCCTCTCTGAGAGCTGCCCTGGCTGCTGTGCATGGCGAATGTGGGGAAGGAATAAATCAGGGGAATGCAAAAAGCAGAAGGATGATCTCATGCTGCCCACCCCAAGGGACCGGCTTGCTTTCTTCTTCTGTCACTGAGCTCCTTGCTGTCAGGGGAAAGGTTGCATAAGGTAAGATGTTCATTGGGAGCAACTTGTTCCTCCTTTTCTGAGTAATGAGCCTGATCTGTGCTGTCCATTATAACCAGATGGACTCATGCTTCAAACAGATAAAATCCTGTGTAAACTGTGAAAAATCAGACTTTAAGATCTTTGCAAATCTAGCATCCCAAATTAATGATAATTTTGAATGAATTTGGCTTTGTTTCTGTCCCTCAGTTTATCAGGTATGAAGATAAAACCACCCGATTCAACAGGGAAAGTGCTGATGAACAATTCATTAATACCTGTGGCATTCAAATGCTGTCATGAACAGAACTTAGAAAAGGGTTTGAGAAGGGCTTTGTTCCCTGCTGAAGGCTGTGAATGAGCCGGAGCCAGAGAAGCTGAGGCAAAACTAGGGGGATTAGAGCAATGGGAGTCAATGTGAGCAGAGGGAAAAGACTAACCGTCATTGTGGTCCCTCAGTCTGGAAACCTTCTCTCTGGTTCCTCTGAGGAGACAAGGCATGGGGGTACTTGTCTTGGGGTCCTTGGTGATAGGACTGGAAGGATGCTGAGGAACAACCATGCCCTGGTACCCAGGAATGGACCAGGCAGGGCTAAATCGGTCATCTTCATCACAGCATCCTGTCCCGTAATTCCCTCCTAGAAAGGAGCAGGAGCATGGAGAGAAGAGACAAATGGCCCTCCTGGAGGGAATGCAGTGTTAAAAAAAGGAACTCCACCGAGCCCTGGCTCTGCTCTGCGTGCCAAGGTGCAAGGCAGCACAATGTCAGCTAACACACCGGTTGCCATGCTGCTGGCCCCCGTCGCTCCTGCTCCTTGTCCACCCCACACCCCGGTGTTGGACTGAGAGCAGTCTGCTTGTGCTATCAGCCCAAATGCAACTAGGGAAGGAAAAGCATGTGTTAAATATTAAGTAGCGTATAGCTATTAAGCACTTTTGAGAAATTTCAGCTCGGGTGTAAAAACTCACTGAACTGCTAATCAGTGCATTATCTGCCAAATGGTAGTTTACATCAACAGGGTGGATTATATGTTTGTGCACACAATGCGAGGCAAAATCATCCCCAGAGCTCTGCTCCTCAGATGGGCTCCCTCCCTCTGTTTCTGATCTCCCCTAGACAGTTTTCTCAACCCCCAACACTCTCTGTCTTTCCCCTTAGTGTCTTGAGATGGTAAGTTATTGAAGGGTTTAATTTCAACTATCGACACTGCAAAAGGGTAGGAGTTTTCTGAGAGGTGGCTCACATATGCAAAAAAAAGAACAGGGTGGTTTGGTTATAATGGGGTGGTTCTCCAGCTGCTGGGCAATTCAAAGCATCTGACATGCTTCTTCGTGTGGCACAGTGGTAATATGAGCTCCCTCTATCCCATGGAAGTCCGTTACTTATCAAAGAGATCAAAGTGATCTAAGTGATGGGAATAATCCATCTGGAGGGTTGGATGGAGGTAATGCACATCCTCAGGTGATCCAAGTGTCTGAACCCAGGAGACTCCGACTTCTTCCATGATATATCACCAGAAACATCAGGAAGTGGATCTGCAAGTGTCTCTTGACTGTGTTAGCTCTTGGTGGACAGCCTAGGTCAGGTCAAGCAGTAAGCTATTACTTTGTACCAGGTCAGAAGAGAGGAGTATGCTTTGCAATAAGCTGAGCAGTTTGAGCTAAAATTTGATCGAGAAAGTGCCATAGCAATGGGGTTTTCCACTAGAAAGCTCCAATTTATTGAAACCCAGAGTGTGTAGCAATAAGAGCTGACTTCAGTGAACGGGAAAAAAATATATGCACAGGAGTATACATTTGTAGGGAAAGAAAAGTTCCCAGATTGTCAAAAACATGATGAAATATTTGGGGCTTTCAGTTTGCAGCAGCTTCCATTCTTGAAATGTTAGTTAATTCGTACATAAAAGAAGAAAAAAAAACAAACGCGAAAGCTCTAAAGGTTGAAGAGGCTGTACAAATAAAGGTCTGTAGCTCCAAGGCTGCTGGAGAGGCACACTCGCCGCACAAGAGCCGGGCTGTCTGGCAGGGGAGCGATATCTCCCATCTCCTCCTTGGAGCACTGGGGCAGGCTCCCAGCCCCGAAGCGGCAGCCAGCTGCTGGCCAAGGGCTTCTCCTGGGCCCCCTCCTCCCAAAGGGCAGGGAAAGAACGTGTTGCCACCGGGCAAAGGCAAAGATGCTGTGGCTTCCTTCCCTGCAGCTTTCCCCTCCGAGTCACAGCTGGATCCGTCCCTCTCTCCCTCTCAGGCTGAGGGGAGGAGAGAGGGGAAGACGTGCCGGCAGGGAGGGCCGGGCGATAGCAGCCTGTTTGTAACCCTCGCTAAATGCCACGGTGCAGCCAGCGTGAAATGAAGAAATATTGCTCCTGGTAAATATTTATTTTATATCAGAAATTAGCATACCAAATGTAATTAAAAACAACTTTATGTGCACACCCCTCCCCCCCCAGTCTGTCAAATGACATCTTAGAATAACTAGTCATAAAGAATGTGGTCTAATTAGCAAGCATCCCAGCCTACTGTTACTGTTTGATAATTACCCTACAATGAGCTTCTGAAATTAGGATTTCATTCCCCCTCTCTGCCCTCCTCCAGCTGAAGCCAGTGCTGGCTGGTTTTCCTCCTCTCCACTTTTATTTTACCTTTCTCCTGGTGAATACCTGAGTGCCTACGTGCCAGAGCCAGCCTCGGAATCCCTCGCTTTGCTGAGCTGGGGATCTGTGAGTGACACCTGTCAGCAGAGGCACCCCCATCACGCAGGGTGGTTTTTGGAAGGAAGGTGCTGGGGTTGCACCTGTGCTTCTCGGCTCCTCGTCGGGTGCCCGGGAGCTTGGCTGGGCCAAGAAAAGCAAGGGGGTGGGAGAGCTGGGATGGGGGGGAGACAGGAGGGAGGCGTAGGGAGGAGCAATTAGAACGGTCTTAAGACAAACAGGAGAGCGGTTAATCCTGATCTGGCATGCGGCTACTTAATTGCTCATCCCGGGGCTGCCAGGGGAGTGCCGGCATGCAGTGAGCCTGCTGCCTCCATACACCAGGGCGTGTGTGAGATAAAAACCAGTTTTAGAGAGGGCTTACAAGTCTTAAATCCATCAGAAATGACCCACCAATGGCAGAAAAAAAAAAGAAAAAGAACCAGATGGCACCTTGTGAAAACCTTTCTCCTTTTGTTGCTAGAGTAAAAACAAGGCTGCCTTCCCCAGCCCCACACAGGCTCTGAGACCAAGGAGAGGGGCTGCTGGCTGCTGGGAGCCCGAGGTTTGGGGGCGTAAGTGGCTCATTTTCTCCTCCTGAGATTTTGGACTATCCCCTTGTGATCTCTGCTACTTGTGCTCACGTGCAGCCCTGTCTCACTCTGGCCCCTTCCTTGCAGATCTGTCCCCGCCAAGAAGCATCCACAGTCTCCCAGGGGCAGGGTGGGTGGAGGACAGTCCCTGGGGCAGGTCCTCAGAGGACTTAGCGGGGACTCACCGCCTGCCTCAGACATCTCCAGTCTGCCTGTCTCTGCCCGAATGAGCCCCTTGCTCCCCTTCACCCTAGGGGAGAGGACAAGGTGCTTTTAGGACCTGATTCATCTGACTTATTTTAGACATTGACTTTAGCATGAGACAAATTACGTCATGGAAGAATCTGTTTTCTTCACTGACTAAGCAGAGACCCCAGGGTGACTTGCTCAGATTAAAAAAACAACAGTGAAATGAAGCCCATTCTGAGATCTTGTTTTCCCACAAATAGAGGCTATCCAAGACAAAGCAGAGGAGAGGGGCACCTAGTATTAAAGAACAACAGAATTAACTATAATGGGAAGCATTTCCCAAGAGGCTTTTCAAAAGAGGCTTTTCATCAGCGCACAAGAGAGGCATTGGCTTTGTCTGCCTTTGTCTAGGATGCTGTAGCAAGAGGAATGAGGGCATGAAGAGCCAACATTTTGGGGAGAGCAGCAGCTGAAAGGGTCACACTGGAGCTGAGTCCCCTGGAAATTCAGAAGTGATGCTGAGGCACCCTCAGCCTCATTGGCACACTGGTGGTTATGATAGCTTGGTTGGGAGGGGGAGGTGTAAGGGAACCAGGGGCTTTGGGGAGTAGCCTTGTGCATGTCTGGAAAGAACAGGTCTATTCAAGCCATCCTGCTATCTCTAAGGGCCGAAAAAAAGCTTTGTCCTACCCACCCCTTCCATCCCACGTGGGACCAGAGACCTCAGATCCTAGCGTTGGTCACTTGCCAGTGGTGTGCCTCCCACGCTGGGAGGTCAGCTCAATGGGAGCTGGGAAGAGATGCTGTGATGAGTTTGCTGGGTCTGCAAATGAGGAGGGGCTTTGAGCAGATATACCGCAGTAGGGGCTGTGACCCTCCTTGTTGCCTGCCAATGCTGAGTCTCATTTTGTGTGAAGTTTGAAAATGGGTTTGGTGGGCCCAGAGATGGTTCCCCAGCCAGACCCTGCCCTGCCTGGGACACGCTGGGGCTGTTGTATGTTTCCAGCCCTGGGGTCGTCTTCGAGGCTGAACTCTGAAGGGCTGTAGGTGCTGTGAGGAACATGAAAAGCACCATGCTGCTGGTGGGCTGAGACGTGCTGGTGGCCAGAAGGAGGGTGGAGAGCAGGAAAAGAGGGGAAGGGACCTGGCTGGCTTGCAAAAGTCTTCCTGAGACTCTGCAGCCTCTGTTCCTGTGCTGGCAGTTCTCCCAACTTTATGGAGACCTCCTCCACTTCTTGGAGAGGGCAGAGAGGATCTCCATGCTGACATTGCAAATGCAGCAGCCCCAGGCACTGGTTTCCTAATTGCTGTGCATGTCTGGGTCCTCTTGGGGATCCAGCAAGGAGGGCTATTGAAGATAAAGAAGGCTGGCGTTTCATTTAAGTCATTAGAGAGCTCCTCAGGGAGCTGGAGGGGAGACAAAGTGAGAGGGATGGGGGGGAGAAGGAGGCTGCGGCAGCAGGAGAGGACAGGAGCGAGAAGACAAGGAGGGAGTGAAGGAAGGTGTGGGCGAAACAGGATGGAAATACGGTGAAAGTATCTGGAAGGAAGAAAAAGAGAAAGGGATAGGAGAGAGAAGGGAGCGTGGGTGAGGGAGATGGGGGTGGTGATGGAGGAAGGATGCCCTGTACGTCAGAGGATGAGAAAAAAGACCTGGTGCTTACCAGGAGCAAGGAGCAGGAGCACTGCAAGCCCCTTCCCTGGGGCCCTGCGGCTGCCCACTTCTCCCACCCCTCTTCCCTCCCTTTCACCCTGCTCTTCGTGCCTCCTCCCCAGTCATTCTTCTCCCCCGAGTTCTCCCCTCTGCAGCCTTCTCCGTCCTCTGGCTTGGGCAGCATCAGCCAGATTTTTAACCTGGAAGATTTTTATTTTAATTTCTGACAGCAGTGAGAACAGCACTTAGTCTCCTTCACCCGCTCTTTATTTTCCTTTTTTTCCCTTTAATTTCTTTTTTTTTCTTTTCCTTTTTTTTAAAATTTTCCTTCCTTTTCCTTTCTCTTCCTTCCTTTCTTCCTTCCTGCCTTCTTTCCTTCTCTCTCTCTCTCTGTCTCTCCCTGCTTTTGGACTCCTCAGCCCTTCTGCATCTCCTGCCTCCCCCTCCCTGATGAAGGAAAGCGGGCAGCTGTTTGCAGAGCAGGGGAAGGAGCCGACCAGCAGTGGGGTGAGCTCAGCATCGCAGCCGCTACTCTCAGGAACTTCTAATTGGAAATGGTTGGCTTGTTTTCTTTGGAAAGAGAAAATGACCCTTTTCTATACGCTTTTTTTTGGGTAGCAGATTGTTGTTTCTGTCAAACATTATGTTTTGTAGATGGAAGAAAATAACAAATATGTATAACAAATATGTACTTTCTTTTCTTCCCCTTTTTCCACATGGGTAAAAAGAGAGAAAGCTCAACAAAAATGACACATCTGAAATAGTGAAATATTTTCATAGATTATTTTGAAGAAAGTGATTTTTTGTTGTGGTTGCAGAGCAAAAGAAAAAAAGACAGCTTTGATGAATTCTGCTGACATTCTGAATAGACAAAGAGAAATATCCTCACTATGGCTATTTCACTGCTATCTTGCAGCAGGGGAAACTGAGGCACGGACAGCTTCATGGGTTGGCTCAAAGGCAAGCTGTGAGCCTACAGGAGAGTGAGGCATTGATCCTGGCTTGCAGGCAGTGCCATACCGGAATGTCTTCCCTGCTGGCCATGGATCCCATCTTAACAGCTCATCAGCTCTGCAAAGGGCTGGCCCAGGGGGCAGAGTGGAACACAATTCTTGCTTCCCCTGAGGATGGGGGAATGGGAGAGGGGCTGGATTAGCCTTGTCAGCCGTGGTTAGTTGCCTTACAGACAATTGTCTCCTTCCAGTCTAAAGCGCACCGTGCTTTTTCCCCGCTACACACAGTATATTTGCACCTCACCTGCTCTGGGTGCATTCCACCCCAGTGCTGGCTGCACCCTTGCGCTCGGGGCAGTGGGCACACCGGGTAAGATCTGTGCTCCAAGGACATTTCTGCAAATGAGGAGGCCAGGGAGGAATGGGAAGGAGAAAATTTAATTGCTGGAGCTCAGGATGTTTTCCAGAGCTTGCAACACAGACTTTCTCAAACACGGGATGCATCAAACCTAATTGCTCTCCAGGCTGGCCTGCTCTTTAATTAGAAAGTGTTTTAAAGCCCTGTGTCAACTCCCTGCTGATAAAACTGCCTTGCAGTATGAAATGAGAACCAGCTGCCCCAGCACCTTGCAGCACTGCCCGGACCAAGGCAGCACAGGGTGCCCGGTCCTCTGCCTGCAGAGAAACCCCACAGGGCTGTGGCATTGTGGGGTTCAAAGGTGCCCTCTGCCTCTGGCCACCCCACCTTCCCTCAGCCTGTTTCCAAATAGGACTGTCCTACAGGATGTGTTTGCTTCCCTGGGAATGAAATCCCCTGGATAGAAATCCCAGTTCAGTGAGGACATGAGGGGTTGTCGTGGGTCCAGTCTTGAGGCTGGACAAAATGAGAGCAGCAAGGGGCAAGCAGTGGAGGTGCTCCCTGGCTTTCCCTGGTATGGAGATGCTACTGCATGAGCCCTCCTGTCAGAGCTGGTCCAAGCTGTAGCACATCCATGGGAGAGAGAGGAAGCAAATAGTCCCCAGCGTAGCCTCCTGCCTCTGAATGTGTCCCCCTCTCCTGCCTTTCCCTGCTCCCCTGTTGTCGTTTCCCACTTGGCCGGCTCCACAAACATCTTAATTTCATGCCTGCTTGTCAGGGCTGCTCTGTGAAACATCTGAATGACATTAGCACAGTTTAAGAGTGTGACAGACTGAGGAGCAGCAGCCTCCTGTGATTGCCTATTCCAGATGGTTAAGTGACAAATCTCACTTCTGATATCTTAACTAGAGAGGTGCAGCAGGCAAACATCCCTGGGGAACACCCCCCCACACCCCCACCCTACTCCAGCTCTGAGCCTTTGCTGGGACCAGGCAGTGGTTAATCCAGACGGACGGAGACATGCAGCAGATGCCATGTTCTTCAGGGACCCCGGAAAGATTTTCCCCTCCCTCTGACTTGTTGCTGTCTCATCTCAATTACGTGCACAGCCATAAACAGCTCAAGCAGAGCCAGTGCTTGGTCCTGCAAGCGTCTTTTGCCCAGTGACTCTTCTCACTAGGGTGATTATCACATTACCTTCGAATGTTATTTGCATTCTCATAGGCATGCTTCAAGCCCCAAACCATTGCAGGACATTTTGGGGAAGAAACCCTGCATTGACACCGGTAGTGAAAGACAAGCATTGCTGGGGGAAAGTTTAGAGTCAAAACTTGATGTGCGTGTGTGTGTGTAAGGAAAATGTAGTCCAGGCTGGTGAAGCCCCTTGCTCAGGGTGACACTGCAAGCTGCTTGCATCTCAACTGCCTTGCTGAGTGCAGCTTTGCTTTCCAGTGCAACCCCTCCTGGGTCGTGTCCAGTTCCTGGACCACTTCTTACATTAGTGTAAGAGTCTCCTACTACTATTACCTCTGGGATTGATGGAAATGCATTGTAGGACTAGTGCTTACAGGTTCAAACTCTGCTAGCAAGTAAAGCTAGAAGTTTCTGGGTCAGCACAGGTGATCGTGTATGTGTGTGTTTTTATGGATTGCTATTCTACCTCTTGAAATGCAGCTGACCCCAGCTTGGAGCACAGCGGCTGGTTGAACAGGACAGGACAGGACAGGAGGTGGTAGGGCAAGAAGTGAAGCAAAATGCTGTAAAGCTGGGGAGGGGTACTTAATGATCACCTACAGTTAGAGTTTTGTGCTTCCCCTGCAGTATAGCAGTGTTACAAGACTTTTAGTGAATAACCTGTATAAAATGCTTCCTTTTGTCCATGCAATTTAATGGGAGTTTCCCATCCTGGCTCAGGATCTGGATCCTGAGACGATGGTGTCCTTTCTCATGCTGTAGCAGCAAATGTATTCTGGGTCTGCAGGCCACAGAAAATACAATACGCAAGGTAAATATTGGGAGGCTATGTCCTTCTATGCTGCCAGTGCTGTTCCCATTGCTATAGTTACAGCCATGTGGGTGTTTGCTTGGTAAATGCCTTCTCCTTCCCTAACCCTCCCCTACCTAGCATCTATTCCCAAGCTCAGACACCCAAGGGGCAGAGGCTCACAGAGCCTTTGCTGCCTGTTCACCTGGCTTGCTTGTGTCAATGGCCTGGATAGGGAGCTGAGCAGCTTTACTACAGGTCAAACAGGGAAAATTGTCCATCCTTCCTGCCCTGACGCAGCCTCCCAGCCCTGAAGTGAGGGCTCCCTGCCTCCCGGAGTGAGAAGCTGAAGTCATTGGCAATAGGTCTGGGAAGTAGGAATAAAAGACAACAGCTGATCAGAAAATAAAACCAGAGAGTCTGGGGAGAGGAATTAAATCCAACTTCTACTGATCTTACATAAAATAGCAGCAACCTGGTAGGTAGATAATTGCTTTTGTAAAATGCTTGGATTTCAATGTAATGGTTGAAGGTTTCCTGGTGATGCCACATGAATAAATTTGGAGTCTGTGCAGGTACTGCTTTCCTCTCGGTGAGACATTTGCTTTTGGTGGCAGGTGACTCGCAATTGCAACCAATGCTCTGGTCTGCACTTGCACTCAGCTACTGCAGTCCGGAGGCAAGTCTGACTTGCAGACTCCGGAGAAATGCTCGCAGGAGGCATCCATCAGCATCCTGGTCCCTGCCTGCCTTCCCCCTGCTGTGTTGGAGCACATCTGTTACTTCAGAAATATCCCTTGAGCCTCTTTAAAATAGAAATACATGGGAATTAGTATATGCTGTTGAAACCCTATCTTCTGCCCTCTGCAGATGGGAGGCAGAAATGGGGTTGGATCCAGCTAGGATTACAGCTAGGATGGTTGAAATGATTCCCAGGCTGGTCCCAGAAGAATGGGTGCAGGGGGAACAGACCTTTAAAACCAACCTTGCCAGTGGAGAAATGTTTCAAGTTACACCCTCAAAGAAGAAAGGAGATGTTGAAGGGCCCAAGGAAGGTGATCTGGCCTGATTCAGTTCCTTTGAGAGGCTCTGGACGTGAGGAATCACCTGCCCCAGCCTCTGCTGGTAGATAGTGCTGCCCATCAATTCCACCCACTGCCTCCCTTCCCAGCAATCCTGGAGGAAAGTGACAGGCAGAGCAAAGTGGAACCGGCGGGACTCGGGAAGACAGCGGCAAAGTCCCCAGCCACGAGTAAACTGTGCATTTCTCAGTGCTTTTAATCTCCTTATTATGGTAATGGGCTGATAACTGATTGTGTAGTTAAAATGGAATTTGACACCAGGGCTGCAGTTTCTCTGACTTCAGAGAGGTGCTGCAGTAAGCAACCTGGTAAAAACCTATAAGAGCTGATGTTCTGCTTCAAACCTGTGCTAATGGGAATCTGGAGAAGTGCAAGAGAATAAAGGGAAGCTGAATTTATGTGGATAGACGCATCAAATGGCCCAGGATAAATAAAGCATTTCTTGGCCTAGAAAGGGGACGGTAAGAGAGGTCACCCTGTGGGTGGAGATGAAAAGGCACGAAGATACAGGTGCTGTGTGAATAAGAGACTCTGGGGCCACTGGCTGCAGTGTACAGTGTCTGCACAATCCTGCTGCAGTGGATGTACGCGTAGCCTCAACAGGCAACTAGCCTAGCTGACGCTGATGGTCCCATCATCTGTTTACTCCTGCAGCATCACCTTCTCCTGACATGGTTCCTCTTGGCCCAGCTGATCAGCCAGTGTTTTAACTGCATTTCAGCCTTTTCCTTCTACTGTTTTATTAATTCCTGGCTGCTGTTTTTGTATTGTCTACTATATTACTTGCTACTGAGGTCTTGAGTGGCCCAGCATGTTGGCTAAACATTTGCCCTCCAGGGATTTCCCTTGAATTTTCCAAGTGTTTGGGAACTTAGCTCTATTACTTCACCTGATCTGACAGCTTTGCTCCTATCCTATCCTGTCCTGTCCTGTCCTGTCCTGTCCTGTCCCGTCCTGTCCTGTCCTGTCCTGTCCCATCCCATCCCATCCCATCCCATCCCATCCCATCCCATCCCATTGCAGATCCCCCCGTAAGACTTTTCCAGCAAAGCACAGTACAATGACTAATGTCCGTGGCCTGTGGTTTGTTCTTATATCTTCACTCTTGCCAGTGGTTTGGCACCAAGCTGTGTCTCTACAAAGGAAGAAAGGGATCTCTATCATGGTCCTAGCAATTAAGTTGCAGAGGATAAGAAACAGGAATGTGACAGGGCTATGAACCTATCTTCTCCATCCCTATAAGCACATTTCTCCCACACTATAGAAAAAGAAGGGGAAGAACCTCTCCCTGCTCACCCTTCTCAGATAGGTGACAACAGCTGAGGTAAATGGTGAACCCCTCTGAACTGCTGACCTCCCAGTACTTTTCTGGGATCCTGAAATCTGAGGAATTGCAGGTTGATGGCTTGACGGCTGCAGGGAAAATCCTTGTGCGGTCCTGCTGGATTTACCCAATGAAGATCCCTATTCATGCTTTACCAGCCACTTAGACCACTCCATTCTCCCTTTGAAAAACAGAAAGAAAAAGACCATCATTGTGAGGCTCTGCTTTTACTTTTTTTTTTTTTTAACTCACAGTGAAGTGCATTTGCGTGGGGGAAAAAAGACCCATTGAATTTCAAGGTCTTGGGCAGCAGCTATTTCCTCCATTAAGCAGATGGACGTGGGGAAATGAGGGAAAGCATATTGATTGATTTTACCAAGGTCCATTATAGGTCGTGTGGATATTGAAATACGAATCTGGCTTTGACATTAGGCGGAGAGGAAGCTGGACTCCCAAGAGGGTGCTGTAATGAGAAGGCACAGGCTCAGTTTGTTGGTGGGCTCAGCAAGCAGGGATGAGCAGTGTCCCCAGGTGGTGCCACATTTGAAGTGGCATCCAGACGCTGCAGATGATAATCCCTGAGTGCTCTAGACCAGCCTCCCAGCCCATCCTCCTCCTCCTGAGGACGATGGGCTGTGTAGGTGTCTGTGAAGCCTCAGACCCCACCGTGAGCCTGTAGGGATGGGGTTGCCCTCACTCCCCAGGCACCCTCCGCCCGTGTGCTAGCACTGGGAATGATTCCAATAGAGTCCCTTTGCAGGAGAAGCTCAGGGACTGCACTCAGCCTGTCCCTGGGTGCTGGATGACTCAGGTGCTTGATGAAAAAGCAGTATTTTATAGAGGAGTCCACTGGAACCTAAAACCTGAAAGGTGCTTTTTAGGGGAAATAACTGGCTTTCTGGTGCAATTAGCTGGGAATGCCATATTTGTCGTGGAGGTTTTTATCTAGCTGCACATAGAACCCTTAGGTAACGAGAGGTGAATCTGCAGGCCTGCAGAAACCCCTTGCTGGCAGTGCTCTGCAAGTGCTGGAAAGCAAGCAGGTCTGAGGGGATTGAACTGTGATGCCCAACAAGGTTTGTGGGCTAATGGATGTCTCACACCTCCCCTTATTCTCAGCATGTTGAGAGCAAAGAGAATTCACTGTGCAAATAAGAGCAAGCAAGTTCAGCTCCTTTAGGCAAAGCAATACTGCAAATCAAGCTGTGCTGATGCCCACAGCATGTGCTAAGCTGTGGAACTCCTTGCCACAAGAAATTATCCTGCTAATGGTGACAATAACTTAACAAAGCTTGATGACACGTGTAGCTAGGCAAACCAGCATGTGTAGTAATACAATCTTGTGATCCATGGCGTAAGGAGTTTCTTTTCTAGCTGTTAGGTCTGGGGGGCTTTCCCAGCTTTTTTTTTCAGCCTGCTGAACAAATACATCTTTGCTGTAGGCATGTTTCTATTTGCACCCATTTTGGTAGCAGGGGATTAGAGGGAGGTGGCAAATGTTTGTCATCTGTGGGATGCTGGTTGGCTGATGTACCCCGAGTCAGAGACATGAGCTTGTGTAAATATAGCTAACGGGAGTCTATGCACTTCTCTTTCCTTCCCAGAGCTGTCAGTAAATCCAGCAACACCATCTTACAGTTCAAGCCCCTTAACCATCCTGGCTGTTCTTTGGAAGAATTTGTGACCTTCTTCAGTCCTGACAGCCAAGAGCATGCCCCGCTCTTCTGCTGGGAGACTCTCCTTGTCCTTTTCTGTCTACATCCCAGCTCCCTCGTCCCAAACCTTGCACTTGTCAGACACTGCCCATCAACTCGGAACAAATGGACGCTGTTTGCTGCCCGCTCAGCTGCCTCTTTCATATCCCTGTCACTGTGGTTGCACACCAGATTCAAGGCAGTGTTCCCTGGTGTGAGCTGTGCTCTTGTCTCTTCCTTCCCCTCCACTGCGCATCGTTTGTGTCCTTGTCACCTTTCTGGTGCTACGCTGCCTTCTCCCTGGCCTCTCCTTATTAGATGCCACTTCCAGAGGTTGCACTGGGCTCCCTCCCTTTACACAGTCCCAGGATCACCCATTAGCATTAGACTTTCCCTCCTTACAAGTCACAGGCAGTCCCACTCCCTTTGGACTTAGCCTCTAATTTTAGCATTGCTTTTTCTTACAGCTACTCTTCCCATAAGCTCAGAAGAGTCCCTGCCCTGTCAGACACTTTATTCTCTTGGCAGCAAGCAGATATTTTGCAGTCATGCAAGCCAGCCTTCTCAGAACAGAGCAACCTTTATTAGGCAATGGGGATGCAGTGATTCAGGGTCATTAGGCTAGGCTGGCATGGAAAAGCTCACGGGCACATCTGTGTCGAGAGCACTTACCTGCAGCTCTGTCCGGCAATGGCTGGGGGTCTAGCTCCAGCCTTGCACCGGGCAGCAGAGGGAGGGGAAGGGAGACTTCCCCTCCTTCCTCTCCAGGGAGGGGAGACTCCCTGGCTGGCACTGCTCTACGGCCGTGCTTCCAGAGCAATTCCATACATGCACAGACCTGGATCGTGCCTCTGCGAGCAAGCCCCTTTTTCTCTTCCCAGTTCCCAAGGTGTAGGGAATCCCTGCCTGGGGATGGTCCTAAGCTTGGTCCTTACGGTTATTGCTCTGGTTTTGCATTTCAGAAAGCTACTTAAGTGCTTGGGAGAGCAGAGGTACAGCAGAGGCCTCCTTTCGCTCCTCTGGGAGAAACATGTGCTTCTGTAAGCAGGAATACCCCGGGTTGCTCCACATCTCCTCGAGTATGACTTTTCACAGAAATTGCCTCTCTTGTCTCCGAGTTGACTGATACCCTCTGTGAAGTGAGCTGCCTTTTGGTAGCACTGCACTGATGGTATGACAGGGCTGTGTATTGAGGTTCTTCAGGAAGAAAGGCAGCCTATGAATTATTTAAGCACCTCTGTTTCCGATTAGCTTATGACTAACGTTCATTGCACTAACCCCTGAGACGCTGCACGTTAAAACTACTGGAGAAAATATAATGGGTTGAATTGCTTTCTAGGTAGCAAGGTACACACAGAGCTTTTGTGGACTTTTGTGTGTTTGTTTTGCTTTTAGTTTTAAATAGGCACACTGAAAGAGAACTCAGAAAGTCTGCTCAGGGATTGGGAGTCCACAATGGGCCTGAATCGTTTTTCAAGGGCAACAGGGAACAATGGGGAGTGAATACCACAGCAGACAAGGGAATTAGAAATAAATATTCTTTCTGGTGTTACATTAAGGTTTCAAAAGCCTTCAGACCAGAGCAAGGAGTAGATATTGCCTTGAGATAGCCCGTGGAATGAAGGGTGCATAAGCAACGCCAGCAAATTTCACACCATATTGAAAAAACATAAAAAATGGTGTTGGTGGAGCTCAGAAGCCAGAGGCCGATGTTACAGCAAGTTAATAAATGCCTGGTGTGTACTGACCTCTTTATGGTCTATGGCCAGAGTTGGAAAGCCTTTCCTGCTGGAGTGGATATACGACAATCCCAACTGCCTACCTCTTACCAGAGAGTGCGAGTCTACAAAAAGAGCTCAGCTGCAAAACCCCTCTTAGATTGAAGAGACCAGCCCAGAACCTGACAATGCAGAGATTTAACTAAGTTTCATGTAGGATTTGGATGCTCAACATTACAGTTTCCCAAATGATTCCTGTACCTATTAGCAGCCCCCCTTGCCAGATGGCAGGTCTGTCTTTGGGTCATTGGGGACCACAGATATCTTTTTGTCTGCTTCCCTTCTTGCTATGGGTCAAATGAGTTGAAAACTCTCAGCTTGTGCTTCTTTAGTCACATGCACTGACTGTTAGCTACATGTCCCTCCGGATAACTGTGTGCTGGCTTATTAATCACCTGAGATATATTTGCTAAATAAGGGTATGGTTCTTGATCACAAAGCCCAAGCAGCAACAAAAAAGGAAACTTCATTACTCGTCGCATTATTCCACAATATCAGAGCCAGCTGCACCATGTTCCCAATGGTGTGAGTTTCCTGCAGAATTTTCCATCAGCTGAGCTCCCTTCAGGTAAGCCACTTAGAACAAAAGTTTGGGGTCCAGAAGGAACACAAGGATATCCCCTGCTGGGGACCCCAAACCAACTCCTGCAGCCTCCTTCAAAACTTGCACCTGGTTCCCAAACTTCTTTTTTCTGCACATAGGTCTTTGTTTGGGTTCCTTCCCTCTGAAGGAACAGTATGTCTTGGGCCTGTCAGGATTGTCTGAGGCCCCACTTAGCATCAAGAAAAAAATAAGAAAAAAAGAAATACATAACAACAACGCCAAGGGCTAAGGTCTCAATAACAGAATGTGCAAGTCATTGCGCTGATAAGCATTGTCAGAGGGTACTTCATCTGCTCTCTTCATCTGGAAGAGATGAAATTTCTCTTGTCCTTAAAATGGCTCTTCTACTGTAAGAAAGAGGAGTCTGGGGTGATTATTTCACATGGAGGCATTTGCACAGCAGACATCTAAACGGTGGGCAGGAGGGGGCAGATTTTGGCCCTGGTTACAGAAACGAATCACAAAGATGAAAGCTGTCACCCATCTCTTCTCCTCGCTCCCTTTTAAGGTTTCATGGAAGAATATCTTGGCTGCAGGAACCAAAGTGGTGTTTTCCAGAACAGACCCAACCAGTGAGTTTCTGATCCCCATTTAGACTTAGGAGCTTCCAGCTTCTACCAGAAGCAAAGAGAGCTTCAAAGCATCTCCAAAAAGCTCCTCAATGGCCCTATTCATTTGAGGGATCCCACTGTGCAGTAGCTGTGCCTGGCTGCTTGGTGTGGCAAGAAAGCCAAGAGAACATCTGATCCACAGCTGGTTTTCCTACAGCGGGCACAGAGGATGCTGGAGCACAGGCTCTCCCAGCCTGCTTCCCTCGCCTCTGAGGAAGCCAGCTGAATCACAGCTCTGAATTTATGTGGAAGTCTGTTGCCAGTCCTAGCTCATCAAGACACCTCCTCACTGTGTGGCAAGCATTGGGCTTCCCAGCAGTTTACAGAGACTATGTATCTCAGACTAATGCAATAGGTGTGGGACCCACTTCTGCCTGCTCCATTCATTAGCTTTGGGGGCCTAACTAGGTCTTTTAAACCATTTGAAGTCTCCAAACGGTCTCCCTATAGTCAAGATTTCACCAGATCTCCTAAAATAAACAGGATCTTACCTGGTCAATGTCCCCATGGGAAGCCTGCAAGGCACATGAGAAGTGCTAAAGCAAAAAGCAGTGGCTTTCTGCATCACTGACGTGGTCTGACATGAAGGGAAGCTTTGCTGCAGGATGAGAAATCTTGTAGCTAAATCCTGAAATGCAGGCTTCAGTGATGCCTTGACAATTTTTAGCCCTGCTTTTGTGACCATACCACAAAGTTTGTGACACTGCTTTGTGCACCAAGCTTCCCATTGGGGCTTATATTCTTCATTCCTTGCCCAATTTCTGCAAGTGCTGCCTCATGGTTCCACCCCAGAGGCAGCTGCACTGCAGCACTAAGGGACCCCATTACCTGTGGGTGTCCCTTGAGGTGGAAGGTGCTGTAGCAGTGCCTTGATGGTGGCACAAGGGAGGCCATTGCTGGGGACCAGCTGCTCTCCCTCTCTGCCATATGTCTGTTTCTCTATGCAGCCTGAGTGCAAATGCATTTTATTAAATAAAAACATCTTTAATTGAATGAAACTCCCAAAGCTGGTTGAACTCCAAAAGCAACGTCAGCTCCAGGCACTGCTTGCCTTCTCTCTTTTGACTTTTAGCTTCTTAAGTCCAAACGTCTCTCAGGTATTATCTCTTCTGCATTTTTAATTGGCAGGGCTCACAGGGTTAAAACACTTCTGTGCTCAGTTCAAGGAACAGCATGGCCCCGGGACTGTTGCCAGCAGGGTGCACAGGTGATGCCATCCTGCTTCAGGAGGAGAAGAGCATTTAGCTGCACGGTTGTCAGCATCACGCCATGCTGCTTGCTTTCCTCACCAGAGAACAGCCCTTGGCCTCTGAGACCAGGAGAAAGGGTCTCTTGTCCTAGTCTAGCACTTCTGGTCTCCCAATGCACCCTGTCACTGCTCCGGAGTGTGGAGGCCAGGCTGGCTGTGGAGGGAGATCCTTCACCTCCACAGCTGTCCCAGGAAAAGGACGGACAGAGCAATTTTTCTGCAGCCCTGGGGCTTTTCTCCTTGCATACATCCCTCCCCAGCCACCATAGCTAGGCTTGACTTGAGGAAGGTAATGTGCTGGACTGGTACAGGCTCTTCCCGCTCTTGGGTTTCTCTGTAAGATCTTCTTCCCAGGCCAGCAAGCCTTCTGTGTCCTATCTCACATCAGACGGTCCTTCCTCAGAGCAGGGCTAGCCCTGGAGGTACTAAAATGGAGCTCCCCAAGGGAGAGTCCAGTTCTGCCCTGGCCTGGGCAGACAGGGTGCTTTTCTGTGATAATAACACTACCTCACGTGTCTGTTGCTCTCTGTAGCAGACCGGGGGCAGAAGACATGCATGCTAAGCGATCTCTGTTTGACTCATCTACAGCCCCGTAGCTCCTCTGCTAGCAGGGACGATCACCGCCTACCCTGTTTGCAGCCCGAGCTGTGTTTACAGCAGCGCTGTCCTTGCGGGGTGCCGAGGGCAGGAGGATGCTGAGACAGAGAAAGGGCCGCAAGCTGCTGAAAATGTGCAGTAGGCTAAAGCACTCAGAGAGGCGATGTACAGTATCTCTCGCAATAAAATCTTAGAGGCATGGCACCAGTGTGTGGAAGAGAGTCTCCTTCTCCCAGTATAGCTACAGGAGCAATTTTCTACTCCGTTTTGTTGCGGTCACTTGTAGCAAGGTCATGAGTCTTGCTTGTGTACCCTGGTGTTGCTGTGAGGTTCTTTTCCACAGTGACCCTGCTATAAAACATCCTACTGAACTTGTCCTCTCCTTGATACTATCAGTGTCACCTGCTGAGAGAGGGGACCTGTCCCTTTGTCACTTGCAGCCTGCTAAGAAATCCCTCTCCCTGGAGGTCCTCATCCCCACACTGCCCACGCTGTGCTGAACTAGCTGAAGCATAGGCAGCTGCCTACCACCCAGCAGCTGCAAGGGACACACGTGTCCTGGAGATGGCCAGATGGGCTGGTACGGACCTGGGCCATGCACAGGGTGCAGGGCAGCCTGTCTGGGGTCTTTGGGGGTTAACCAGACTCTGACAGGACATTTTCTCCATTCATGTGTCAGTCTCTGGCCCACACAAAACTCCTGGCCAAGATCTTTCCACAGATATGCATGCACAGATATGTTGGAGCGTTACAGAGCGATGTGCTCTGGCACTGTGCATTAGGCAACCTTGACATACACTTAACTGTTGTTTTCAAAGAAAGAAAGACAAAGGCAGTCATTAGTGTGCAGACATTATCTCACCCATCCTAGCAGTACCCACTCCAGCTTCCTCAGCATTTCTCATGGCACCCCCTCAGCAGTGCACAAGAGGATGGCTTGACTGCCTGATTCTTCTTCATTGCACTTAACTGCTGCTGCCTGCAGCCAGCACCAGAAACAACCTGTTTTCTCCCAACAGTACTTTCAGGCTTGGGATTAAAGCAGCAAGAAGCCAGGAGTATTTCCCTTCTCTACAGTCAGTCTGTTGCCATTACGAGCCTTCATTTGCCTGGGTTGAAACTTGAAAACGGAGCTCAGGGATCTGCAGTCAGAGCCAATTGCTCTATCACCTGATGCTTTCAGCACTTACCTGGACACAGTCCCCAGCCGTTCCTACAAGAACTGACAACACCTTCATAGCGGCATCATTTCTTGCAACAAAAGCACTTGGCTTTTGACAGTTGTCCACGCTATGCTTTTTGCAAGACTCCTGGTTAATGAGTTGCGCAGATCATACGATGCTGTCACAAATCCCTGGCATCTTCAGTACTTGTTTCCGGTGATATTCTAATTTCTTGAGCAGGTTTGGGGTCAAATCAGCCTCACTCTATAATCACTGGTTGGGGGTTGTTTTATTTCCCTGAACACAGAGTATTCGGTTCCTTCATGCATCATTTATATTCCCTGCACCCTGGCAAAGCTCTGGCCATTTCTCTATTCCAGCCACGTTTTCAGAAATGTTCATTTTCTTTCAGCTTCTCTTTATAAAAACAGAAATGCTGTATCATCTTCAGTGACTCTGAGGGTAGGTGATTTTGTAGATTTTCCACAATCTCAGCAAATGCTTTGTCTGCAGATTTAATAGACACTGTTAAGCTATGCAGCAGATTATAAATTTTAGCCCCTATCATGATCAGTAAACTGCCAGGTTTTTTTAGATGTTATACATTGTTCACTCTTATAGCATGGGGGGGAGAAGTTTTCTCCCAAGCCAGTGGAAAAGCCTGTTTTGCCCAGCCATCTGGACATGTTTAACCCTTTTTCTCTTTCCCCCTGTATGAGTGGGTTACTTACAGCCCTGTGCCTGTACCGTGCAGGTCCCTGTGCTGTACGAGTGGGTCTCGTGGCTCTCCTCATTCACCAGCAGCCCAGGAACAGGATAGAGCTGAACCACAAAAATGGGTGGGGAAGAAATGGCTGTAAGTCCTGAGGGCTGGTCTGTACTGACAGCTTTGCAAAGGAATGGTTTTGTGCACCCGTACGGGTGGAAGAGCTGTGCCATCACCTCGTGTGATGCTACCCAGGCCTCCCGCCACCTTCTCTGTCTTGCAAAGTTACAGCAGAAGCTCTGCTGATTCCTGCTGTGGGCTTGCATGTCATGGGCCAGCACTCTTATCTTGGCCGGGACCCCCATTATTGCCATGACTCAAACACTGTTAACCTGCCTGCAGGTTGCTGGCAAGCTGCTGCCATTTCCATGTTGGAAAAACGACAGCCCGGTGGGCTCCGTGCAGGTTTTTGCCTTAGCTGGAACGTCTTCAAAGAGGAGGGTGGCTGCAAACTGAGCAGGTGAGGCATTACATGTACTTTCTTCTTCCTTCCCCATGCCTAGGTTTCTTGGGTGGGTGCTGCCTGGATCGTGTAGGTGTCTCTTCTGTGAGCCTGGACATCTCTAGCCAGGAGAAAACTTCCCACCTCTTTAGATATTGCAGGCTGGCTGATGAGGACCTGCAAATGCTCAGCCAAGTAGCAGAACTCCAGGAAAGCTTCTGAGTCCTCTCACGACCTCCTGACCCCCTACCTTCTGATCCCATTGCTTTCACCTTACATTTCCTCTGACAGCTGGATTTTAGTCCTGGTCAGCTCTCCTCCTCCTTCTGCTTTCTGCAGCTTGCAGTCAATTCACTGGATGGAGGCATGGGGAGATGAGCGGGAGTTGTATGGACAGAGCAGGCTGTGAATGTGAGATGCACAGCCCTCAGCATCTCACTTGTGCAGATGGTGGGACCTATGATTTACGGTACCACTCAGTATCAAGAAGCTAGACACAAAATGCCTTCACTCCTGTGTTGTAAGATGGAGGCATTGGGCTGGCCAAGTGGCCTCCCAGGCAGAAGCAACTGAAGCAGGAGGAAGGGCTTTTCTGAGGTCCCTCAGCCCCTGGTCTCTGGGCGGAGGTGACGAGGGAGGTCACACTGCACATCCCAGGCCCAGCATCACTCTGAGAGCTCTCTGCTCTGGGTTGACATGCTCCCTGCTCAGCCATCCTGACCTCCGGAGATCTGGGAGAGACGGGTTAAGGCAGAGCATGCCTGAGCTGCGGGAGGCCCTGAGGCTGTGATGCAGCTGAGCAGAAAGGCAGCTATTGAGTCTGCTGAATGTTTTATAGTGCATTCAAGTACTGAGCCCACTGTCAAAGCTGGCCGTTATCCATTTAGAGCCTTGTCTTTAAAATAAATGATAACTCTTTGACAATGAGCTGCTGCCAGGTGAAGGAGGGGGGGTGTATGTCTGATATGGGAAAAGAAACTGTGCCAAGAAGACTGAGCACTCTCACCTGAAGGGCAGCAGAGATGGGAAATCAGCTCACAGAGCCTAGGTATCTCTCCAGACCATGGCATCATCCTGAGCAAATTTCCCAGCCAATGATATTTTTGCATTAAATTGGAGAATTCTGAACCCCACACTTAGCCCAGAAGAGGTTTGTTTTTTTTTTTTTTAAATTGCAGAGGTAAGTAAAGCCTGAGTCAGTACAAATGGTTGGGGGAGGAAAGGGGAAATAAAAAGGACTGTGCTGAGTGGGGAATGCGATGCCACAGGCTATGGCATGCAAGGGGAGGCAGCATGGGCCTGGGGAGGGAGCTGTGTTGTCAGGGAATTAACTCTGGGATGAAGATGATGTGGATTGTGGGTAAAAAGGAGCTGTAGGTGTTTACAGATGTAGGGGATAGGTGAGCAGTGGGGATATAGGAAGGTTTGCACAGATCTGCAGGGAGCTGTGGGGCTTGTGAGCCCGGGGCGGGGGGGCAGTGGTGGGAGGGGGCAGCGTTCCATCTGAAGGAGGTGCATAGAGCAGGTGACCGGCATTTATATGACAGTAATGCCCACTGTGTTCCCAGCCTTGCTCAGATATACAGACAGAGACAATTGCTGCCTGGAAAAACACATGAGCAGTGAAGCCAAGCAGTAAACAAAAGGCGTGAGGGAAGGGAGAAAAGGCAGCCATTGTAAACACAGGAGATGCTGCACCAGACAAGATGAATGTCCCTTTAGGCCCTTATCTCAACCTTGACAGTGGCTGATATCAGATGCTCCAGAGAAAGCTGCAAAAACAATCTTCACAACACATCTGGGCATCGGTGTGATGGTATCCCCACGAGGGCTCTTCCTGCCAGACCCCATTTGCTGATCAGCCTACACATGGCAATCAGGAGACTGAGAGCTCTTGTCAGTTTTGCTCTGGCTGATGTTGCAGCCAGAAGGACTTTCACTCATGTAACCTGCTAGCCCAGCTGGTTTCCCTCCCAGGTTGCTCTATTCTGGGTATGCTATGGGCTATGGGCTCCTCAACCCTTCTGGCAAGAATAGACCCATGAGCTATGTCCCTAACCCCGGTGTTCCTGCAGACAAGCACAGCCCAATGTGGGGCTGGACTATACCCTTTCTAGCTATGTCTAATTGCCATGAATTGAGGGCTCATCCATTCTTCATCCCACAGTTTTAAGCACCTCCCTTCAAGTGTAGGTAGGCAGCTGGAGCAGCGTGCCACCACTCTTCTCCTCTGTGAAGGACCATTCCCGGAGGATGAGTTAGCAGGAGTGTGAAGAGCAAACCAGGTGATCCACATACCACTGCCACGGATAGTCATGGAAGGACCAGCAGTGCTACATGGCCCAACTAGAGGGTCTATACCAGCATTTGCAGGTGCTCTAGACATTGATCCTGCTGCCTCCATTCTGCATGCAGCAGGACTGTTGAATAGGGAAAATAAATTTGAGGAAGGATCCCAGGAGCAGTTGACAAGCATCTGGGATTGACTGACAATTGCTGAGGAAGTTGATGGAGTGCAGCATTACCCTGAGAGACCTTTGACAGCCCCTAAGATGATGGTCCATAAGATACCAGAGTGGGATCTACAAAGTTATTGTGTATAGGTCTCTTCATGGAAAACCCACGCTATGTGTTCATACTCAAAGCACAAGGAAATCAAACAACAAGAGAAAAATGAAAAGGAATAAAAGAACTTTCAAAGTTTTATTTGGCTATAAATGACAGTTGCTCTGGGATCTCTGCACAGGATGCTCTTTGGGAAGATTTCTCAGCAGCTTAGGTGGCCGCCTAAAAAAACAGAGGTGAAACTCTGATCTGATAGGTTTTCTGGGCAAAGTCCCCATGAATTTGATTAGATGTGAGCCTGGGACTGCCCTGAGAAAGACCTTCCTTCTCCTCAGTGCTGCGTGGGAAGTGGCAGCATAAGCCACATGGGACCTCATGGCTCATGGCTAGTTCAGTTCCTCTGACTGATGGAGACTGCTGAACACACTGAGGGGTGTGGGGCTTTGTTTTGGGACCTCCTGCCCCTTGCAAGCACACACGCACATGCATGTGCACAAGTGCCAGTGGTTTCCAACTGCTGTTTCTGTGATTTCCCCCAGCTGCAGGATTACATGCCCAGCAAGCAGAAGTGTTTTTGTTCTGTCCCCCCGTGCCCTCCCTCAAAGAACTGATTTTGGTGAACACACCACACCAGTTTATTGCTATTCATTCGTGTCCCTACTGTAAAAGTGTTGACCATGGATCACAGCTCCACTGGCCTGTTTAACGTTCTCGGGTTCACAGCACTACAATCCCCAGGCAGCGGTTGCAGCCTGCCGGCCTCACAGTGCCCACTCGATGGAGGTGCCCCAGGGAGGTGAGCACTTGGCTGCTCAGCTGTTGTCAGCCCTCTGGATGCCTGCTCATGTCTCCCCTCTGATAGCGGCAGGGCTGTACCCCACGTGGCACGTCACGAGAGGCGGGGGACCATGGGGCTAGGTTGGGACACATGCAGTGAGCACATGGTGTGGTGAGGTCTGTCCCATTCTGTCTGCCCTCTGTGCCCTGTTGCAGCCCCCTGAGGAGGTGGCTTTCACTCCTTGACTGCCTGCATCATGGGGTCAGGGCTGCAGTGGCTTTGCATTGTCACCGTGTGGCATGCGAGCCCAGTGGAGGAGAGCAGGTCATTCACAGGAATCTTAACACATGAGACTTGACCGGGCACTCCAGCTGCATTACAGTCCTTGAGATGATAAATCACTGGCTCTCCAGGGATGATCTCTCCATGCACCAGCCCTTTCCCTCTTCTTTCTCCTGGCCTTTGGTGCGAACCTTCTGGCTCTCATGGAGGTAAGTAGGGACACTTGAAAGCTATGATTCACCATTTTAGGCTTACGCTGCCTGATTTTTTAAGTCTCAGAATTACTTGCTGCTGGGACACCATGCTCATGCTCCAGCAGCTGCTTTAGTGCCATTATGTGCAACAGTGCTCATGCAAGAGACAGCGCCCAAAGCAATGCCTCAGCAAGACCCCAGCTCTCCATGGGTTATCACTGCCCTTCCCTGGGCAGCTAGGGGCAGGGGCAGCTCGGCACACTGCTTTCGTACGTGCAAGGCGAGGGCAATGAGTAGTATCCCTCCTTGGACCGCTAGTGGGTCCTGGTTTGGTTTACGTGAGCTTTGTGGTTTCTGGTTACTTGGTTTGGAGCAACTGGCTCAGAATGCCTAATGCAGAGCAGTGAGCAAAGCCTATTCACAGGCCACATGGATGCTTGCACTCTCTTTCCCTTTAAATTAACACTTTCAGATTGTCAACATGGAGTTTAGCAGCTGGGTTGGTTTTGGCTGGGGTAGAGTTAATTTTCTTCACAGTAGCTAGTATGGGGCTGTGTTTTGGATTTGTGCTGGAAACAGTGTTGATAACACAGGGATGTTTTCGTTACTGCTGAGCAGTGCTTACACACAGTCAAGGCCTTTTCTGCTTCTCACACCACCCCACCAGTGAGGAGGCTGGGGGTACACGAGAAGTTGGGAGGGGGCACAGCCGGGACAGCTGACCTCAACTGACCAAAGGGATATTCCACACCATATGACGTCATGCTCAGCATATAAAGCTGGGGGAAGAAGAAGGAAGGGGGGGGGACGTTCAGAGTGATGGCGTTTGTCTTCCCAAGTAATCGTTACGCGTGATGGAGCCCTGCTTTCCTGGAGATGGCTGAACAGCTGCCTGCCAATGGGAAGTGGTGAATGAATTCCTTGTTTTGCTTTGCTTGCGTGCGCGGCTTTTGCTTTACCTATGAAACTGTCTTTATCTCAACCCACGAGTTTTCTCACTTTTACTCTTCCAATTCTCTCCCCCATCCCACGGGGTGGGGAGTGAGCAGGCGGCTGTGTGGTGCTTAGTTGCTGGCTAGGGTTAAACCACAACAGCAGCCTGCAGAGATTTGGGGGTTTTTTGCCTTTTTTATCCTCACTTTAGTGTAATTGTTTCTTCAATAAACATTGTAGGTTGGTTGGTTTTGTTTTGGGTTTTTTTATTGTTGTTGTTTTTATTTTTAGTGGTAGCAATGGCTATTTCAAAGCTAATTCCAAAACAAAAAAGCCCCAGAATTATTCAGAAAGTTTTTACCAGGCTGGGAAAACCTACAAATGATGCAAAGGCAGCTATGTCCTGACACAGGTTATTGAAGCACACTAGACTTCACCACCCCCCACTTGCAAGAGCAAAGCCTACAGTTATTGCAGACCACAAATTCACAAAGTGTTCCCTACGTGGTTGAAACAGTCCCCCCAACATGTTCTCCCCTTCATACACTTTATAACCCTCCCAAAATGGCAGCTTGGAGTTAGAGTAATCCCACTGTCCACAAAATATGGATTCACAGCTCAAGGACTACACCAGCCAACTCTACACCGCTGCTCTCCAAGGCTTGCTGTGGGGCAGGGGTGCCACGGGAGTGAAGTTTGTTTCTATGCAAAGAGCTTGAAGCAAAGCTCGGCTCTCATGAAGCTGAGATTAGGTGGTCTATTAGCTTTGTGGAGCCAGCGAAGGATTTTGAGCTTGGATACTCTGAAAATCAGAAAAGGCATTTGGGAAGGATGGGAGAATGGCAGTGCCTCTGGCAATACAACAGTGTAGAACTGTGTTTAGCTGGATGAATTGAGTAAGATCATCTCAGTGTCACAGAATAAGTGTCCACATCCTAAAAACTTGCCTTCACTCTTGGTGACGCACATGCCGGGATGGAGGACTAAATGATGGATTTGTAGCTCCCCAATTGCTCCTAACAAAGATCCCAGTACTGATCCATGCAGTGCCTGTTATCTGTTCTGTGCATAAACAAGGGAATGCATCCTCCGGGGACTCTCAGTCTAGTTTCTTTCATTAAGAATAAATTAAACATTAAAAAAAAATTGTAGGAGGAAATTTTAAAAACTGGTTTTTTTATTGGAACACATTTCTGTAAAGCTCTGACTGGAATAAGCAACATGTAGTGCAATGCATTTCAAATAGATAGAAATAATGCCCTAAATATACCAGGCTAATTAGATGTACTTTCTCTACAAAACCACAATTCTAATGTTCCTGTCTCACTGTAATTAAAGAAGCATTTACCACGCATTGGAACTTTTAATTAGGTCTAACATCTAATAAACTTGGAGTAAACTAACAAATATTTTCTCTGTCAGTGGGTAGTTTTTAATCAGTGTTTAGAGGTTTAAAATTTCAGATAGCAGACATCAGCCAGTGTCTAAAGAGCTTGAAGAGACATTTGAGCATAACCTGGTAACCATCGTGCTCATCCTCATAAGGACGTGTCAAGGGAACCAGTTCCCAGCCTCTTTCCTTTGGTAGTTTAATTCTCCTGGGGGGGAATTACTCTGCAGGCTGTATTTGCACGAGGTTTAGTGGGCTGTGGAGCAGACTCAGGCCCCTGCTGGGTGCCGAGTGTGGGCTCCTTCCCCCTTGCAGCAGCCATCCAGAAGCTAGACCAGCTCCTTGCACTCCTGCAGTGGAGGAAAAGGGGGTTCATTCCCTCCCAAATAGGTGTTTAAGAGAGGTGAGGCCAACCCCCTGCCCAAGATTCCTCTCTTTCTCCATCAAGACAGAGCACCTTGGTGGCCATCCCAGATTAAATATCTAAATTATAGACAGAGATGTCTCTCCCCACCCTGTACCCCAGGAAAGCCCTGCTAGTAAGATGGAGATCTGTGTGAGTTTGCTGACGTGTGCCTGCACAGAAGTCAGAGCATGGCCCACAGGAGACCTGTCAGGGAGAAGAAGACATTTCCTGGTGGCAATGGGGTTGCAGGAACCCAATGGGGAGAGCTCGTGCTGGCCATCTGGAGAACTGTAGTCCTTTCCTCAGGAGGGGGGGACAAGGCTGGGGGAACTGGGACCTGGATGATGAGGAGGACGGAGGGGCCGGGGCCACAGCTACACCCATGCGCCACGTGCCTGTGTGGGGTAGGGAAATGGACATGTCTCTGGGTGACAAGAGGCTGTGAGTAGGAAGGCTGGTAGTCCATACTAAGCAGTTTGCTAAGGCTGTGTTGAAGTTCACATGGCAGTAAGACAGCCAGGAAAAGACATTACAGTGGCCATACGAGTGCACAGCTGGTCAGCAAAAGTGCACAGGCCTGTCTTGTGGGTTGACAGGTCTGAGGCCTGGGAAGGAGGATGTCTGAGGAGATGAGATCACCAGGACAGACTGCATTGGAGGAGGAGAAGAGTGGGCAATGGAAGAGTACATCCATCTGCTTTCTCACAGTGGATCCTTCAGTGGGATCAGACCAACGCGGACCCTTCGGGACTTGCCGTCTCAGTGAGTTTGCTGTGCAACAGGACAGCCCTTTTGAATCACATCCTCCTTTATCTGTTCCTCTGGAGGGAAGGGGCATGATGCCAGAGCAGCAAAGCATAATCAGCGTACAGTGTATCTGCTTGCAGCACCTTCCCTGAGCATCCTAGACTGCCTCCAGGCACCAGTCATGCTATCTTCCCACGTCCTGCATCTTCCACCTCCTTCTGGCAGTTATTTGAAGTTAACGGTCCAGACGATGGTCTTCTATTACAGCTCCAAGGTAACTTTACTCCTGTGCTAACAGGTCCTGAGAGACATTCCTACCTACTTATTGTCCTGGGAAAATAATTCCCCCCCATTGTACCCAGTGGGGTGGTGGGACAAAGGGAGTGGGGAAAATAAGTCATGAAATAACTCAGAGATTTCCACGTTCTCTGCAGAAGAAGAAGGGACGGGGAGGTGGGGTAAGGGTGTAGGAATATATGTTAAAGGAAGCAAGCAGAGAAGGCAGAAGACACATGCAGAGTGCAAAGGCTGCGGGAACGCTGTCTGGATAAAGAGGGTGTAATGGAGGATTGGATGCAGTGGAGAAAACTGGGAGGATAGGGAAGGGGTAAAGGATTTCAGATTTGGCTATGGAAATGAGGTTAGGACCCTTTGGAGGGGCAGGATGAAGCTGAGGTGCTGCTGAAAAATGGGGACACAAGACAGTGTCTGTGAAGGAGCCTGGAGAAAGGAAGATGGTAATATTTGCTTCAATACAACTGGCAGGTGCCTGTGGTTTTTGGAACAAGAAAGTCATATATCTTGTGTGAAGTCTCCTGCATCTAGGGAGTGACTTTAATGTAGCTTGAAGTGTCAATAAGTGGAATAAGTATGTGCCATTACCAATAACAATAACAGCCCTGGAATACTTTCTACCCAAGGATCTCAAAGCACTCCTTTTTATGACTTATTCATTGACTCTTTATGTCCCCAG
This sequence comes from Aptenodytes patagonicus, assembly GCF_965638725.1. Taxonomy (NCBI): domain Eukaryota; kingdom Metazoa; phylum Chordata; class Aves; order Sphenisciformes; family Spheniscidae; genus Aptenodytes; species Aptenodytes patagonicus. The sequence continues at coordinate 96,597,652 of NC_134951.1, forward strand.
GGAGGGAGGGGATTATAATGATCACCCACTTTACACGTGGTGAAACGAAGGGTAAGTGGCTGAGCTGTGAATAGATCTGTGACTGTTCTTCTCCGGCAGCATCAATTTCCCAAGACATTGGTTGGGAGGGAAAAAGCTGCAGCAGCTGCCAGTAAAAGCCTCTGGCATCGCAAGGGGTGTGGAGGGGGTACCTGTCACACCTTCCTGATGTGACTGTGATGCGGCGAAGACAGACACCCAGGCACCTTGAGGGTAGACCCGAGTAGGCTCAGCCTTGTGCTGGGCAGCACATTCCCAGGTGCTCTGGCTCCTGTGGCGTGGGTCCCAGCGCCATTCGGAGGTGCCCCAGCTGCGGACCTGCTTTGAGAAACAGATTTACATGGGTGGACCCCAGCTCTCTCCCCTCACTCCCGGGCACACAGACTGGCTTCTTGCCCACTTGCAGTGGGCAATTTGTGAGCCAGACAAGGGTCATTGGTCTGACCTGAGAGAGTGGAGAACATTTGTGGCCTGCCACATCCATCTGGTTATAACTGATGTCCACGTTGGCTCTTATGCTAGCAGACCAACGATTAAAGGGTTATGGCACAGGTCCACACAGCTATGGGTCACAATGCAGACTATATGCTGTAGTGTGTGCAATACATACAAGGTATACAGATATAAATGGAAATTTGAGCTCCTCCATAGGGTGCTTGGGAAACTTACCTCTATTTACATCTTTAAGAAGCCTACTAGGAACTTACCGGGGCACTACCAATGTAGTAGACAACTTCCTAAAAGGCAGCTATCCACAGTGCAGAGCAAAAGCTAAAAATATTTGCGTTGCAGTGGGAAAGGGCTCTATCCCTAATTGGACAGGACACAGTTAAGTGGCTTGGCCAAAGCCGTTGAGGAAGTCTTTGGCAGTGTTAGTGAAGTCTCTCTCTTGCCTCCCGACCCTTTCCACCAACAGGACTCCCTCTTTCCCCACCTGCTGCCCCCACTGGACCTGATTGAACAGAAACACGAGAAACCCGGACCATCAGAGCCGAGTTCCTGAAGATGTTTGTCCAGTGGGGCTGGGTCTGTCCCAGGGGCAGAAGGTGGCCTTGTCCCTGCCTACACTGGCCAACTCCATCTCTCAAACATGTACAGCCTGAAATTGCCTTCTGCAGCTGAGGAGGGGCTGGGGGAGCTGCGTGGCAGCGCTGAGAGTTATTGCTATGGCATTCATGGAGCATGTTGCTATGAATTGATATCTCACCATACTTACCTCATTTGCCCATTTTTCAAATTAGATAACGAGGTTGGATGCTTGACCAGACCATCCCTCATCCAGTTACATTTCCTCCTCTCCTTGGCAGAGGACAGGAGCCCCTCTTCTATTAATTAGCAGGCCTTGGGTGAGTGGGGTTACACCCTGAAAACTCATGGCTCCTTTTGCCTCTCATGCCTGGACATCATCATCAAAAGGTGGGAGGCCAGGCCAGACTGCCCGCTTGGCGAGGACAGGGGCTGTTCATCCTGGCTGGCTTCATGCTGAGATAGGAGGCGGAGGGGAATGAGCTCATGCTCTGTTCAGACGGTGACATTTCCATGGGGTAGGGCTCATCCATCATGATGTGGTGGCTGAGGAGAGCTGTTAACCGTTTCGAGCTGGCTGGCTGCCTCCTGCGCTGCAGCCAAGGCTCGCTCCCCTGGGGAGCCCAGGACCCGCAGCAGCCCTTGGGGAATGATGCATGGGGTGGTCTGGGGGAGAACCCAGCCCTCTGAGGCGGGGGGGGATGCTAAGGAGGACAGGAGACCCCCACCATGACTCAGTGTTTGGGGAACACAGGGCATCCTTTTGTAGGGGCAGTGCTCCTGTTTCACCCCCCATGGCCAGCACTGGGGAGAGGTTTGGGGTTTTTTTTTTCCCCTTTGTACCTGCTGTTTTCTTCATGGGGGACAGGCAGACTCCCCCCAACACGTTCCCCGCTTGTGTGGGTGCCCATGGTCTGCACCACAGACTGACATGCATCTACCTCTTACCTCAGGGGTTGATTCCTGGCTGGACCCATCACCTCCCCATGCTGTGGCTGGGGCTTTTTTGTTTCTGCTGCTCAGCAAAGCACCCACGCTCATCTGGGTGGCTACACGGGTTTTGTGAAAAGGATACTTGCTCAAAATCAGAGACTCTTGCAGCTTAAATCCCACCCCACGTATCCTCACCCCTCTCTGTGTCCTATCCTCCTAGGCCAGCCTCCAGGGCAATACCTATTACCAGGTATTACAAGCAAAGAAAATGCTTGTAGTCAGATGGCTCTTTAGCTCCCGCTTCTCTGGGGATGGCCCTGTGCCATTCCTCTGCTCTCTCTCCCCTGTGAGGAGCAAAGGACCCCACCTTTGTCAGCGCTAGATAAAGAACAATTAGAGAGTCATTAATCTGCAGAAGGGAGGGCAGGAGGGACGCCAGCTGCTGAGCTGCTGTTGCACGGCTGAAGTGTGGTGTTTCAGGGGCAGGCGGGAGTGCAGCTTGGATCAGAGATGGGGGAACTGTCTTGCGCCTTGCCCTTGCTGTCAATTAGTCCAAGAGGTTAGCCTTACCTCCAAGGAGCCAGGAGACCTTGGAGCAGCTCTCAAAACCACAAGCAGACTCTTTGGAGACTAATTGCAGTCTTTCACCTCCTTTTAGCTGCTTCTGAGCGATGTGCTCTGGAGTGCAAGCAGGAGAGGAGGCATTTAGTTTGCCAGACACTGGGAGTCAGCAAGGCTTTACCAGTGCCCTGGAGCCCGCGGGGCAATAGAAAAAGAGACCTGGGACACATGGCCCTGAGGTGCTTGGCGGCTGGGAACAGACCCTCATGTGGCAGGGGGCCTGCCCCCTGCTTTCAGACCCTGCATGGTCACCTCCAGAACCTCCCTGCTCTTGCGTCCTTCTCCGTGCCCAGGTCCTTGGGTTGACACGCGTTCAACAACAACCTGTAAGGGACCACCTGCCTTCTTCTGTACCTTCTCCTCTGGCGGGAACATGCCTGGGGAGGTATTTATGCATGTGGGGGGAGCTGGTGTTTTGCCAATATGTGCTGCAGAGGAGGAACATGTGAGGAAGCACCCCTTACCCCTGCTGCTGCAGGAGGCTGATGGTGACTTCCATCAAAAGGTAACAGAAGGTGTCCTATGAAAAGGGAAGGGGAAGGCTAGTCCAGAGGTCTCGTCCAGGAAAGGTGTCTCCTCCCAAGGAGAGGAGCAAGGGACGGGGTTGTTCTGAAGAAACGCTCTGGACTGCACCAGAACATGCCATGCGACGAGTTTGAATGGCGGCTGGTTATGAGCCCTGGGGGGCGGTGGGCAGCAGGATTCAGGCTCAGTTATTAAGACCATAAATCATGGAGACAGTCATGGGGAAGGCTGATGAGGCGGGTGCATGCAGCCAGGAATGCTGGGAGGGAGAGGCGGTGGGCATCAGAGGCACACGGCTTCTCCACATTGCATTATTTTAAGAATTTTTCATTTTTATGGCAGTGCTGTCAGTTTTCTCAGAAGGGACCAAATGATTTCAGGCTCCCTGATTTCCTGAAGTCCCAGGCATGAATTCCAAGTTGCTCCTGATCAAGAGCAAGGAATGGGGAATGGGGGTGCAACAGCATTGGCAAGGGGTGCAGGGCAAGAGCGAGAGGCAGGGACGGGGCTGGAGTGAGGTACTGAAATACCAGGAGGAGCCCATGTTTGGGGCATGGAATGGCCAGGATTGGGCATGGCAATGTTTTCACTGCCAAAAGCAGGAGGCAGTTTTTGGTGAGGGGGGAAGCCAATCCATGGCACTGCCTGCAGTGGAAGATGGAGCTGTTTGAGGTAGCTGGGAGTGAGTCTGTGCAAAGCCAGGTGAGCTGCAGCCCTTGGCCTTGGGCAGACCACGCGGTGCTGCTGGCTTCTCTGTTGTCTAGTCTGCTGCAGCGCCCAAGCCCTGCGGTTTGTGGTCAGCTCTGGTATCTCTGTGCTATGCTGTAGATGTGATGCCTGAACATCTGGAGGGTACAACAGGCAGATCCTTGCCCACTTGCAGCTGTCTGAGCCTCCTGCATCTCCTTATGAGCCTTCAGCCCTTTCTGGTTAGATGCTGGGGTCTCTCTGAAATATCTGGGCCAAGGAGAAGTAAACAGTCACTCAGAGCTGTGCAGCCAGTGTGCCTGGCGACTGCACTTTCCTCAGGGAGAGCCACTGTCGGGCTCAAGACAACTGCCTGGCTCTGGCTTGGCTCTGGCTTTGGTTTTGGCTCTCGCTCGGAGCATCAGGCACAGCTGGAGCTGCACGGAAGACATATAGCGAGCTTTAGGCACAGCTCAAGTACTGACAGCAGGGTGCAGGGCTCAGGCTTGCTGCAAAACCCGTTCAGGACACTGGGTTAGAAGAGGCTGAGTCTTGTGAGGGTAAACCTATCTGAAAAAGGACACCCCAGTGATTTGCCTCCACAGTCTAGCTCTTTTCAGAGGCAGACGAAGCTGAGAGAAGCCAGGGCAGCCCATGAGAACATAAAAACTGGCCCCGGTGTTTTGGGCAGGTGAGCTGACACCCAGGCTGACACAGGGCAGGACCCTGGCCAAGGGCTGCAGCTCAGCAATCAGGCATGGGGTGGGAACCCCTCCTCCTCAGCGGTGCGGAGCATTTGCTGATGCTTGTGCAGGCAGGAGGTGATACCTTGATCTGTTTTGTGGTCTCCTGCCAGACGACTTGCAGCCCTGCACCCTGCAGGAGCAGCCCTAGCCCTCCTGCCTCGTCCGCTCCCAAGGAAAGCCTCCAGAGGCACGTCAGTGTGGCTTTTGCATGGAGTGATCTGTGCTGCATTGCTCTTCCCTTGCGCCCAGGGGCTCACATGGGATGTGGAAAGGCCCTGCTCTCTCTGGACTTATGGCTGGGCTGTTGTGATGGACGTGATCACAGGGCTGCAGAAGTGCATAGCCAGACCACGAGGAAAAGAGTTGTGGGGGAAGGGGCTGCCACTGAGGAAGGAAAAGAGGTGCTCTGGGGGGCTGTAGGCTCCCCTCCCATCAGGGGTGCTGGCAGCCCCGTGGTTTGCTGCAGAGAAACCCAGGAGAAGAGAAAGATTGTGCGGTTTCCTCCAGGCCAGATCCAGTACCATCTGTACAACAGTCCTACAGCTGCACTTAGGCACAGTACTATCCCATACACCCCCATCACCTCTGCGTCCCCTTGCCCATCTGTGGCTTGCTCTGTCCCAGAAGAGGCTGCACGGCAGTGTCCGCCTGAGGGCTTTTCTTAGGGGTCTGCCGTGGGTGCACTGGGGGCACCTCTGGGCTGGCCAGAGCAGCCAGGACCTTCATAACTGCTGCCTTCACAAAGGGCTCCCTCCCCAGCCTGCTGCCCCTCTGGCGAGCTGCAGCCGTAACATAAATGTAACTGGCAGCCATGTGAGATGCAGCACTCTGCTCCCTGGGAAATGTCGGCAAGTGCCCCAGTGGGCTCCCACGCCATGCACACACACACTGGCCTGGCGAGCAGGTGAAGGCTGATCCATCTCTGTCACCCCAGGGTGCGATGGCCCTCTCTGGCAGCGCGCTCCCACGGGGAGCAGAGATGGATGGGGCAGCTCTGGGCTCCAGCTGCCAAAACCTTTAGACTGCCCTGGCATCCTCCCATACCCACCAGCTGTGAGGTACCAGGCGCTGGGCTAGCCTGTCTCGGCTCAAGGCGATGTGAAGTCATTAGCTAATTAATCCCCATTCCCTCTCTATGGCAGGGGGGAGTGCCAGCTCTGTGCCAAACCTGAGGTACGGGAGCAGGCAGCAATTTCGCCTTACACTAGATGAGGTAGCGGAGCTAGTATGGAGGGCTCCAGCATCCCGAGCCCTTGGTGCAGCAGGGGACAGGGCAGTGAGCCCAGGGGACCAGAATGCACCATCTGCCTCTTCCCATCAAGAGTTCCCAGGGCAGCAAAGAGGATCAAGATGCAGCCGTGAGAGGCTGAAGGGAGTCAAGGTGGCTGCCCCCATGCAAGGTGGGACAGTGCTGGTGGCAGGCTATGGAGGGAGGAGTGTCGCAGATCCCATGGGAGCAAAAAGCCAGGAGCAGATCTGTAGCTGGCATCGGCACAGGACTATTGCTGATAGAAAAGGGCTGGGGGAGGGAGTCAGGGACAGTCAGAGCCCTCATGGGGATGGATGTGTGGCGGGTATAAGGGACCACACGATGGAAGAGCATGGCAGCACGTGTGGAGAAAGGCAGCTGGAGGGAGGTGCCCCCTCCATCACCAGATACCCAAGCGTAATCTAATCCAACACGTCTTCCCCTTCCGCTGCACACCTAGCTGATGGCAAGGCTTTCCCAGCCAGACTCATGACCCCGCTCTGCTCTGGGGCTCACATGGGCTGGCGGGATGCTGCTGTGGTGGGCTGTAGCTACAGCCTGTATCTCTAAATCTTCTCTGCTTTTTAGGTCACTTTGTTCTGCTTATAAATCCTGGCCTTGTCATACAAGCCATAAATCTTCCTCTCCAGTCAGCACCATTTATTTTTTTTCTCTGGTCTTGTTAAAATAACAGGGTCAGAATATTTAAAATCCAGATTGTTTCATTTTCTGCAGTTTTGGCTTATAATAAGTATTCTGTTCCTCTCTGGGAAACTGCCACAGATTCATGGTCAGACAGGACTGCTTGGGAACTTGAGGGGAGAGAGGAATGGGGGAAAAGGGATCCAAAGAATGTGCTGAAATAATCTGCCACTCACATAGCCGTCACACGTACACACAATTCCATGCATGCGTGTAGAGCACCCAGTGCACCTATGTGCACACAGCCTTTCCTTCCCTGCTTTCATACACCTACCGCCTTGCTGGCACCCTGCACCTGCCTTCACTGAGGCACAACCTTGCACAGATCAGCGCTGCATCTCCTCCCTCCACCCCTGACCCCCGTATCCCCCCCCAGATACCTGGCAGGGAACCACACAAGTGGTTCCTATCCTCCCCCCTGCCAAGCAGGGCTGTTCACACAAACCTGGTCCCTGCCATCCCAGCTTGACTCTCTGCGGCTTTCCACCCTCCCCAGTGCCTGGAGCACCTTCTCAGCCACATCTTTACCCAACTGTGTGCCTCACCCCTTCCTGCAAAATGCTGCTGGGTCCCCATCTGGGAGGAGCAGCACCTCTCCTCTGCTGCCTGCCCGGGGAGGGGGAGATACTCTATGAGAGTTGGCTTCACATGTTGGCACAGCAGGAAATAGCCTCTGCTAAGCATCAGGTACCAGGGCAGCCCTGCACAGGATCATGAGCCTGCCAAAAAGTTGTGTGTGATGGTGCAAAGCCAGCGCTCCCACGCTCAGTCAGCCTGGAGCCTGCACAAGTGCAGTGAACCATCCCTGTGTATATCTGCATTATGATCCTCTTCTTAATGACTGTACAACTAGTGTTTCTGCAGGTTTCATGTGAAGGGCTGTACTCACTTGATCATGCAGTCAATACTCTTTTCGATCTTCATCACTCACTGTCTGGCTCCAGGCTTTATTTATTGCACAGCATCAAATCACCGAGCCAAAGAAAAAAAAGTCTCGCTCCCTTGTGGCCTTTTTGGTGGACATTCCCAGTGACCAAGCTTTAACAAAATTAGCATTGCTTCTACCTTTGGAGGTGATATTGCTGTCTGCAGTGCGTGCAGGAAGGACTAAGCCATAGCAGCTGTACAATCAATAGTACAGAGCACCTTGCAGGAACAGCCTGGACCTCAGTCTAAGTTTCTAATCTGCTGGCACATCCTCTTCTCCCTCAGGGAAAAATTGCAACATGAAGTCCAGGAATATATTAGTGTGTAGGTTGTGAGAATGACTGCAGACGGGGTGTAAGGCATAGGCACAAACTAAAGAGTAAAATCTGGGTTATCATCAGAGGTAATTCTCAGTGGCGGTGTCCTGTTTGAGAAAGCCAGAGCCCATGCTTTTAGAGTATGTATCATTTTATAGCCCACAACACACTGAAAGATGTGAGTGCTTATGCAAAGCAGACCCTAGTGTTGGGACATCTAGAACAGGTGGAATCAACAATTAATGACAAAAAACCAAAGTGACAGGACAAAAGATCAGTGGCTGGAGCAGACTCCAGCTCCCTGGGTGATATTTAACAACCTTACATGTTCCTTCTCTGGCTGCCCCCCCTGCCTCATTTACCTCCCAGACTGTGCAAGAAATGAAGCCAGGTTCCTGCAGACCCCAGCCTGCTTTCCTGCCCAGCCCCTGCCCAGCCTCAGAGCTGTTCTGGTGCGTGTGCTAAAGGAGGGGCGCCCTGAGGAGAAGTCATGGCAGAGTTGGACTCTGTGTCTCAACACGTGCATGACAAGGGTGAGCTGAACTTGTGCAGGAGTGACAGAGATGAACGCTATGTGCATGCATATATATGCATATATATATAATATACATGTATGTTGCACAGAGAGAGAGAGATATATGTATTTGTTTAATAGTACTTTCCATCTTTAAGAACTGAAGCTCCAGACTCCCATCTGGAGCAGCTATTTTTCATTATGAGACAGAATAAAGGAAGCATTTACTAGTCATGATTACTTTCCTCTGAAGGAACCAGCCATCCGCTTTGCCAGTGGGTTTCACAACCGCTCGCTGCAAGGGAAGCCTAGGAGGCAGAAATGCTGGGTTGCCTTGGAGGACCCTTTTGCATTGCTTTGAGCCCTATCCCAAACTTTCTCCAGGCAGCTCAAGATGCCACTGACTCGGCGTCATTAACACCAGCCAAAGTGAAGGGTATGGCTGTAGCTTATGTGATCCACTGGCCCACAGTCAGGGCAGGTACCTGGGTGTTGTTTTAATGTTTTAACATCTGTGGCGCTTCAGCCGACAGTTGCAGCTTGTGGCATGTAAAATGAAATTATGTTTGGCGCTCACATCCAGTTCCCCTAAGTGTTGCTCTAACAACAGTGCTGGGATGAGGCAATTTTTATTTAGGGTCTAGCTGAGCAGCCCTACAGATCTTGCAGCGCAGAGAAGACACCTTCACCCAAGAACATCTTAGGCATCCCATGGGCCATGGCTGGCACTGCCCATTCCCTGATGGGTCTGTGGAGTAGCTGGACCCATGCTGGAGACCCTGAGGTGGAGGGGAGTACCAGGACAAGGGGACCTGGCGCCACGCTGACAGCCCATGGCTGCTGGCTTGTTTCACACCTACTAGTTTTGGAGCTGCTGCCCCATCTCCTCTCCTTGTGGGAGAGGTCAAGAGCAAGGGACAGAAGAGGACCAGCTTTGCCTAGCGGCAGCAGGAGCCAACAGCCTCAATAGCTGCAGGCCTGGGGCAGGAAGGAGAGCTTTGGGAAAGGCAGCAGCAGTGCTGGGTAAGGGCACATCAGGGGAGGGCTCTGCGCCGCTCACCCCATGCTCCCTTCACGAGGCTCCCCCAGCACTAAGTGCCCCAAACCTGCCCATGCCATGTCCTATGCCCAGGCCCCGTGGTGGGGTTTGAGCAAAAAGGAGAAGCCTTCCCCAGGGACCTAACCAGACATTTTGGGAAGATCCAAGGGTCAAACACTGGCACGTACCTCAGTGTTAGGCAGCAGTACAAGCTCCTCCCCGCCCCAACCACTGTGAGCACAGTTGCAGGCTGCACCTTGTCATCCAGACCCAGCACAGAGGGACACGCAGGCTCACCCACTCGAGTACTGCAGCTTTATTTGAATGAAACAATCCACGCTGAGCGTCTATAGGTTACACGGCGGGTGCGTCAGGGTTGGGGGGGGAGTGGATGAGGCAACGCTTATAAAACATCTCACCCTGTTTAAAAGGTTCAGTTCAGTCCCTTTGTGTTTTGTGCTTTTAACATTGTGGACGGCTTGGTATCGTGGTGGCGAGAGGGTCCCAGCTCCGCTCGATGATGGTGACGGCACCCTATGAGATGTGGAGCAGGGACGGGACAAGACGTGGTGGCGATGAGGGAGGTGGGTGGAGAATGGGGCTCTGTCCCAGGGTCTCCACCCAGGATACCGATGGGAAAAGAAACAAGAGACACCAGATGACCCCCCCATCCTCCATAGTATCCCCAAATACACAAAGTCTGTGTGTAGCTCCTTTTGGGGGGGTGTTCCTAAATGCTTCTGTCAGGTCAACGTATACTTTCTACTGGCATTGGTGACCTGGAAGCATGAGGGTGACGTAGTCCCACTGGCACTGGATCCCACTGAAGTGGCTCACCGTTGGGCCTGAGCTGGTTCTCCCTGCCCCTCACAAGCTGAGGACGGGATTTTGGTATGATCCCCTTCTATGGGATCCACAGATGAAGTCTGCTGCTGATCTCTCCAGGCTGGAAATGAAACACTTGGTGAGGATAAGTACAGAGCAGGGAGATGGAGTGAGGAAGAGTGTGGGAAACACTGTCTGATGCTCACTTCTGGCCAAAGGCAGGAGGTGCCACAGTTGTTTCCCTGTGAGACAGTCATATATGTGGTGACAGCCCCTTTCCTCGGCTATGTGCATTGCGATACAGGCAGGATGGTTCTGGCTGGGAGAAAAGACACAAGCAAAACCATGCTGACACCAAATTTTCCATCCCATCTAGAGATTAGAGATTGTCTCCATGCTGTCAGGCAAGGGCTGTGACCAAAACCACAAAGAAGAGCCACATATCTGTAGCATCCACAGCTTTTTGGGAATGTCCTGAGAGATGAATGCATGCTGTGGAGCCCCCTGGGGTGAGATGGTAAATCTAGAAGATCCCAAGAACTGGGAAAACAGACCAAGCTCACCTATTTGAAAGCACTGACACTAAGCCACTTTACCCGGCATTAATGCCACCAGTTACATCAATGCACTGAGAAGCTGGGGGTGGGCAGCAGAGAAGGACAAACATCAAGGTTTGATGAGAGGAAAAGGCCACCTCCAGCAAACTCTGAGAGAGTCTTCTTGTCCCAGGATGTTACATACCAGGGCCTCCAGGAAACAACCAAATAAACGCACAGGAAAGCTCCTTTGTTCCCAGTGTGTAAATACCTTCCTCCATCAGCATCTGAATTTTCCCAGGGAAACCTCCAGTGCTCACGAGTCCTTCGCTGCTCAACCTCTGTGCAGTACATGCTGCCGCCTATACAAAAGACCTAAATACTACCCCCAGTTAATGCTTGTGGCATTTCAAAGACAGAATGAAATCAATTTTCTCCTCTCACCACAATTTAGGTGCTGTCTGAGCTGACCATGCTGCTATGGCCTCTCCTGCCTGTTGCTCTGTTTATCGATACCCATAGCCGGTTCTCGAGAACAAGGCCCAGTGAGACAAGATACAGCAAATGCCCCCACCTTGGAGGGTGCTCAGGGTTAGAGTGTGGACAGTGGGAGAAGGGAAAGGTGGGGACTGGATGGAGATGCTGCTGCCTCCAAAGGGGGCTTTCAAGTCCTGTCTCCTCCCTGCTGCATTGCTGGCAGCTGCAACACACCCACACCTCAGTTTTCAGCTCTGATCCCTTTACAAGCTGCTAAGATAAACATCTTACCAGCGCTGGACCTACACAGCGCAAGCAACACCTGGAGACAGCTTCCTCTCAGCACCGCATTTTATATCACAGACACCAAAAGAAAACCAGTTAGTGCCTGCCCGCAGAGGCTGCGATGCAGACAGGGAAGTGGGGCTGCACTCTCTCTTAGCTGGTTTGGGCTCAGCCTGTGCCCTGAGCAGCTGTAATGCTGATAGCAAAGGAGTCACTCCCCACCCACAGTGGCTGAGCAGGACTGCTGACATCTGGCATGTTCCAGCTCCTACCCAGGGCCTGCCTTTGCTGATTATCTGAGGCACACCATAGTTATGCAAGTTTTGAACATCTAGGAGTAACTCTCCATTATAACAGCTGGGTTTTACCCAACTGAAAGCCACTTCGCTGCCTAAATGGCAGGACCAGAGCCCAGCTCCCTCAGCCAAAGTAGACCTCCGTTGGCTAGCAGCAGCAGCAGTGTCTCTTTACTCTTCCTACAGACTTGGCCGGTAGACAGGACATATGCATATGCAGGGTGGTAGAGCAGCCAGGTACCCTTCACTTGGCTCAATGCTTCAGGCAAGGACCTGGCCGTTACAATATAAAGCACATCCAGCGCTGTGAGCTTTGGACACCGGCACTGCGGGGGGTACCGGTGCTGCGTGAGGGCTGTCCAGCTACCCCTGTATTATGCTGAGTTTAGGTCACCCTGGGGATAAAAAATCCTACTGTAAGCCAAGCATTCATAGCCAAATTCCCCTTTAGGACAACAGTTAATGGAGGCACAAATTTTGCCTCCTTTCACAGGAGCAAATGGTTTATAGGCCATACCAAATCCATGCAAAACCTGGATTTACCACAGACCTTCACAGCTCTCCACAAAAACCCCTACTCACGAAGCTCTACCTTTGCAACAGCTGCCAGCAAGGATGGCATCTCTCTCCTTCCCTTGTTCTCTGCCCCATGCTGGAAAACCCTCACCATGAAAGGCAGCAGAGGGAAAGGCAGTGCTTGTGAGCTGGGACCCGAGCTCTACCTCCCTTTGCAGCTTCCCCAAGGGATCACCCATGCGGGCACAGTGGGTTGTTCGGCTTCTTCATGCACAGATGTGCTGAGGACCTGGAGCTGGATCGGCACATTTTACTACTACAGGTCTGGCTGGGAAATCTGGTCTAAGGGCTTTTCTTTAGTCTCCATCGCCTAGCATCTGAGCAGCTGCAGGTCAAAGCCCGCTGCCTGCCACCAGTGAAACGAAGGGCAATGCAGCATCGAGCTCGTCTTTCCCCTCTCCTTTTCAAGAAGAACACAAACAAGCTCTGTTCCATCCTCTCAGCCACCCATGGGGCTGTTGTAAGTCCTCTTTTGCCTCTGACGAAGCCAGGATGTGGCCCACACTAGGTCCCTGATGGAGCCAACACATGCCCTGAAGCGCTCCTCTCTTCCTGCTCCACTGCCCAGGCAGCCCCACCAGCCCCTCAGGCTGTGCCAGGGCTGGGGGGAGCAAGATGGAGAAGGTGCCAGACCAGATCTAGGTGATGCAGAGTGTAACAAGTGCCAGAGGCAGTTATCAGTGGGACCAAGCCCCCCCATCCCCTGCAGCCACACAGCATAGGGACATGGTGAGCCCTGCTAACCTGCTGTCGGTCTCTGGAGCTCACTCTCCTTTTGCGGAAGGATGCTTGATGGCAAAGCAACTGAGCATGCACCTTATACCCAACCCAGGGTCTAGATGTCAAGCACACACCTCAGCCAAAACGGAGCAGGATGGCACTGCTCTTCCATGGGCAAGAGGTGTCCTGGAGACTACAGGTCCCTGCAAGCTGCGACCTCTCCCTCTCTGGAAAGGCAGGTTGGGTGAAAGTGGCCCTGGGCTGTCCTGCAGTACTCCTTGGAATGTTTAAGGCCTCCAGGGCACAAGTGGCTGTCTCTGGTTTGATGTGACCATACCAGGCTGTAAGTAGCCATCAGAAGACCCCCAAATCCCCGTGGTGGGCTAGGTGGTGGCAGACGGTGAGCCCAACTGGCATGTGTGTTACTCCCAAGGGGAGTACTGAAAAACACATATATACCACAGCTATCATTTGGGATGCCAACTGTACCAGGGCTATTCAGCTCCCTGCTGGAAACCACCAGCTGCCAGTTATTACCACAGAGTGTAAATTGGGTCCTGTTAAAATGCAATTCCCAGAGCTCTCCAGAACTTGTTTTTCTGCAAATGCCTTTTGTCTGCATTAAATGCCTTCCCAGGCTGAGCGGGATGAGCAATTATCAGTGGGGCCAAGCAGATGCAAATGGTGGCAACACCTAGCTTCTCCTGCAGCCTGTACAGGGTCCTGCTGCTGTACGCTTGTTGCCTCTGTGAACAGGGGTGCACCCGCATTGAGGGCAGCCTGGAAGAGACACGGCAGGGCAGTTTAATAGAGAAAGAGCGAGGGACCCAAACTGGTCTCTGCCAAAGCCAGGAGTATGAGAAGGCCTCTGTTTTGCACAGGAGATACTCACAATGCAACTTCTTGTCCTCACTAACAAGCAGGGTTCTGCTCCTTGGGTACAAGAGCTGGGCATCGCTTGGCGCTGCAGTACTATGTCCCACCACACCCAGCTTAAAGCAGAGAGTCCACGGTGATGTGTCCCCCCATGCTGTTGCTAGGCCACCCAAAGGCACCCAGGAGGCAAAGGGGTGCTGCAGCATTTCCAGGGAAAGATGGATATCTGCATGGCGCTGGCAGACGAAGGGGACTGAAACAGCAACACCCTGAAGCAGCAACTCCTTGAGCTCTCCGCTTTAAGGCAAGTTTGTCTCTTCAAGTGTGGTGAGGTGATACCCCATCTAGGAGGGAAAATGCCCTGGTTCCTTTGTCTGTCACTACCTGGGGTCCCTCAGGGCAGCGTGAAAGACCCCCTGGCTGTTCCCACAGGTAAAACTCCCTGCCTCAGCCTCGCTGAGAGCTAGGGGGGAGCCGGGCTTGCTCCTGCCAGTGCCTTGCACAGAGACCGCTTCACACTAGAGACAGGGCTCAGGGCAGCGATGGTGCGATGGAGGGATGCTTCTCCCACCAGCGCTGCTTGCTGCTGCCAGTGACTGTCCCTCCTATGCTGAGAAACGCAGGCCACCAACCCAAAAGCAGGGTGCTTTTCCTGGCACGGAGTGATAGGGGAGGGCTGAGGAGGAGGAATCCAAACCCTGCTCTCCCTTTGGTACTAAAGCATTCTTGTGTCGTTCTGCAGTAGTGCACCCACAGGATTTCGTATAGAAAGAAATTAAATTTCCATACTTTGAATAGCAATAGGGAATAAAATACAATTTGTATCATGTTTACTACACTCATTCATAAATCCATAAATTATTTTCGCAAGAAATTTATCAGCCTAAACATCTGACCCCCCCCTCTACTTTTTCGCTGATTGCCACCCTATTTTCTTCCAGAAGAAAGCTACTTCCCAGAAGAAGGACTCCATAGCGCTGCTGCTACAGCTGCTCTTCAGGCAGCATGCCGCGCAGCTCTGCTGGGGCAGCTCTGCATGCATGCCAATCACAACACTTCACTTTAGGAGTTTCCGAACCGTTTGTGCACTACACAAAGTTTTTCATATAGATGAAATGTTTTTTCACTCCCATATGGCTGGGAAGAGTTGCGCTCAGGCGTTCCAAATTACTTAACTCCACATCAAATGAAACATATTAGCTTCATTGCTTTCCAGTGGCTGATCTATGTGGAAGGAAAATAGTCTATTACTATTACCAGCCAGGAGTTGCTTTTCAGAGCAAGCGGTAGGAATTGATGTTCATATTGTTAAAAGCCATGGATTAAAGTCCTGTTGATGACCTGTTATTGGGACTTGCACTGAACTGTGGAAAATTATAATAAAAAAGTGTATTTTTCAGAATACAATGAACAACTACAAAAAGAGGTTTCAAATGAAAGTTTCTTTGTAAGCCCCACTTGTAACTACACAGTAGCATTCACTGCTTCTAATATCTACAACTTATACCCAGGAGCCTGCACACTCACATATTTTCTGTTTTATACCCTGAAAAAAAAAAAACAAATTGAGTATATATCGGCTAACACCCACACAGCATTCTTCCTAATGTATTTCTACAACTACCAAGCAGAGGTCTCCTTGTAAATAAAAGCAGTCTCTTAAATTTATATTGCACTTTTCTTCTGCAGGGACTTTCATACTATGTACAGGAATAATCTCCTCCATCACTGAAATGCAGCCACTTCTGGAGTGGAATAAAGCAGCTACTCGATAGGCACAGAGCAACATAAAACATCAGGAAGAGAAACATAATGTTTGGACTGCAACAGATATTTAAGAAGACAGTCTGTAATTAAGTTTAAGGAGTGTAATTTAGCCAGAACACTGTGAAAAGTGTGACGGGATCTTTAATTGCAAGGGGTAAGGAGCATGGCTTTATGTCTCACCTGGGATGCATTACCACCGCAAGGAGAATTGCCCCCTCAAGCATGGGGTAGTAAACCACAAATACCACTGCCCTCAGAGAGGAGGGACACTGCCTCTCCCCCCCTCACCCCATCATTGCACAGCTTCTCATCCTTGCTGCTAAAGTGCCTCTTTCCTCTGCTACGCTCTCTCAGTGCATCTGCCAGGGAAATGAGGTCCTTCCTTTCGTCCTCGGTACTTCTGACAAGCTGAGGCACTTGGGTTAATGACTTTCCCCCAAACTCACCACCAGCTGCTTTCTGGCCAGAGATAAAGGAGCAGAGCTCTAAGTGCGAAGGGGCTCCCTGAGACTTTTACTGAAGCGGATGGGCCCACACCTGACAGCAGGAGGAGGCTTCACCTCTGGCTGGGGCGATCTGCTTGCTCTGCCCTGGACCCACTGCCACCAACGGGCTTCTTGCCCCCTGCGCCATGGGTCGGCTTGGTGAGGCACTTACATCCTTCCTTGCAGGAGCTGGCAGCAGGGCATGGACACCCTCCCTGCAGGTGTCCCTTTCTAAAAATGTGGTGCCCCTTTGCTGACATTTGCTTCACAGACAACGCTTTGCCCGTGATCCTGAACCTTCAGGTTGCACCTCCCCAGCCCCACAGCACCTCTGTTGCCCACTAAACATCAGCAAAACATGCTTGTGCAACCCTGGCTAAGCAGCCAGCAGAAGCAAGGCCACAAGAGTCTCTGCCTCAGAGCCCAGAAGGTGAGATGGTTGCCCTGGGCTATCTCTTACCGATGGGGAAACACTCCGGTTTCCACCTTCTGCCCAGCAGAAGCCCCCTGGAACCAGCAATGTAACAGAAATGTTTTGCTGCTGACAGATCAGGAGCCATCATGAAGCACCCAAGGGCCCCTGGAAAGCACTGTCTCTCTCCCAAGAGTGAAAGTGGACTCTTACCAGGAGTGGGGTGATAACTTCTGGCCTCCAACAAGCATGGAGGAAAGGAAAAGCATAGGACTGAAAGAACTCAGCTAAAAGATGATGGTGGCACTGGCTGCCCATGAAAATGGCAACAGACAGCAAGAAGCAGAATCGCTGTTGGCACCCGCAGCATCCCACAACACTGCCTGGCCCTGGGAGACAGCCACAGGTCTCCCGGTCAAATACGCAGTGTGATCGAGGTCTGGGCTTTGGAGGGAAGAACGGAGACAGAAAGGCATGGTCCTCATTCTTGGAAGTGGAGAAAAGCAACAGGAGCAAGGGAGACCCGTACCACATCCCCTCTCACTGTCTTGCAAGGCCTCCTGTGATGGCGGTCCCCTTGTCCCTCAGATCTGATGTCCTTTCTCTCTCCGATGGTGGCTGGGGAGCATTAGTGTAGATGAATGTCCTTCCAGGAGCTAGAGAGTGATGGGTTTCAAGACTTCAAACTGGATTTCTTGGGAGTTAAATAAGAGGTTTCCCCCTCCACCAGTGGAGGAAATGAGGCACCAGCTGTTGCTGGAAGCTGAGCAATGCAGGAGGCAGCTAATACATTCAGGTGATTTTAGACAAACACAGTTGTCTCAGAGAAGCTGATATATTCATCAGAAATGGGTAAGGAGCCATGGGTACTGGGGGCTCTGGTGAGAGAGCTAGCCCATCGTACATCTGTGGTACCCTGGATATGGAGTTTGGATGGGGTGTCCCTTAGGGGGAACAGTCCCACTTAACTGAACTGCCAGAGCGTGGGCTAGTAAATCCCAGTTCACAGTCCTGTGGGGCTAACTCAGCCCTGTGCAGGGAGGTAAGTCACGCCCAGAGCTGCTTCCAGTTGCAACAAGGCTATCACAGCTCCCACTTGGCCGGTGCAGGGCAGACCCTTCTCCTGGGGGTTCATCTGGAGCAGCACGTGCCTCCACCCTGAGGAGGTCAGGCCAGACCTGCTGCAGGTCTGCAGCAGACGGAGACACCAGCTTTACCCTTTCATGATGCCAGCAAGAAAAGCGTGAATTCCCCCCATCCTTGTTCCCCTGTTCCTCAGTGGCAAACGGGGTCACAGTTCAGCACAGCCCTTCTTTCGGGTCAAGCTTCCTGCCTCCATCCTTCTTGGAGCACTTTCCTGCCTGTTCCACCTTTCAGCTTCTCTGCCCACTACTTTGGCAGTGGAAGCTGAGTGCCTGTGAGACTGCACAAGCTGACAAAATTCAGCCACCTCTCCCCTGCGCAGCGATGCTGTTGCCACACTTCGCCCACTCTGCAGCTAACGCACTGTGCATGCTAAAAGGCCTCAGAGGGTGAGAGGGCAGCCTGAACTGCTGGCCCAGGGGCTGGGTCATGGGCACAGGACCCGCTGTCTGGCTGAACGTTTAAATGCCTGACTCTTCCCATAATCCAAAAAGCTTGAGGTGGGGGAAGTTAAGCAATGGAATAAAAGACCAAAATAAATAGGTAACGAAAGAGGCAGAGAAGCAATACTGGGCTTAGGGCTGAGGCGACTGTCATCCCAGCATTCACAGGGGGAAGCCAATGTGCAACTGCTCCCCCCTTCCCATCCCATCCCACCCTGCCCCATCCCTCAGCCCCACAGAGACACCTTTCTGTCTGCAGCTCAGACCTGCTCTCATAGTTTCTCCACCCAGCAAGAGTGCTGAGAGAGAGAAAGAGGCGCTCAGAGGCCAGCGCTGCAGCCGGATCCAGCCGGGACTTCTCCACCACTCAGCGTGGTCCATGTGATGGGTCCATTCCTGCTCCATCTTCTTCAGGCCAGAGGATGAGAAGCACAGAGCGGTGGGGAAAGGCCAAAGCAAACCACACAGGGGGCAATTAAATACATGACAGCCTGGAAGATGCAGATGGATGGAGACACTGAAGCACATGCGGTGCGAGGCAAGATGCTCCAGCCATCGGCATGTGGGGCGGCTGCTGCCCCACGGTCGAGGCCGGCATTATGGCAGGGAGCTGCAGCTGGAGCGGGGCAGCCCCAGCCAGCGGGAAAGCATGGGGAGACAAGGGGACTACTGCGGTATGTCATCCACTAAGCTGTGGGCTCTGCAGTAAAGAAGGTAACTGTTCCAGTAGAAATTTGTGCTTTAATATATTTTTGTTTGTTTGTTTAAAACAAGTTCCCACTTCCCTGAGGAAGCCCTGTCCGACATTCCCAAGGAAACATGGGGGTGGTTTTTTCCTCGTTCATTTGCTCTTCATGTTTCTTCATTCCTATTTTTTGTCTTTCATTCCTTCTTTTCTGTGTGTTTCTGTTTCTTTCCTTCCTTCCTCTCTCTCTCTCACTCTCTCGTGCACGTGCTTTTAAAAAATTTTTGTCTTTATTTTTTAATTTTGTTCTAGACATTATGACTTTCTCAAGGAGTGCTCCAGTTCTGAACCAGATCCCTTTGCGTGGTCATGCCTGTCAGTCTTTGGTAACATATGGACACTTTGGTGTGTCAGTGAGGAGGGGAGGAAGAGGAGCAGAGGTGGCTAAGTAGGAAAGGAGCAGGAATGTCTCGGTCCGAAGGCAGGAGCGCTCACTTGCCATCATCTGAGCAGCAGGCAAAGGAAGAAAGTCAATGGGCCACAAAGACAAGGGCTGTGCAGGGCCGGGACACCGCTTCCTGGAAGAGCAACCGCTGCCAGCCGAGAAGAGAGAAAAAGAATTAGTGATGGGACAGATTCAGACCTCATCAAACAAGCCAGCGCACATCAGTGTCTTAGCCTCTCCTCCCACCCGGAACCACGAAGCACCTCCCAGATCTATTGGAAGATCTTTCTAGCCTTCCCTGGACATTCTTAAGGCTTCCCAAAATTATTTCTTTTCCAACTCAGGAGAAAAGGTTGAATATTAATTACTTTTGCAATCCAACCCTCCTTTCTTCCCCTGAAGATTCAACTTGAGTCAAACAAAAGGTTCTGCTTGTGTTCTGGTTACAGCTTGGCCATCCTAGGCTGAAACAGACCTTTAACTGCACCTGAAATTTTGAAATTTTTAGGGTGTTCTGACTTTTTTGTTGTTTTGTTTCCCCCTTCACCTTTGGAGTTAAGAAAATTGCTGAAAGTGACTCTTCCTCAACAAGTTTTTTTTCCTTCAAAAATAAATAAGACAAATTGAACCTTGCTCACAAGTGTCTGTCTGGCTTTGGTTTGCATGCTCTGAACACCTGCCCTCCTGCCCACCTGAGGCATGCCATCGGGGGCACAGGCAGGACTAAGGCACGAGGCACACCAGTGATTCCCAACCAAGGACTAATGCCTATGTACTGTTTATGCATCTTGCTACAGCTTCAACCTACGGTGCACCTCAGTGAGAGTGGGACTGTCTCCATTTCTGCAATGCTGGCACCAGGATCATGTAGATGGACTGGAAAGGGGCTGGTGGGATTTAGCTCAAGCACTCACTGTCAGGATTGGGAGGGAGGTGACATACAGCCTGGGTAGCTTGCTCCCATCCTGCATGTGCAATACCCTGCCTGGCTGTGCCTCTCTGCTCAGAGGGCCCTCCATGGCTCCAGGCCCCAAAAGGCAGATTTTTTTCCTGGAGAAGGCCTGGCTTAATGCTGCAGAGGCCATTAGAGCCTGCAGAAGGTCTTTCCCTTTCCAAAGCTCCCATACCTAGAGTTTCCAGGAAATGAGATACTGCAGAAGCTTTAGCTGCTTGGGGATGACACCCCCAACCCAACATACTGGTGCAGACTTCAGCATGCTGGTGTCTGGCAGCACAGTCCCTGCAGGATCTGGTTGTTCCTCTGAGCTCTTGCTAACTCACAACTGTAAAGAACAAGTTCAAGAGTCTGGCTTCTGCTGATGGAGTCAACCATCTTGTTGAGTCCCACCAACACGTCAATGTGTTCTGAAATTAGCTGTGCATCCCTAGCATATGCATTCATGTATGCATTCCCACTGACTCGTTTTCCTCTGAGGCATGCACACTCTCACCCTTATTCGGTCCAATTGGCTTCCTTGGACAGTCCCCCTTTTTCAGAGTGACGTCATCAATAGCAATGTCCCCCTCGTAGCTCGTGCCCCGGACACCTTCAAAGATGATCTGCAAGCAGAGCATGGGACAGAGCCCAGCGTGAGGCTGCAGTTGTGGAGGACTCTTCCCGCACTGCGGGGCTCTGCAGAGGTGAGCAGGGCACAGACCAGATCTTATCAGGTCCCCAAGTGAATGATTCCTTCCCGTTTCTCCAGTACTCATAGGATCTGGCGAGCCGGACCCCACTGCTTACGGGACCAGCCCCTGTGTGCTGAGCGTCTGTAGAGTAATAAATGAGCAAGTAGAGCTCTGCTTTATTAAGTGTGCTGCACTAACAAACCAACCAATACTGAACAGTGCTTGCAAGAGTAACTAAATTCTTATTCATTATTTTAAAGTACCCAAAAGCACGCTGGGCATTTCGCCACAGTGCCACAACTTACCAGCCTGCACAGACCCAGCTCTCACAAACAACCCTACAACAGCAAAGTAGCATGTTGGGCAAAAACATCAGCAATAAAATGTCCAGGAACAAAGCAGCCCACTTCCTGGGTACGCATAAGCAACTCGATGAGCAGATACAGCGTGCCCAGTTCATATTCACAAGCTGCCCTCCCTGTGCCCGAGCAGCCCCTGTGCCATGGAGGCAGATGACTGCTGGGAAGTCTCCCACAGCCCATGGCACATGGACAGGACAGGTGGCAGGTGGCTCCTTGGCTGTGGACCTGACTTACCTGGAAGGGCCCGGGTGGGTTGATGGGCACGTGTGCTTGCTGCCACAGGTTTCCCCGGTTCCCACTGAGTGACCAGACCTGGGTGTCGATGGCTCGTTTGTTCCGCACACGAACTAGCAGGTTCAAGGAGCCTGTAAGAGAGAAGCCGGGCGCTGGCGTGCCGGGGCAGGCAGGCAACCTTGCCTGCTGGGCTGGCCCCCGGCATATCTCTGGGGCTCAGCCTCGAGCCACAGATGTATGCCCCAGCCGGCCCAGGGACAGCCTGCAGAGCCCCAGCGGTAACCTCTGGAGGAAGGCAGCTTTCTCCTGGGCTGATGGGCAAGTGCCACTGGCAATGTTTCATCCATCCGGGCTATCCAAGGGAGGACACAGACCCAGATGAAGACAGAGGACAGGACGAGGAAGAAGCAGTCTATAGTATGACTGGGGGTGGCACAAGAAGGGGGTGGCAGAAATGCTAGCTGCAAGGGACCTCCAGAGGCCCTTGCCAGCCCATCCAATCTCCTGCTTGAAGCTGTCTCCAGCTCTACATGAGGGCAGCACGGCTTTGCCTGGCCAAGTCTTGAAATCCCCTGAGGAAATCAACTTTTCCTAATGTCCAATATGGACCTCCAGTGCTACCAGTTGTGGCCGCTGTTCCCTATTATATTGTCTAATACTACTGATAAGATTTTGGCTCCTTTATCTTTGAAATTGCCCTTCAAACAGGTGGGGGCCAAGGGCTGATAGCAGCCTCCTCTTTGCCAGACTGAGCAAGTCCAGTTCCCTTAACCTCTCTTCCCCAGGACTTCTGCTCCTGGCCCTTGACCATCCTGATGCCCCTCCATTGGACCCACATTAGTTTCTCTACATCCCACTTGAACTGGGGAGCCCAGGACACATGTTTGCCTCTCCCTGTTCACCACTAACACCTGATGTATGCTGTGCAGCTTACAGCCCTCTCCCTGCCCTGGCCCTGGCCATCAGCTGCAGGAATAGGTGCAACCTGTGTCCTCAGTCGCCACTTGCCCTGGAAGCAGCCTTGGAGTGAGCAGCCGTTCTTTGCTAGCACTGGGCGGCACTGCCTGTACCACACTGCCTGTACCATCCCAGCCCCACATTTTCAGAGGGACACAAAGACCCTGTGAATCAACACCAACTTCAAGCTCTTTCAAACAAAGCAATTCCCAAAAGGTTTCCTCTGCCATTAAACCTAAACCAAGGCCAACAAATCTCAAAGCATTTCCAGTTCTCACTTCGAAAACAGTGTCACAGCCCCCTACCCTCCACCCACAAATGAAATCAGCTCAGTCTGTCTTCCTGCAGCATCTTTTTGGTAATCCCCTTTTTTTTTCCTTTTTTGTTTCAGTGAAAAAACATTTTTAAACATTCACTCAGGGTTGACCTGAAACACTCTTTCTCTTTTTTTTTTTTTCAATTCAGCTGGGGAACCAAAAAATCAATCACAACTCTAGTCACGCTGTTGCTCATCAGTGTTTCTGGTCTCCATACACAGACATATTACACCTGAGAGCAGAGAGGCAATAATAACCTTTACTTATATGTCCATAGTCTGTCTGCGCTTGGGATGCTGCATTCCCACCCAGGTACGCCCTTCTGAGAGGCAGCAGCGAGACATCAGGGTAAGAGACAGGGAAAGAGACTTTCCAATACAACCTCCCTCCTACATGATCCCCTGAAATTCTTCATTCTTGGCACATCAGCCTTGGGGGCACTGTGTGAAGGACAGGGACCTGGAAGTACCCCCGTCAAGCGCTTGGCTGTCAGAAAGCGAGAGATACATCACAGGGAGTTCAGAGATGCATAATAAAGATGATGAAATGTTTAGATGCTGAGTGGCTGACTTACAAGAAAAGGTTAAAAGAATGAAATATGTGTATAATTTAGTGAACTGAGGAAAGAGGGGCATGTTATAGCCTGGAAATATTCAGAAGTGTTAGCACTAAGGCTAGCTGAGAAAACTAGATGAAGGCCTGACGGGACAGGGAGAGCGTATCCAATTCCCTTCCCCGGTGGTACCCAGTTTGGGATGCACACCACAACCCAACATAAGGAGTGAAATAACTTGTTTCTCTTTCTCTTGAGACCAGCTGGCACTACACAACCTGGGGAGACAGAGGTAAGAGAGTGGGATCTCCCTCCTGGAAACAGAGGTAAGAGAGTGGGAACTCCCTCTTGGAAACACGGTGCCAAGGATGAGAGAAGTCACTGTGGGAGCCTCTGGCAAAACCAGCTTTGAGCCGCAGGTTTCTTGGTGTCCTCCCTGCCCTCAGGAGCTTCCTATGATGGACAGTGTCTCTAACAAGGATACCTAGTCCTCACGGAGGCCCTTGGCCAAACTGATGGCCCACGCAGGAACTACATAACCCCATAGATCAATGTCAACAGGAGTGTGTTCAGAGTAGCGAATTACAGATGCCAGAGCCGGTGAGATGCAGGATTAAGAGTGAATGAAGAATTAATATGAAGCTGCTAGCAAGCAAAGATTAAAAACAACTGTCTATTCTACCCTCATCTGGGGACTTGCAGCTAGGATCTGCCGCGCAAGAGCCTGGCTGAGTAGCCAGCACTGGGACAAATCAGGCAGCAAATGAACTTTGATGCCCTAGGAAAAAAGTGAAGGTGAGATAGAAAGAGACCCAGAGAAGCATCTGGAATGCAAATTAGTGCCCCCAAAGCACTGGCTGTGAATGCCTGGCCTAAACCCAAACCAAGCCTGAGCATATCCTGGCTGACAGCTCCATGTCCTTGCAGCACCAGGAAAAAAGTTTCAACCTTTTGGCCCCCGAATTCCCTAATGGAACAATACTGAATACGAGCAGACATTCTTCGAATGGTTTGCAATTGTAAAGGAAGCTCCCTTATCAGCCCACAACATGCAGTGTTTCACCACCTCTGTCTACACATGGAAAACTGAAGGTCAAAACAGACGAACAGCATGCCCATCACTGTCTTACAAATCAGTCAGAGTTGTGAAGGGGAGTCAGATCTCACAGCCCTACCTGCAATCCCTGCTAAGTTACAGAGCCTCCCTGAGGCTGGGAAAGAACCACAACACCTCCCTTTCCCAGTAATGCTGTCACTGGGAATGTGCTTCTGGGAGGCACGGTAGAGACTCCAGGACCTCAAACTAAACAGGGATGAAGCCCCTAACCCATATGAACAGGGTCCACAGTGTTGTAGATGTTAAAGATTGTCCAGGTCTTCTATTTTGTTCCCTTCTACCACGTGTCAGTCTGCCACAGGCTGCCAGTCAAGTTTAAGGGCATGTAGCCTGTGATGGAGGCACTTGGAAATGAACCTTCACACCTGAGCTCCAGGCAGAGCCATAAAACACTGTAGTCCTGGACTACAGAAAGCTCCAAGTCATCTTTCCAATTGCTCAGAGCTTGTCTCCCTTTTTCAGTCTGGCCCCAAAAGCCAACTGCGTGATGAACAAGTGCTGCAGGGCTTTGTGTTTTCCAAGTGAAAGCTTTGGGTTCAGCCCACTGCTCTAAAATCAAACGTTGTTCCAGGATCCCACTTACAGTCATGAAAATCCATAGATTAAGTGTCAGGCTAAAAAGGGAGGTGGAGCCTATGTAGATATTGACATCCGTAGCTCCTGACCTCTGGTGAATTCACACCCGCCCACACCCACCTCCACGCAATCTAGCAATACTCATCTCGTGCCTTATTAACTATCTTCACTCCCTGTGTAGCTTTCAGCATGTCACACAAGTTCAGACCAAACCAGCCACCTGATGCTTGTAAGGTGCCCCTCCTAGAGCACAGACTATATATCCAAATCCCACTTTGCAGGAGGTGGCTAATGCACGGTCCACACATGTGTGGGGTGTGAGGAGCCCATTCACAGCTGTGAACTGACTTGCCACGTGATCCTTTGCAAACTGCTTTTACCTACTTTTATCTGCTGACATGATATGATGATGATGATAATCAAGAAGGACAGTAACACTCACTCACTTAGAGGGGAACTCAGAAACATAGCAAACATTTTACGAGACCTGAGCAAGAAGACACTAGGGAACAGAAGTGCCTGAGCTCTTCTGCCTTTCCAGTGGTCACAAACTGAAGAAGAACCAAAGTGGGATCTGCTCTCCAACCCCCATGCCTCCATCAGTGGAGATGTGAAAGGCCCATCTGGGATGTCCTCCAGCGCCAGCTGTTGCAGCCACCCCTTTTGCCTGGTTTTATACTACAATCGTGCCTCGTTTCCTGTGTCAGAGTCCAAATCCAGCTGGCTAGTTCTGTTACCTATTTCTGTCATTGTCACCCCTTCCCCATCTCCCCCATCAGATGTGTCTGGCATTTCCTAAGGCTACCTGCTGGCGAGGCACACACAAAGACAGGCCATCTATCTGCTGCTAAATCTCTCCAGCTGACCAGAGACAGACAAACACAAGGGAAATCCCAGGACACCAGCAATCCTGTTGTTACCTCTCCCCATACAAGGCAATCTTCGCATTTGTCTTGTAATCTGTATTATTCCTTCTTCCCGATCAAAAGGTAGAATAAAGGTCAGTGACGAGTGATGAGGAATCAATTACAGGGAGAGCGAGCGGTACCTTCTGCTGGCTGCCTTTAAGACCAGAGCTGGCATTTCAAAGGAGTGGCACTCACACAAAAGAGCACCAGCTGGGCTGCCAGATAGAGTAGCCCAAGGGATGCCTTTAAATGTTACCTTCTCACAACAAGAAAAGGTCTTCTCTCAGTTTCCAGGGGATGGGGACTTGACTGTCGCATTCATTGAATAGCAGTGTAGATCCAGAAGAGCCGGCGCAGGCAACACTGGGAGGGAGGCAGGGTCTGTAAGCGCAGGGCGACAGGCACAGTCCATGGGCGGGATGGCAGAGAAGGTAGAGGTTTCCTCAAGAGCTCTCTGTGGGGCAGCTGGGGGGGTTAATATGGAGTGATGGGGTGGGGAAAGGCTGAGGCACAGCTCAGTTTATGCGGCTCAGATGGAAGGCAGGCAGCTGGAGCGGCTAGGAAGCAAAGGGAGGACGATGCTGCACGCTGAGAGACGGGGTGCTGTGCCAAGTGCAGCAGAGCTCCGTGGGATGGGTAGGGAAGGCTGTCGGGATCCACAGCCAGAGCCGGGCTGGCCGCAGGCTCGTGTGCAGCCTGGTCTCACTGCGACTCCCTGCTGTGCTCCTGCAGGATCCCTGCTCCAGCACGGGGCGATCTCAGGAGATCAGCTATCCATGAGAAATCCTGGCTGCAGCCTCAGTTTAGGTTTGGCACCCAACTGGGAATCCAGGGCTGAAAGCCCCTGTGGAAATTCCCATGGCATTTCAACTGCAGGCAAGACAGATTGAGATAAGAAGAAGAAACTGATTCATGGCAAGAGATGTCCAGTGGATGGAAAGAGATACACGGTGTGGAAAGGACTCAGACCTTGTATAGCCTGGCAGAGTCAATTGCAGACCCAAAATGAGGGCTAAAACCAGGCCAGAGAGAAAAGAGCTCTTGCCTTTCTAACAGGGGCTCTGAGCACTTCCTTAAGTGTGGTTTAGTGTTACCACCACTGATCACAAACTAAAAGCCCAAAGCTTAGTGCAGGCAAATCCCAGGAGTGCACAACAGTCCCCAGAAAGAATCTATTACTGTTCATAATCCCCACAACAAACACAGGCCTCTCTCCCTCTCTCATTTAAATGGCTGTTAATGAATAGCAGTGAGTGTCAGGCTGGTGTTCTCAGTTACAGTGCTGTGGGGGAAAGTTACTGCTCTGAGAGCTAGAAAGCAGAGGGTGGAAAAATAATCGTAGCGCAGACAGAGATGGAGAAATAATATCAGCTTGTACTGACTCATAATTTCTAGGAATGTAAGTTGTCTTCATGCCATGGTAGGACGTATTTACTCTTTCACAGTCTCTAATGATGCTTCATACATTAACATATGCGGAGTAAGACAATTAAAGCCTCTCGGCTCCTTTCCGCTCCTGATTACAGAGCACTTTATCTCTACATGTCTTTTAACTGATCTCAGCTTGGCGTGCAGGGTGGCCTGTGTCCAGTCACAGGGTCACTACACCGACCCCTTCCTGCAGCCACCTCTTCAGTAACTTCAAAGCGGGAGGGTTCAGAAAGCTCATCAATAGCGAGAAAATGGAGTCTTGGTCAGTTTGGAAAGCACCACTATCCCACCTCTACTCACGAGGCATCCCCATCAGCTTTAGAGAGGCACTGAGCATGTTCAGTGCTGTGCTGCAGGCTGGCTTATTGCTGTGGGACACTCTGCTTCATTATGGTGGGGAGGCTATAGTGAAAGGGATCAGGGGAATCAAAGCCTCCAGTTCCCTGCTGTGGCTGAGACTTTCTGGGGATATAAACAGCAATATGGTACGTTTTGATTGGCAATGTTTCCCCTACAGTAAACCTGTGAAAATTACTTATATCTGGCTACAGGGAATTTTCTTTGGATTTTATTGTGGATTTAAAAAATCAAAGAAACAAACACATATCCACCCCTGACCTCCTAAACCACCAGCAAATGAGGATGGGCTTGAAGCAATATCCCCTGACATGGCAAAGTCAATTGCACAGATTGATCTATGATCCATCACTATCTGACCTGTCTGGCATGCATATGAATTTTGGGATTGAGGGAATGGACCAGCAGGGAAGCAACAACACTGCACTGTAAAGAGCCAAAGTGGACATGTGACTGGACTCCTGGTGGGGACATCCTGGGTGGGGGGACCTGGGGCATGCAGGCAGTGGGGTAAATGCAACGGTATGGACACGTCTGCCTCGTGATGAGGAATGCGAGTGCTAACAGGAGGAAGGCAGGCAAACTACAGCTACAGCTCCTTCTCTCCAGCATATCCCCACCTGTCTGTGTACACAGACAGCAGATGGTGATATGGTAGGAGCAGACTTGCAATGGAGCTATGCTTGAGCTCCTTTGCTCATTTGATCCACGGTCTAATTAGAGAAAGTGTTGGCATAGAAAGATGAATGATACAAGACTTCCATCTTTGATGCTGTGTGTATGGAACAAAATCCTGCCACCCCTTTTCATGGAAAATTCCCTCAGAGATGTTTGAGACCAGCAACGGGCTTTCTATGCGTGGACAACAGGATGTCGTTTAAGGAATTCAAAAAAGGGAGAAAAAAATCTCCACGCTCCGTAACGTTAAATTTATGCTATCTCAGAAGAACAAAGGCCCATCCGATATGCAGCCAGAACAGAGTAGAGGGAGGGTACAGAGTCCGGCATTTAAAAGACAGGAATCGTGAGTCCTCGGGCTTTTTGCCAACTTCACATCCGATTCATTATACCATCTTGCTTAATCAAATCCCTTTCCTGTACTTAAACATTTTCCAGGGGACAATGTGGACTGTCTATGTCCTTCCCTACAGGACAGATGGGATGTCTGACTCTCAACCCCAAGCCCAGCTGTGTTTTCACAGCCCCTGAATGCCGCCATGGGCAGCAGCTCTGCTCCCATGTGACAGCTCACTGCGCTGCTGTGCTGCACGGCACCTGCCCATGACCAGCGCAGGAGTCATCATGACAATTCACAGCAGATCTGACCACAGGATCAGACTAGGAGCAGGTTCACTCTGCCTATCACCTCCCGAGCCATGGTCCCGCTTGCCTTCAGTCCAGACACTCAGCCTAATAGTGACCATGTCCTCAGTTTCCCTACACCTCCTGTAGACCTCCTGCCCTCTGTAGGCAGAGGGAGGCAAGCAGGCAGGATGGTGCCTACCACTCTCTCAGATGGACGTGTGCTTGTTTACAGCCCAGCAAAGCAGAAAACAAATGGCATCGTGAGCTGAGCAAGTCTCCAAACACCTGCGCTCCAGCACACATCCCCCTCCCTCACCAAGCCCGTTGGGGAGAACGTGCACTCAGCCTGCGGGGACCAGACAGCCTCTCCAGAGCTTGTTCTTCCCAGCCTCAGTTCAGGGGACACAAACGCTTTCCCAGAGAGGCAGTCACTGACCCACATCAACGAGACTGGGAAGCACCCAGTAATCTCAGGGTCAATGATGGGAAGGACCTTGGTGTGTGTCCCCTGCTTGCTTACTGAGCAAGATGGTGCTAGAGCTGCCTTGCTGGTCTCTTTGCCCCCTAGCAGCCCTGAACGTGCTGCCAAGCCCTGTTCCTGCACGGTGATGCTCCATCATGAGATGGAGATCCCCCCTGGGGTTCATTCTGCCTTGCTATGGCCCCCTCCATGCTAGTATATGCAGCATGCTGTGAGAAGGCACTGTTTGGATGCAGACAAGCTCCCATTTGCTCTGTGTCCTCTGAGCCATGATAATTCAAGCTAACGCTTCAGCTCCTTGCGTGACTCTCTCCATAACCAGTATGTGTGATAATTTACAACATCTATCTGTCCATACACCTCTCTACACAGTTTCTTTCTCATGGGATTTCTCACTCTTCAGGAAATACCACCAGCCCCAAAAGGGAGGAATCTGCATTACAAGAAAGAACATATATTTGTCCGAAATGTCTCCTGTTGTTTTATACTCCAGACCTGCCTCAACAGCTTGTTTTTATCCAGACATCCTTGTAAAAGCTAAGGATGTGCACCCTTAGAAACCTCCCCATCTAAGGAGAGGATGTAGCTGTGGAAAGAAGTTCTGGACATTTTGAGCAGAATTCCATCTCAAGAGATTGAGAACAACCTGTACCACACCCCTTATCTGGGGCTTGCCCTTTTGCTCCTAGCAAGGATCCCCCGTACAAAAACACACAGAGGATGTAGCCTGCCTGAAGTCATGGAGCAGGATGAGCTATATCCTGGTCTAAATGCAGTTGTGCAGCTCCTCTTCTATCCATCCAGCCCTAAGAAAGGAGTTACGACCTTTCCATAGCCACTGCTTCTACCTATGTAGCCAGAAAGTTCGTCCTTGCCTTTTGGGAGCTCGCCAAGCAAGCCTGCAACAATACGATCCATGTAACTGCAGAGCAGGCAGAAACAGACCCTTGCCAGACAGCAGTGTTGCATTCCTTGCTGAGCTTGAATAGATAAACTAGACAGTTGGATCAAATCCTTGTTTTTGTCTGTTTAACAGAAAAAAAAAAACCTCATCAGTGAAATTCTGTTGGGAGGGAAGATGTACTAAAGGTACAAAGTGTCTGGTCCGGGAAAGCTGGCTGTAGTAGCAGAAGGAAACATGATTTCAGCAGAGCAAGGGGAAAGGGTGATTCAGGGGTAAGTTCAGAGTCCGTCACTCATCAGGGCCATGGCTGTGTATGAGCCCAGCACTGCCTCTGACTCAGCCCCAGGCAGGGCAGAGGGAGCCCCGTGTGCTCAGCACTGAAATGGATGCCGCTGCCTTCGTTTCTCTGTGCAGCTCCTGGCAAGCAGGACATGCCGTGCTGGTGGGAATGCACCCGCAAAGCCCTGAGTCCCCCAGTGCAAGGCGGGCAGCTTCTGTGGGCAGCAAAACAGCCCAGCCCTGCTGCCTTTATTGTGGCCCTAATCCTCCCAACACGGCACCATCTTGCCTTTAATTTAATGAGCAATTGTGGGACTATTTCTGCACCATTTCTGGTGGGCGTGTGGGGCAGGGGGACAGAAGGCATGCGAATTATCCTTTATGGGGCATGTGATGGGGAAGGGGGTGCTGGCCCCAGCTTCAGGGGCCAGCAAAACCATCTGCACAGGGGCTTGGTATGTCCAGACAGGGCTCCAACGGAGGCCCAGAGGGTGATTTGGTGGGGTCAGACTTCTGTTTGTCCCGAGTAGGAAGACAGCCAGTGTTGGTCTTTGTCAGACACACCAACCTCTCTCTTCTCACCTGGCAGTCTGCATCACTCACCGCTCTCCTAAAGTTGAGCGCTGTAGGTTAGAGCATCTAGATTAATCTCAAACCCCAGAATGGACTGTCTGGATTATGGTCCTAAGGACCTACAGAGGGTAGATGCCAGACCATGATTTCTTGTTACAAAGACCAAGTCCAAGGCAGGGCTTGAGACCTACTCTGGTGAAGCAGCTGTGAAGAAGAACCTCCATAGGCAGCAGTGCTAGCCAGCCCACGGACAGCATCATTACACTTGCTCTGTGCCTCAGGAAAGTGAGGTGCAGCAGCCCATCTTTCTTCCCCTCCAATGTTTTCTGGAATCAAGCAGTCTGAAGGCAGCCAGGCAGCTCCTTCCTTCTTACTGTTGCTGTACCTCGTGGTCCCCAGAAGAGGGGACTTCCTTAGGGAGGAGAGGCCAGCCTGGGGGAAAACGGGAGTACAAGGAATGTAGCAAGAAGGAGACCATGTGTAAGCAACCTTTCCCACCAATTTTGCAGACTCAAGAAGCGGAATGAACCAGAGTTGCTGTGAGGTCTGCTTGCTCCTTGTTCACCCTCTGTTTCATGACATGCCCAGATGACTCCAAGCAAATGCTCCCTCTTCTCCCAGCTTTGATAACGGACCCTTGCATCTTTGCCACCAGAGACAGCTGGGTCCTTTGCGCAATTCATATGCTCAGCTCTCAGACTGAGAGCATACACTGTGCTCAGCTCTCTCAGACGAGCTGAAACAGAAGCCTGCTTCATAGACGCTGCTGGGTTTAAAAGAGCACACGGCCAGACAGGGGGAGTCTGCCTGCCTCCCTTCTGTGGGCAGGCTTTGCAAATACCTCAGCAAGAGAGGAGGGAGCCTCCCAGAGCCCCCAAAATACAAGTGGTATGTGTGGGAGGGTTCCTGACAAAAACCCTGCAGAAGCAGATGTACTTATGCTGAGGAAGACTTTGCCTGTCTCTTCTCTACCCCTATTAACAACCTATTTCTCCATCATCACCCAGTCTGTGGTCTCTCAGTCCCAGGAGCCAGGCACAGGGCAGCTGCACAGCTGCAGGGCTTGGAGCAGATGGGCTGTTTTAGTGCAATGCTGAAGCCAGCAAGACAGCAGGAATGAGCAGCTGAGATCACATATTCTTCCTGTTGAACTGAAGACACCACTCAAAATCTGTTCTCTGGCCTCCTCCTCTGCCTGACCCAAGGAGACGCGAGAGGTGAATGTTCCAAGCCTGGGAAGTGGTTTGCTGCGGGAAGGTTGATAGAGCAGGCAGTTCCTCATCCAGCTTTGAGGCAGGATGCATTATAGCAAGAGACTCCTTTCCCATTTCATGCCCGGTTGTACTTTCACCAGAAAACTTCCAGGGGACTGGCTGAGACAGTGAGAGTCCCAACCTGGATCTGCAAACTCCTTCAATTCAAGCGCTGGGGTGCCTGTCATCCCTGTGGAGCTCTCTTTGGGAGCGGCAGTCACTCCTGGAAGTACTGGTGGTGACTGACACTTGTTGAGCATTTTTTGATTTTGTGGGAAGCATTTCAATACATGTTACAAAATCATGTCTTTTGAAGTTCAAGAACAGATTGGGATGGTTGCACAAGTAGTGCAAGATAGTTGTGCACTCTGTCCCCCCACCCTTTATCCTGTCAGAGCACCCAGGGGGGTCTCCAGATGCGCACCTGGAATGACCAACTTCAGTCTCCACTTGCTGTACAATTATGATACTGGTGAAACAGTTAATGGTACATGGAGAGAACAGAAGAGTGACCTGGGAGTGCTAAAGAAGTAGCTGGATATGCACTGAGAGCTCCCATTTCCTCTTCAGTGTCTGTTAAGTTTTGTATCTAGCAATTTCAGGGTCTAAATAATTGATGCAACACCTGATGTCTCAGGAGACGATCAGGTTGCAGTATATCGTTACACCTACTCAACTTTGCGCAAGGCTGCTGCTGTGAGCCAAGTCTGAACAGAAAGATGCTTTGCTGAGAGCCTGGAGGAAGGGAGGGGGGATCATAGCAGCTTCCCACCAGATAAGTAACAGTGACTCAAATCAGGTGAGCAGGAGCAAAGATGATCTGTGGGGATTCAGGGCATCAGCAAATTAATTGGTGTCAGCAATCTGTGCCCCTGACAACCTTCCCAACAAATTCTGCAGTAGGAATGTGGTCAGATCATGACTGGTAAGACAGAAGAAGAGGACTTTTGAAGAAGGCAACATTTCAGCGGCTATCTGCACTGGGAACTTGATTCAGTGATACGCTTTTAGCGAGGGGCAAGGAAAGGTGGGGATCAGTGCACCCAGATTCAAGGTACTAAGCAGAATGCCTGCATCAACATGAAGACATGTTATTCATGGAATAAAAATGACATATAGCCAATCCACATCTGAATACCTTTCCCTCCTCTCCATGTCTTCTTCAGCTTTACATGCCAAGCTCTTTGGCTTAGGGATGATTCAGTCCCACATCTGA
This sequence comes from Aptenodytes patagonicus, assembly GCF_965638725.1. Taxonomy (NCBI): domain Eukaryota; kingdom Metazoa; phylum Chordata; class Aves; order Sphenisciformes; family Spheniscidae; genus Aptenodytes; species Aptenodytes patagonicus. The sequence goes on from NC_134951.1 coordinate 96,631,400, forward strand.
AAGCCGTGTCAAGCATGCTGTTGGTGCTCTTTGTAAGTAAACATCCAATGAAGGTGTAGACACATAGTGTCTACTGGGCTCCAGCAAGAGTAACTGAAGGGAGTTCTCTGCCCTTCGTTATGCAGGAAGTTTGATTAGATGATGTATTGGTCCCACCTGGTCTTAATAATCTTTAAATCTATGGCTCTAATCCAAAGTTCACTGAAGTCTTTAGAAAAACAATGACTTCAACGGTCTTTGGTTGAGAGCCACTGTATTGAACCTACAGAGCTTGAATGACACTTTACAAATACGTGGTTATCTTGCCAGGTATTTATAATCCTTGCTCCTGATCATGGTATTTGACTAACTTCCCAAGAAAACAAGCAGATACTACCAGAAGAGACCACAGTCTATCCAAAGGGTCCATACCATAGCCCACAGGAAGCTGCTGGATATCTGCACAAAACATTAGTCAAATACATCTATTGATGGAGGAATGAGTAAAGCCAAGAACCCATCTGAATAAGTGGAAAGAGTATTAAAAAAATTGAATACATTTTTTCCTTACAAACTGTTCACTTAACTCTAACTGCAACTTGTTTTCAAGATCCTAGAGGGAAGTGAATCATACTCATTAGCAAAATCAGCCTCCCCTCAACCAATCCAGTGATGCAATCTCTACCATGTAGAGTTATTGCACTGGCAATAATGGCATGGATTTCATGAACGATGCATTTGTATATAAGGCAAACTTTATATATCCAACAGAATGCAGCTACCTCTAGGGTGCCACCTGTATAACTGTGTGCCGTAGCAGGGTGCTGCGTTCATAAACAAGGTTTGGGTAGGAACGAGGGAGCTACGATGTTGAACCTTACAAAAAGGATGTCTTCATGGTTCAAATTGCTTTTACATTGACATAGCTGGTACCTATCAATCTGTGTGACCTGACAGCTCTGACTACTGTCACTTGTCAGAAACAAGATGCAGCCACATGGCATCCATGCTAACACTGTCTCCTCTGTGTGATCATCCACCACGACCTCTCAGACACACCTTTGCACTGGTTGCATTATCGGAGTTGAAGAAGTAAAGAAGCAATTCAGCTTGGCAGGCCTTCCAGATCTGTGTTTCCTACTCAGCAGGAGGGCGTCAGTGGTGACACCACCAGTGTAAGTAACCTGCCTACAACCCAATTACCTCTAGGAAACAGCTCATGGCTTTCTTGAACTTGGATGCTGTGGCAAGTGACCTGATCAGGTCTCATTGTTTCTAGTGACTCAGAACCAAAATCCCTCTTTATCAATCCCAAGCACTGTTCCTCACAGTATCTTAGAATAGAATAGAATAGAGTAGAATAGAAATAGAAATAGAATAGAATAGAATAGAATAGAATAGAATAGTTCAGTTGGAAGGGACCTACAACCATAACCTAGTCCAACTGCCTGACCACTTCGACCACCTCTCTAGGAAGCCTGTTCCAGTGTCTGACCACCCTCTCAGTAAATAAATGTTTCCTAATATCTAATCTGATCCTCCCCTGATGCAGCTTTGAACCATTCCCACGAGTCCTGTCGCCGGATACCAGGGAGAAGAGATCAGCAACTCCCTCTCCACTTCCCCTCCTCAAGAAGCTGTAGAGAGCAATGAGTAGTTTACAATTTCATTGGAAGCTTCCCATCCTGATTATACATAGGCAAGACTTAGCTGGGGTGGTCAGATAAGGTCTGTGTCAGCACCTTTAACTCTCCATGAGTTTCATAGATGCTGGATACATGCCAGAAAATAAGCCTGTTCCCTGATTTCTGGGAGAGGAAGTGGCCAAGGCAAGACCATGACACTGCTAGTGCAGAAAGGAGGCTCAAAGTACAAAAATTGCAAGCCAAGAGCAGGGTCTTCAGACATTGCATTCAGTCAAGCCCAGCTCTTGAAGCCCAGAACTTGCCTTCTCCCCAGGGGAGACCCAGGGGCCTTTGCCTCCTCCCCGCTCTGAGGGCCATATCTCGTCATAAGCCTGTGTGCAGTGACTACTGCTATTAAAAACACAGCAAACATAGTTTGAAAAGGGTCTACCAGTGAGCTCACAAATCAGGAGGAGGCTAAAAAAATGCTGCTTGGGTACATCCTACATCACCGCTTTGATGTAGGTACCCCTGGGAGCAAGTAAACTCTTTGACCCAAGTGTTTTCCCCGTGAGCACAGTCACTGGCTCACGAGATAGGGAGCTATAGCATTAGCAATCACTGTGTACCATGAGGACCACAATGGCCACACAAAAAGCTAAATCCACTGTGGTTGAAATTTCCTCGTCCCTCTGAGCAACCTTCCTCCTGCGGTCTGACCGTGAAGGCATCTCTTGCTGCAGGGTCTGCGAGAGCATCCAGCAGCGGGCAGGAGGCCGTGCAGATCATAACCTGGCTACCGCTAAGCTAGGAGACGTGAGAGAGAGGTGGCAGGGGACTGCGGTGGGAGCAGACATCGGGGACGCTGTCCCCTCAAAGCATCCCCCTCCCAGGCAGCCCCTGGGAAGGGAGGAAGAGGAGTCTGATGGCTGAAGCAAGGACTTGAGGATCTGCTCCCAGCTGTGATGCTGACTCACCAAGCGAACTCGACAAAGAGGCTCTTTGAACTTGGTGACTGGTCGCTGCCTGCCGTGGCTAGCTTCCTCTCCGGAACAAAGCAAGCAATTCCTTGTTTGATCTATCTGCGCCTGCCGCAAGCAAGACACCCTTGTTCTTGAATGCCTGGTGGAAACAGGATTTCTTTCCTTCCCCTCCCCCTGATTTTTGTGTTTGGGCTGGCAGGATCGTAGGGCAATGCAAATGCTCACTCCGGAGTGGGCCAGAGGAGGGAAAACCGATGACCAAATAACTCCAGAAGAATGGGAATTGCCTCCAGGGAGCTCCCCTTCACCCTGCTCTCTCGTCAGCTGAGAGATATTCAACATCACCCTGCTCTGCTAGTCACTGAATATTTTATACTATGGCTACAAACGCTCCATTTGTATTCTGTTTCTCTCTTTTGTCATATCTATTATAAACGAGTAGTGTCTGGTAACTCTCCCAGGGAAGATTTGCCTGGATGGCTATGGATATTTTACAGTCAAATTGTGAGAGTAAACCAGCTTTCAAGTTCTGTAGAGGGAGGAAAAAGGTAATAAAAGGGTTATTAAAAAAATAAATAAATGTCGGAATTTTATACAGCTTCTTTTCATAGTGACAGAGCTTCGGTTTGCTCCATGATGGAGCTGGAGCTGCTAGGAGAGGCATGGGCTGGGAGATGTCCTCTTGCTGGCACTGCCTGCCAGCAGGAGCAATCTGATACGCTCTTGCTAAGTGCTACGGCTGGCTCAGCAGGGCTGGCATCTGGCTTGGTGGGACTGGGCTGGCACTAGGTGAGCCAGGGGTTGGGGCCGTGTCTGCAGGCACCAGGGATGGCATCAAGGGAAGCAAGACATGGCCCAGGGTTGTAGCCACCCCATCTCTACCTTCATATTGTCGCATATGTGATACAGGTAGGAGGCCAGGGTCTGTCTCCTCATTTGACAGGAGAAGTCCTAGTGAGGAGCCCTGTATCTGAGAGGGGTCACTCTCCTCCAACCCAGGGCTAAAGAAGAGGAGCTGAAGAAACTTGCTTTGCCCTCAGGCAGGCTGCCACTTCCCCAGGGGACTCTGAGAGGACTTCAGCCACCAAGGGCATCGAACCTGGCACCATCCAAACGAGATAAAGCTTTCTGGCAGGGTCTCACAACCTCCGCACAAGCAAAACCAGCCAGGGAGTAACCAACGTGCATTAGAAATGTAGATCAAGCCATTAGACCTGCTGGTGAAACAGAGTGTGTCCCAAACACGGGTTCGTTCGTGCCTGTGCAGGGATGAGGACAGCTATGCCAGAGTGCTGCCAGCGTGGCAGTAAGGAAGAAGACCAAGTAGTGTAAGAGTTAGTAAGTAGCATAGCAGGAATGATGAAAACCAGACAATTTTAGGATTACTAGGCAATCTGATTTTTCCTGGAGAGGTCTCATTTTCACCCTGGTGCCCCGATATGCAGAAGAGAAGCCAAAATGATTACAGAATACCATGACTGGCCATGAAAGAAACTCCAGAGTAGAGAGCAGGTACAAGGTACTGAATTTCAATTTGCAGACAGATATATTGTGGGTTCGCTAGACCAAGCCACTTATTCCACAGGACAAGAGAAAACGAACTTTTTCTCATTTCTTTCTCTCTCATTCTCTGACTCTATCTAGTCAGTCTAATTTTAAAATAATTTATTCGCTCTCAGCTCAGCAGCACCCACCCTGGAAATCATCATATGGCATTAAAGAGTCTATCCACCTTGCACAAATTTATCAGCCCCGTTATGCAACAAGGGCAAAATGGGGAGCAGGCAGGGGCAGCAACATCGAGTATGAAGGGAAAAATCAACAGATATAAAAGGCGCCTGAAACCAAGGAATAGAAAATGGCACTCAGCGTCTTTCTTAGGTCTTGGGAGTCACTATATCTTTTGCTCTGGGCAATTTGTGGGTGGAGCAAATGAATAAAGAGTTAAAATGCTAAAAGCCAAAAACCTGTAATGAATTGATTCCCTGGCATGTCCAGTCCACCCCATCTCCAGACAGACCACCACATGAGAGCTGTAAAACAGAGCTCTCTTCCAAAAGCAAGCAAAAGCTGAGGGACTTTTACTTTCCCTGTGAAATAAACTCGGAAATATGACACACAGCTGTATTCCTAAAGGCAACAAAGCAAGAGAGGCCTCCTCCCTCCACATCTTTCCTTGCCAGCCTCCCACCGGTCTGGGCGACCCTTCATTGCAATCACAAAGAAAGAGATCCCTTTCAAAGCCTCCGGGAGAAGACGTGCAGGAATTAGGCAGCAAGGCTGACTGACCACAACAGACAACTGCAGGGAACAAGGGAGTTTGCCAGCCAGCATTAACAACTGGACTCTGCCAGCTAAGCAAGACCAGCAGGTCCAGGAAAACCTGGTGTGAACTAACACTGACAGTGCTCTGCCTGAGCAACCTGCCGCCGCCGGCGTGAAGACAGCACGGAGCAGCCTGTCTGCAGGGGGAATACAGGTGCGTGCAAACACCTCTGACCTAGCTGGGCTCCGAGTGCAGACAGCAAATACGAGCCCTCAGAGCAAAGACAGAGATGGAGACCTGCTCAGTGAACTGCAGCCGAGCCCTTACCTCCCCAGCACCCACAGGGTCAGGGTTTCAGCCTCGCCCCCACTGAGAAAAGGAGATCCCAGATTTTGCAGCTTAACCTCTCTGCTGTGCCACACGCACACAGAGACGTGATGGCTGGACTCAGGAGCATGTTCCCTCCCAATGACATCAACGGTGCCAAGGCAGAGAGCTGTTAATTAACCCCGTTTATTGAAGGGCGGACACATTCCTGCCTGGGCTCTGATTTTTCAGTCAGGCTCCAGTCCAGCAGGTGATTAATAACCCAGCGTGCTGCGGGAAGAGTGCATCTATTATTCAAATTAATGAAATTATAATCAAGAGGTGACGAATTAGCAATTGCTCCTTGACTGGATATGGAAACTCATTAGCGTGCCAGGCGCTTCTGGGGTGCTCGCTGCACTCGTAGGCTTACAGTTAGAGAGGGGGGAGTCAGGCAGAGCAGACAGCCCCTCGGCACGGCTGAGGCAACACACATCCTGCCCACCCCAAAATAGCTGCAGCCACTAAAGAGCCCTCTGATTCCACAAAGCCCCTCCATCTCCGTCTTCTCTCCAACAGACAGACTGTTCACCTGGCGTCCCGCTGCCTGGACCAAGGTGGCTGTGGCCGTGAGCAGGGGAAATGTGTGCACACGGGTACAAAGCTCCTTTTTGTGGAGGGTAGGGAGCCTTATGCTAGAGAAGGAGCGAGCCAGAGGGGAAGGGGTGATGGCTGACTGCAAGATACTGCCCCAAGGATGGGCTGCAACAGCCTCACAACCCTGACACTGCTGGGGTGTGGGTAAGGGACAAGTATCTGAAAGCAACAGCCCACCCTGACGCTTTGAGCACTGGAGTAGGACTCATGAATTGCTGGCCGCAGACTCATGAACGGCTGGGGGAGCAGAGGCTGGAGGTCGTCCCCGACAGCCCGCACTAGGCTGGGGTTACCCTTCCCCGGAGGGTACTCACCAATGTGCTTCCCGTACATGTGGTAGTAGAAGGAGACACAGTAATACTTGGCAGTAATGTTGTAGAGGGGGCTGATGAGCCGGGCTTTGTCTCCCGTAACCCGGGGCCGGGATGCCTCGATGAACATGTAATAACCTACAGAACGAGAGAGAAAGGTGGGGAAAGGCAGTGTGCACTGGGTCTCCCTCCCTGCAAGCGATGGGATGCCGGAGGCTGGGAGACCACTCCTCCTCTGAGAGACATGGCCTTGCTCTACCCATCCGCTCTGCACCCACTGTGATCCCGGCCAGAGACACTTGCAGGATGTCCCCAGTGCCTCCCCTGCCTCTGCAGTATTTAGGGGAGAGCAGGAGAGACGGGCATCAGCAGACCCGCTGTGAGCACATGCAGCAGATGAGTCCCTGAACATGCACACACACATCTGTCTGGGTGCAAAATGAGCCTTTCTCCTGCGGCCCAAGGAGCTCCAGAGCTGACTGCACTGTGCAAGGAGAAAACCAGAAGGAGGAGGGAGAAACCATTCTAGACTAATTTCTCTGCCTCAAGCAGAGGGAGAGAGGATTCGGTATATCTGGCCTAAACAATATTGTTATCTAAAGAGAACAATACCAAAGTAGTTGTTAACAACCCAGGGAGGAATAGATTAGCTATTTAATTTGTTGGCATCATTTTCAATGCTCGATCAGGCTGGTGTACTGAACACTAATGGGAAAAGCCATTTCCTTAGCTGGCCATTGGATGTTTCCCATTTTTTCTGAGTTCAAAGATTTGTGCTTGCATACAAATTTACTTTCCTCATTAGAGAAAGGGGAAAGTAATATCCAGCTAAAATGGGAGCATGTACTCCATGCACGGCTAGCATGAGCAATACACACCACCAGTCTCCTCCAGCTAGAGGTGAGGCACTTGCTGCCACCCTGCAGGCAGCTCCCACCTGGTCTCTCATGCTCCTGCTTGGTACTAAGGAGATCTGTTTGCCTCCCCGAGACCTTCTTTGAGTAAACAGCTAGCTAAAACCAGTGGGGCCATTTCTAGGTGTTAGAGATGTTCTCCTACTTGTTTATCCTTTTTTGACTTCAAAACAAGCATCAAGTGGGACAAGGGCATTAGGCAGCAGGCAATTAGCTGGTAACAAGAACTAATGCTCACACTATTCCATTAAACAAAGTCGTGGGCGTTTTAATTGTGTGTTTAATGCCAATCAGTAACATGCAAATTTACTGCCTGCTCCCTCCACCCCGTGTGGAGGAGAAGCGTGTTGTGTGGAAAGCAGATCAGCACTGCACCAGCTCTCAGAGCCATAGGACTCCTGACAAGCCAAAAGAAACCCAGATGTGTGCCTACCCTCCGGCGTACCGCTGATGTCCGTAGGGGGCCCTGTGTTGACGGTGCGCTTGGGGTTCTGGGTCAGGGCGTTCTGCCGGGTCCAGTCGAAGTTGTCCATCTTGTCTTGCATGAAGCCACAGATCTTCTCGTCCTCAAAGCGGCAGGTGTTATCTGCGGGGAAGGGAAGGGGCTGGTCAGCTGCGGCTTTTCAAACCTCCTTCCCAAGACTGCCTGGGTGCTTGCAGCAAGTTGCACAGCACTGCTGCACCACCACTGCGGCTCTGCATCAAGCTGGGGACAGATGGGCAGCCCCTGAGACCTCAGAAAGAGGCTGAAAAGGAATATATCCGTGATTAGTAAGATTATGGAAGGGTTAATCCAGGTTGATGGATGTGACAGTCTGACAAAATGGAAGAAGGCTATTAGGGCTAAAGAGAAAGAGAGATTCTGCCGGGAGGTCTGAGGGGCAAATGTAGAGGAGGGTAAAAAGAGTGTTGAAGGCAAACAGGACGCAAGGGCTTTTAAACCAGAACAACTTGATGGTAGAATAATTTCCCCAGGAGAGAGGAAAAAGCACCAGTAGATGACCCCCCTTTAGGCTATATATTAGACTAAACTATGGCACACATGAAGAAAATCAGCTGTGGAGAAGAGGTCAGCTCAGTGCCACAAAATGTGTCATTTAGCTAGAGTACATCCAATTTATACCAGTTAAAAGGCACATTTGATATTGCAGCTTATGCTGGTTCCCCTAACAAAATAAGTCATGTAGTAAAAGATTTTTATGTAGGATCAACCACATGTGCATTAGGGCTTGGTTTTATTGCCACCATAAGACAGTCACACCCTACAGCAGTATTGTAAGACAGGTGAAAAATCTTGTGCATAGACATAACCCAATATGGATTTGCAGAGATTGGAATGAATTGGACTTGACCTGGCTGAAGATGGTAACCTTTGTGGTAAAAAGGTAGTTCCTGAGCCACAAAAACAAAGGCCAAGAACCAGCTTTGCACTGCTGACACAGTAGGAGAGGGAAGGAGGAAACAGGCAGAAGAGAAAGAGAAAACAGGTCCAAGACCTGATATGGAAATTGCTTTGTGTTCTGAAAGGTCCCTGGGCAGAAACCGGAGCTGGAGAATGGGCTGAGAGTGGGATCTCAGAGCTTGCGAGTGGCACAGACACAGTAAGCACAGATCTCTCTACTTTCTGCCTCCTTCCTTTCTGCAAGGTGTGCTATGAAACTGAAAGGTAAAGTACTTAAAGCCATGAAAGAACACATACAGAAAGGAAAACAAGGCTCTTGCTAAGGCCGTGGGATGTGCTAGAAACCTCATCCATGGCATGCTGGTGCAAGAGTCAACTTTTTGGCATTTACCCCCCGCACTGTTCCTGTTATCATGCCCAGATGAAGAGAAGCCCAAATGCCTACTTAGGCTCCTGCATTCCTGTATGGTGGTGGTTTGCTCTGGTTCCTGGGCAGGAGGCTCTTTGTCCTAGAATGGGCGACTCTGGCAGGACATGTAGGGCAGAGCAGGATCAGCAACCTATGGGCTGCATGCCAAGGATGGGATGGGCAAGGGAAGCTTTCTGCAATGCCAGGGACAAAATCTCCAGACATGGTACGTTGTGATGGTAGGAGCTTCACACCTACCATGCACACCAAAATCTGCCATATTGTACCAGAGAGGAGAGACTACCCATGAAATGAACAGCATCTTGACTCTGAGATGCTGCACCTCCAAGTTCCTACCCTGCAGCTAAGGTCCTCCCCATCCCCTCCCATTTGGAAATGAAAACGACAGTCATCCAAACAGACGTCAAAAGCCTGCAGACCCCTATGGTAGGAAAATGGGGTCTCCACGCTGTTTTTCCCCCTTGCCTGTCTTCCTCCAGCATCCCACCAAAGCAGTAAGAAAAGAGGAGGCAGCCTGCTGCTGTGGCCCGCAAAAAGGTCTTCGCCACCACAGGTTGGGCACTGTGCTGCAAGCCACAGGCTTAGTTCGTGGACCAGGGCAGCTGGGTTTTCTCTAAGCTCAGTGGGAAACATCGCTCCTGCGAGCTGAGCACAGCCATCGGGAGCTTGGCTGGGCTGGCCACTTAACTGCTGATTAACCCTGGCTAAGTGCTTTCTGTTCAATCCGCTCATTTCTAATTAGCATCCTAATCCAAATTAGCCACTGCTTCGAAGTGCCGAGCACAGGGGGCCACATGGCAGCTGGAGCTGAAGAAGGAGGGAGAAGCAGGGAGTGGACGACGGGGCAGATGTCTGCGGGGTCTGAGGCAGGACAATTGTGTGGGCAGGGGGGCCCCTTTCATCCTCAGTGCAAGGAGATGGGGAAAAGGGTGAGAAAGCAGCTTTTAAGGGTCCTTCCCCAGCCCTCGTGGCTGAGAGGAGGGAGTTCATGGCTGCACCAGACACCTGCTGCACTGGTCCTCAGAGTGGCGGCTGGAGCCCACAAGCTTACTGATATTGCTGGGTTGGTCTAACGCCCCAGCTTCTCTCCATCGGACCAAAGACAAACATTTGCGTGGCTCCAGCTCCCAGGCAGCCAGCTGCAGTTAGAAGACACAAGTTTTCTCTTACAATGGCATTACCCTACACAGCGGGATCCACTGTGACTATCCTTTTGCAATCAGAGGGACCGGGACGGTTTGCGCCTCTGACCCTGTTGCGCACGTGGACCTTCAGAGGAGAAAGGTGACATCTTTCTTCAGCACAAAATTCCCTTAACAGGGAATATCAGGTGGATATTCCTGAGAGATATATATAAAAAAATAAATAAATAAATACATAAATAAATAAATATATATATAAAGCAGAGCTGAAAGTCGTAACACAGAGGCCAGCCAGGAAACTGATTGAGAGGGAGCAAACCCACAAAGGACAAGGCATAGAAACCAAAGGAGAGGCAGATTAAGGAGAAAGCCCAAGCTCAGGTGGAGATCAGAGAGAGCTGTGCAAGACAGGAGGACTGAAGACAGTATTCCCAGCTTAGCGCCAAGGCCTGGTTGTGCCAGCTGATGGACTACTGTGCCTCATTTGTAAGAAGCCCAACACCCATGGGATGAGACTGCTCAGAGAAGAAGACTCAAAAGCTTGGAGAGAGCTCTTTTAATGCCAAAACAGGGCCCTGACTCCATCCTCTCCTCTCACTCAGATGCAGCTACGTCCAGAAGGCAATACTTCTAGCAGAGAGCATAAAATGGAGAAGGGTCCTATGCACCACAGATACCACAACATGATCAGGCTTACGTGCAACACCATTTGCTGTGCAGGAGTTTATAACTACAGCACATTGCCTCTGCTTAGCTTGGGATCTCAAGGCACTTTGCAACAGCTAATGAACAAGGCTTTTTAACATCTCTATGAGGTAGCAATGCCTCTTTCTATATATCTCCAGCATTACATGTGGGAAAACAGATGCACAAAAGTATAGAGAGACACATTCAAGGTCACAGTAGGCTGTTGCCAAAGCTGGAAACAGAACCCAAGTACTCTGACTCCTGGTCCTTTGGTTTAAAACAAGCCACAGGAAGGCAAAGCTCTGGCATTTCTCTGAGCTAGAAGTGGAGGTGCCCAGAATAAGTAGGATATGTTCTGCGTGGTTTGGGACACTGCCAGCACGTCATCTCTGGATGGTTATCAGCAAGGCTCACCAGGAGAAACCTGGCAGATCCAGCTGAAAAGAAAACCTTTAAATGACCTGCTGTGTATCAGAGGCCACAGCAGTGATCTAACTGTTGACCTCGGCTATGTGAAGCAAACCTTCTTGCAGACTCACACCGTCTGCCAGGGATCCTGGCTCAGCACTGCGGTGCAAAGGAAGCTTCCTGTTTAAAAATTAAACAGTGGATTTAAATATTGAACACAGAAGTTGTTCTCTGGATTGTTAGAGGCAAGGTGGAGGTGGCAGGGGAGCTGGTTCCTCAAAGGCTGGAGTTAGCGCTGCCATCACCAAACAGATTTCCTTGGCAGGCTTTGCAGTGGCAGCAGCTCAAAGTGCAGAGATGTTTGCTCCCAGTTACAGACACCTCCCTGCACTTCCAGGGGAGGGACCCTCTGCCGTGGCTAATAGCATTTCTTGTTGTTTTGCCTTCTTGAGAAACATAACGGAGGTTTTCATCTCAAGTCCTTAGGGGGAAGCCATCCCTGGTCCTGAAATGCTGGCTGCCAGATGAATGCAAAAAATAATAATCCTGTTCTAGCTGCAGACTACGGATGAATAGCAGATGGAATGCACTTGAATAAAATTGCCTTCGTCATTTAGCTGTGGTCTGATGACTGAAACTGGCTTGGAGCATAAGGGACCATGCTCCGAGCCTCAGCTCTGTTGCAGACCTGCTGCGTGACCCACAGGCTATCACCTTCTCTCTGGAGATCAGTTTCCCTATCTAGAAGATGAAGACAATGAAAACTGTATTGCGACCTCAAAGTACGTTGGGATCTAAGAAACAGCATTTAACAGCCTTTTCCATGGTAAGTTTCTAAAGCATTTATAACCACTAATGGAAGCAAGCTTCACAATACTGTAACTGTTTGGGTCATACTGGATTGCCATCTGCTTTAATATCTCCACCTGCGACAAGGGGATAATACTGTCCAGACAATCCTATTTGCCATCACGATACAAGGAATTGGTGGCAGTCACCTTTTTTAACTTTTGCGTTACACACTTTCCTGAGGAATGGGCACTGATTTGAGGAATCCAACTGTAAACACCAGGCTCACATCTCATTCCCACATGTTCATACCGGGGCAACAAGCTCAGATCCCTCTGGACTATGAGGCGTTATCAGAGACAGGACACACAAGCACTAGACAGTAAGCAATGAGCCAGGGTAATCTACCACAACCAGGATCTGGTATTGATCACCACCCACCGTGCTTGTCCATGATCCCAAAACATTTTAGCACCACACACGGCCAGACTGCAGATATATGAGAAATAGTGTTGCTGCTCTGGAAGGGCAAGACACACTGGCCAAGAGGAAAAACCCCCAGCAATCCCATATGCTTCTTAATGCCCTCACCACCAAGGCTGCAAGGCTACATCTGCTAGAACCAGGGAAACCAAACCATCCACCGCTGATGAGCTCGAATAGCTTGCGGGGCAGCACTGCAGGGTTTGGGTTAGAAAGTGAAGCCTATATCCAAATGAAATTGCAGGGGAGAGGTAAGAAAGACAGAGCAGATCCCCCAGCACTGGAATTTAGTCATGACATTAAAATGATCAGTTATTCTAAGAGATCTTTAAGGTAATACTTTATAATTAAGATAATTCTAAGACAGTTTTTTAAAGATAAATTCTGGGTTTTAGAACCAGATTAACTGATTTTTAAGAGTTACGGTCAGTCTTACTGCTAACCTCTAAATATTCAAAATCCTCAATGTCTTTTGTTCGCTTCCTCGGCTTTTACTTTGCTTTTGCTTTGTAACCCCATTACCTGGTTCTGTAACCATGCCACATGCATGCCTGCCCCAATATCATTAACATCTTATTAGGCTGAGAGAGAAAATGCATGAAGAAATAATTGTATTAAGTGACTCTCAGAGTTTGTAAATTAATCACCATTGTGCATGCCCTTGGATCAGGCTGCCAGAGGTATTAATCATCTAATCTTTGCCTTTCATTTGAGAGCTCTCAATGTTTGCTCCCAGAATTTGGCTGGGCAGCTTAGCGTGAGGATACCTTTACAATCCTGTCCCAATCCTTTTCCCTGAGGGTGGTGGTAGCAGGGGAAGTGGGAAAATAAGAGGCAGTAGCAGGGATTTCCATGTTACTGGGATGAGAGTCTGGGAACTGAGCTGTGGCCCAGAGACAGAGCTAAGAGCCTTTGGGCTCGTATGTCACTGGCAGCAGGTCTGAAAGGAAGGGGCATCTCTGAAAGCAAGTGTGCTGGGTGCAACTTCAGGCAGTCAATCTCAAGGCGTGAACTCACGGGCAAGACCCTGATGACTGGCCCAGAGGTCCCAACATTCAGCAGAGGCTGGGTAACTTGTGTCAAGGAGGAACCCTAAGTGTTGGGTTTACTGCATGAAAATACAAGCGTGGCTGAGTTATCCTCCACCATAGGCAAATTTCATGCAGTTGTTCTGGTCTCAGTCAAGCTGCCAAAGCAACCCCAGGCGAGCAGTCTGAAGGCTCAGTTTACAAAGGCCCAAAGAGATTGATACAATTAGGACCGAAGTTGCTCTGGCTTTACCAGTGATTTATGTAGTGTAAAAGCAAGTGGCAAAAAGCCAGATTTTGTCACTTCCTCCTGCAGGCTGGGATGCTTGCCTCCTTGAGCGAGCACCGAGGGACACATTCTGGAGTGGGTCCCTGGCAATACGCTCAGTGTTTCCCAGTGAGTCTTCCATGGAGGATATTTAAAGAGGATCAGAAAGTGGGGAAAAGCAAAGCAAAGGGAATCAGGAATTAGAACTACAAAATCCCTCTGACTCTATAAGAAGCTCCTGCTCTCAGGCAGAGTATGGTTCATCAAACCATCCTCAGACTGTGAACTTGCAAGAGTGAATGCCTTGTGGCTGCCTTAACAAGATAAGCTGATTCCTGGCTGCCGTTGCCTAATCCTGGCTTCTCCTTCCCACTTGCTACCCTGCAGTGCAGCAGTAGCACTTGCCTACACATACACAGAGTAATAGATAAAAAGACTGAATAATAGATATTACACAGAGTAATAGATAAAAAGACTGAATGCTGACTCAGCAGCTGGAAACAGCGAGAAAGAAACAGCTACATGGAAACACCTGCTCCTCATGGACCACCACCAAGTAGTCTGCCCATCTCTGCCCAAGAGCTTTGCCTGGGCTTATACCCAACAATCGAAGCAAAGGGACTTTGTTTCATCCCTGAAGATCACTCCACCACTACTTACAGCACGCTAGAGATCCTCTTTTATGCTCGATGGGCACCATCACGTTCTTGTTAAAGAAAGACCATTGTTCTGAGACGTTGTGTATTCTGCTCTCAACATCGATGGGAACTCTGGGTGCTTAATAAAGATGGGCCTGCATCTTGACAGGAATGACCAGAAGGTAAATAAGCAAGTAAACAGTGATGACAGTGGAGGGAAAGAAGAAAGGGGCTATGCTCAAGGAGTTTGCAAGAATAACCAGATCTGACCTGGAGAATGCTCCATACCAGCCTGCAGAGATGTCAAGTGGTATCTTTCCTGGTCAGAAGAGGATGGGGGATATACGTTCCTCAAACACAGATATTTTGGGGAACATTTAATAACCTGCTTACTGGATGCAGACTGCTAGTGTTAGGGGGAGGGTGGGTTCAAGATCACAGCCTATCCAGTCAGAGAGATACCAGGTGTGAGTGGGAGGCATATCTCTGGTGTATATCTTCCGGCAATAACTCAAGGTACAACAAATGGCATTACTTACTGGAAGCATTAGTGTACGCAATTTCATCCTCTTTTGGGCAAAAAGATTTGGCAAAGCCAGCTGTGTATTCCAGCTGTTTGGCTTTCCTGATCTGCTGGAGCACTTGACTAACATGCATTACATTCAAAACATAATTACAAAGGTCTTGTTGCTTACCTGTTGGGTTGGGATAGTTGATTGCTGGAAGAGGAAACAGAAAAACAAGTCAGAACAGCTAGTACTCCCTCAAATTGCAAATCACAATCAAAGTGTGAAAATAAAACAAACACATCAAGAAAGGTCATAGATGCACAAATCTCCTAGCAGCATCCCTGTGAAACAGCAGTACTCGGTGTCTGCCTTGGTGATGGAACAAGATGCTGACTCTCTGATCCAAGCAGCAACAGACCTTAAGAAAACTCCGCCTAAGGGGTGATCCCAGGATTGCACAGGAGAACCCTTCTGGCAACACAAGCAGTTTCTTTCTGGAGCACCCACTGGGATAGCACCCACTTAGATACCAAAGCTTGGTATCTAAGGGGGACATCAAAACAGTTTGAGACACTGTGGAAGTTTGAGACAACAGGTATGCTGGGGACACCAGACACATTGTCACTCCACAGGACAAGAGGGTTGTGTGAAATCATACAAATGTAGGAAGAGGCGGATCTGTACTTTCTGCTGAAATACAGCATCCAATCTCCTGAGGGGAGTAAAGAAATCATAGGGTTGTGGGAACAGGGAGCGTTATGAGCTGTTGGGATGCTGGGGAGAGAAGCATGGTCAATGTGTATCAATGGGATGATCTGGGATTCAGGGTATTAGACAGAGCAACAGGTTTACTAGCGACTAGTCAGGAAAGGAACTGTGCATTCAGCTCTGGAAAGAACTGAAGCCCCCTGAAGTCCTCTTAATTTTATGGGCATGTGGCTAGTACGCAGTGTCCAGAGGCTGTCCTCTGAAGTACGCCATTGTGCCACAGGAGGCTGCAGCATGGCTTGACTGGGGACTGGGGTTTTGGGGCTCTGCTGCCCAGAGAGTAAAGAGTGCAAGTCAGAGCTGCTGAGTGAAGGATGAGTGGAGATTTGCCCTCAGAGGTCTCTACCTATTGCTCTGCATTGATGGCAACAGCCAAAATACGGCCAAACGTGATAGCACTGTGCCATCAAAACTCCATAGAGCAGAGAGATCCACGCAAGGGCCACAGGAGACAACGTCTATGCATGCCCATGTCCCTAGGCCTGAGGCTCGGACCTGCTCTCGTAGCCAGGACCGAGGAGGAGACACCTACGTTCCATGTACCGGATGATGCGGGCAGCCATATCTCCAGCCCCAAAGCTGGTGATGGGCGTCAGGCGAACTTCATAGCTCTGAGGCACTTTCAGATTGGGCAAGATGTGCTCCAGCAACAGGCCTTTCTCCATTTTCTGCACAGGAATGAAGGTTTGGATGGTGTTTCTCTGAGCCAGCTGCATAGAAAAAGAACCCACAGTGTTATGAAAATCCTGAAACTGGAAACCTGAGGGATCCTATCCACCATCTAACACCCTATTCCTCCTCTTCCTATACAGACAAGTACACCTGGTTTATCAATGAGATCTTCATGCAGAACTGGTTTGAAAATTCCCACCCCTGGTACAGAACAGTGATCAGGAGCCTGAGCTCTCCCTGAGGGAAGCCTTGGGGGTCCTCCTGGCTGGGGGGACAACTTGAACTACGGGTCCTGGAGCAACTCTGTGTTGGAACCGATGTCTCCAAGAGGGGAGGAATGAACCCAGCTCACCTCCATTAGTGCACCAAGGTCCTGTACATACACAGTGTGGCATTTTGCCAAGATACCCTTCAGTTCACAATCACTGCTGCAGAATTCATTCATTTGCTGCCTGGGCCCTGTGGCATTTCATTTGGTGCCTCACTAGGACCTGTCTACTGCCATGCTTCCTCAGCACCCTTCCACATGATCCACCCTTGAATCCTAGCCCACGCTGCCTCCACAGACCAGAGCAAGGGGTCTAGTTCAAGTCAGTGTCACCCATAGGCTCCCCCTTTCTCTGGTGCCCACTGAGGAAAGAGCTGAACCACGGTAGCTGAACCATACCAGCCTGAACATTGTTCAGTCTGCTAAGGCAGCAGGGAATTTTCAAGAAAACAATGGGAAAAATATCGCTGTCAAAATCACCACCACTAAAAATGATGAATTACGTGTCAGTGAAACTTCCCTGCCACAGTCATGCTTGCTTGGCGGGGGAAGGACAAGAACAAGGATTGCATTGTGAAGATACAGTTTCTTGCCTGTTGCTGTGCAGTGCCTGGATCCTTGTGGCAAGATTTGGTCTTGATATGTTATTGGGGATGATAGTCCTGGTAAAAAGACCTTTGGCAGGGCTTTCCATGGCCCAGTGTTCACTGTCCCAGACACTAAGCCTCCCCCTGCCTTTGATATATTCTCTAGGCTGACAGGTTTCATCGCAAAGGCAATTCTCCTGATAGGCAGGCTCAGTGCTTGTCATTAACTCCGAAGCTACTGGATGACTGGTACAGGGATGCAGGGAGGAAGGTTTACAGCAAATCTGTCAGTGTGGAGAGTGTGGGGCAAGAAGATGGAGCGAGGGCACGGCAGGAGCGAAGGCCGTCAGCAAGGCAGGGCAGAGGAGCAATGCAGATGTGGTGCTTGGTAAAAACAGGCACATGCAATCCCTCCTCTGCCTGCCTCCAGCCCTAATGTATATAACCGTAAGCTCAAACTCAGAAGCAATGGCTGTCACTAGAGAGCTTGTCGTGCTGGAGCCCTGTTCATTTCCAACATGGCCAGGACCCACCTCCTCACCTGAGTTGATCTGCCCACAGTTTGGACGGTGTTCCCAAGTGAATGGGAAGGGCTGGACCAGATCCTGCCATGGTACTGTGTCGGGGCAGGGACTGGCTCCTGGGAATCCGTGGCTGCACGTAGTTCTCACAGTGAACAACAACTTTGTACCTGCCTTACAGATTGTACCTAAAAGAGACCTTTGTACCTAAGCAGATCAGGGTGCAAGTTGCTTGAGGAACTGCTTTCTGCACCCTCTTCTTTCTCCTCCTCCCCCAGGCAAAATGGGTCAGAGGGCTGGGAACTGCTCCGGTGCCTTCGCCCAGCTCAGTGCCTTCCCACAAGGCACCTGGGAGCAGTCCCAGCGGGCAGGACCAGGGTTGTGCCTCTGGGAACCAAGCATGAACTTGGCACTGTGATGCTGCCAGGATCCATTCGTATCAACAACGCCCCATCTGCACGCACGCAAGCTGGGTGCTGATCTGTTGTGGTTTAACCCGGCAGGCAGCTAAACACCACACAGCCGTTCACTCACTCCCCCCCACCAGTGGGATGGGGGAGAGAATTGAGGGGAAAAAAAAAGAGTAAAATTCGTGGGTTGAGGTAAAGACAGTTTAATAGGACAGAAAAGGAAAGGAAAATAGTAATAATGATGATGATAAAAGAATATACAAAATAAGTGATGCACAATGCAATTGCTCACCACCCACCGACCGATGCCCAGACAGTTCCTGAGCAGTGGTCGCTGCCCCCCGGCCAACTCCCCCCCGTTTATATACTGAGCATGACGTCACATGGTATGGAATGTCCCTTTGGCCAGTTTGGGTCAGCTGTCCTGGCTGTGCCCCCTCCCAGCTTCTCGCTGGCAGGGCATGGGAAGCTGAAAAGTCCTTGACCAGTGTAAGCACTACTTAGCAACAACTAAAGCATCGGTGTGTTATCAACATTATTCTCATCCTAAATCCAGAACACAGCACTGTACCAGCTACTAGGAAGAAAATTAACTCTATCCCAGCCAAAACCAGGACATGATCCAACTGGCATGCCTACCGCTCAGCCCTCCCATCTGCCAGCCCTCCGGACCACCACTCTGCCAAGCAAGAGCAGAGCTGGCTCCCAGTGGCAGCGATCTCACCTGGGATCATTAGCACCAGACCCCCAGTTATCTGGGAGGAGAGGAGGGGTCACAAGCCAGAAGCAGGAGGCTGGAGCAGTACAGCATGGGGCTTTTTGGGGAGCGGAGCCTGACTGGGTGGGCTGGTGGCAGTTCCTCTCTGCAGGCTGCCATGAGCCGGGGTGCTGGGAAGGCAGCCAGCAAATAGGAGGAGGTCAGGAGCCATTTCCCTTGTCTAGACATAACCTTTAGAAGAGAAACAAAATGGAGCGTCGGAGAGAAGCCTGAGGGTGAGATTCAGACAGTGCAAATTCCACCTCAGCTGGGAGTTAGGTGGAATTTGGGTATCTAAAGCCTCTGGGAGCAATGTCAAATCACTTACTCTCCCACATCATCTAATCCAGGACAAACTGAGAAATCAGCCTCCAGTCTAGACTGCAAAGATCTAGATCCCCCAGTTGAGTCTATCCTCAGGGGCACGTGGGTTTAACCAAATAAATACCTGTCTTCCACCCAGGTTTGGCTGTGAAACAAAAATTAATAAAGGCACATATGCCCCCCATAGGTTGCGACTGTCCCTGCTTCTCAGCAGAGACCAGGATCACTAGGTAACGGGAAAGGCACAGCCGGGGCCCGGCACATACCTCCTCTTGGAGCATCGGGGAAAAGTTTTGTGAGGGTCTTTTCCCTCCATCACATACTTTGGACCCAACTCCTCTCTCAGCCTGTGTCCTGTCTCTATCCAAACTGCAACTTGGACAGACACAGTGACTGGCTGTCAGCAAGGCTGCCCTCTGCACATCCTTACTACAGTTCCGGCATCCCGACAGAACTGGCCGAGGATGTCTTTGGAAAGACTGGCTCTTCTGGGTGAAAAGCAGCATGGGCCAAACATCTCCCCTGGGCTAGCTGCAGCCATCAGGAGAAAGGGCCAGGTGTGCTGCCAGCACAGTTTAAAGGGCATGAAATTAGTGCAAGGGAGAAAAAGGGGACAGCTCCAGACAGCCGCTTGCTCTGTGCACACAGAGCAGGTGCCAACTTGCAGTCACCAGCACAGGTCCAGCAGACAGAGACATTAAGGCCAAGGTCTGGTTCTGCCTCCCCCTCTCTAAACATCCTTTGCCTCCCTGATTGCCAGCAGCAGGTCTGTGCAGAGCTGCATGCATCAGTCCCGCAGGAACTCAATTTTTAATCCTCCGCTTCAATCACCCGCTGCTGCCCTCGTTCTCCTGCTCTGTGCGTGCTCTTCTCCCATGCTACCCTGGTAACTTCTTCCCTCCACCCCCTCCTCAGCCTCCTTCCTCCTCCTGATCACACTGGCCCAGTGCTCCAGCTTAATATTGCTGCGGTGCAGTTAATAAAGCAGAGGCAGGCGCAGATGACAGTGAAACACTGGCCACCTTATTAGAGATGCTGAAGCCTCAGTGGAGGATCTCACGCAACAAGCTCATTCATCACCAGGCTCGGGATGCTGCCAGTGGGGCCAGAACAAGAGCACAGCGCAATGCACAGCCTCATCTCTGCCTTCACCTCCTTTCATTTCCAATAATGAGAGGGAGGGGATGGGAAGGGAAAAAACAAACACACACACAGTTTCTACCAGCTGTCTGAATATCACACAGGCTGCAGAGGGGAGAACGTTCTTGCACAATAGGTTCACTAAAAACACCTTACAAAGGGCAAAATCAGCCCTGCATGGGACATATTTATTCATATGCACAGTGTGCAACCTGCCCCTTTCCCCGTCACTTGTAAGCAGTATTAGCAACCAAGGGAGAGCACACTCACATGCTCATATGTACTTAGCCATCAAGCCTCCAGGACCTGCAAACTAGGTCTACCCTTTCTCATTCCTCACCATCACATTCTGTTGGTAGGTATTGTCTGCCCAGTCCCGCATCTTATTATTTGAGCTGGTTCACGATGCTTAGAGAGTGCTTGTCCCGCTGTGACCAGCTGAGCCAGCTCATGGTCCAGGAACACACACCAAGAGCCTCAGAGAGAAAAACAGGATGCTGCACTACCCCTGCCCCCTGCTTCCATCCCAGCTGGGATGCTGTCACAGCAGAGGGATCCAAAGTATGATACCACCACATCTACGTTTTCTGTTTATGTAGGCTATTAAAGGAAAAAAGGATGTTGTTTTCAGACTGAATGATGTTTAAGCCAGGTACATATCAGCTAACAGACATAATAAAGCCAAATGATATTAATAAACACATCTGTCAATAGTTAATGTTGCAGTCCTGCTCAACAAACCGCACCATGGAGTCACAAGACCACGATAACCTACCTGCGCTGGGACTTGATGTGACCTGCATAGCCACGCATGTGGTCTCACAACCAGCTGCACATTAAGCAGCTGCATACTTGTTTGAGGGAGAAATTAGAAAGAAAACCTGTTTCATCACCAAGCCCCAGGGAATTGTTGCAAACACCAGCTAGAAAAATGTAGATTAAAATCATGCAGATTCCTCAACAAGCTGATCAGAGCAAAGAAACTGCTCTGTGGGCATCCAGCTTCCCAGCATTGCTATTCACTCCTGCCACTCTGTCCTTACTTGTCCCACTTCTTCAGCAACTTCTCAGTTCAGGGCATGAGTGCTAGCTCTGCTTTCCAGTATCTCCCCTCCAAATCCTTTCCACACGCACTCACTGCCTCTCCCTTTTTTCTCAACCTCATTCAAATTCCCCCGGCTGCTCCTTCCTGCAGCACAAATGAGACGGGGATGGCTGCCTGCGCTCCCACTCTGTCCTCGCCAGCTAACTGCAGACGTGGGGTGCTGGGAAAACTCCCAGCTCCCATCCCCAGCCAGGCTGGCCTCTCCGAAGGCAGAGGAGATGGCAGAAAAAGGCAGGCTGGTGTGGCACAGCAGCCTCGCATGCAGGCTCCCTCCCTCCAACAGGCTCTTCCTTGTTCCCCGTACAGCTCCGCAGAGGAGCACAACAGACAGATGCTGTCTCTGGCACACATGCAGGCGGGGCGTTAGGCTGAGTACCCCCCACGCCAGCCCTCCTCTCTCATCTGTGAGAGTCAGGACACTCTGGAGAGCAGATGTGCATGGGACCAGGAGCCATGGGGAGCCTGGTGGTGCAGGAAGCACAGGTATCTCAATAGGTTTGACAAAAGCACAGGGCAATAATGTGGACAAAATAATCTTCAACTGCCCATGCAGCTGGTGGGCTGCGCTCTTCAAGCAACCAGGAATTAAGGTGGTCTTCGAAGCTCGGCACCAGGGCAGCAGTAGGTGCAAGGGCATCCGTGTCTCCCATACCCAGGAGAACAGACAGTCTCAGCCAAGCTGCCCAGTTTCTCACCAGGCATAGACATCCCGGTTTAGCATGGTCCAGGAGCCTTGAAGAAGGTGACAGCAGCAGAAGGGCGCTTTTCCTCTAACAGGCAATACCACTGAGGATGTGAAAGAGCCTCCCATTTTTACCAGTTCAGCCTGTTTGCCAACAGCCTTGGACACATTATATAGCTCGGTCCTAGGGGGCCGCAGGCACCATCTCATATCAGATTTCCCCTGTGGCTGCGACTGCCATGAACTCATCCCAACAAAATCCAGCTAAGACACAGCTGCTCCCTTCCAAAGGGAGTGTCATTCACAAAGACCAGAAACAATCACACCATCACCCTCAACATGATGGGACTGGCAGCGTCTGTGGTCTTAAACTGGTGACAGCCAGGAAAGACATTCCCAAGCTCTTCATCCTAGGGACTGAAAGGGGATGAGCTTTGTTATGGCGCTAGTGGCAACTCCTGGGATGAACATGGGACTCTGCAATGCAAAATACCCTGCTACCTCAGCAGACATGCCTTGCCCTCAATTTCTGCCCCAACTGTACCTCCAAAGCTACAGGATGCCTTGCAGAGAGGTAACTTCAAAGAGTTTAGATGCTATGGATTTCTTAAAAAAAAAAAAGAAAGGAAAAGATGATGACAGGATTTATGTGTGTCAGAGTTTCCAGTGTCAAAGGTTGAGAGCAAATTATCCAAGGGCCAGACCCATTCTCCATTGCTGGAGAATGAGAGCCCAGGAGATGAGTTCCACGGGTAGAAATAAGATCATTGCAAATTCCTTGGGAAAAGAGGAATGAAAAATGCTCAGAAACAAGGGCAGGAGGGAGGACAGGGAATTTTAGGAACCTCTCCTGAACATGAGGTCCCAATATTTTCCACAATGATGGAAAAACATGCCATAAATCTGACTGTTCTCTCCCACTTCTGACACACAGCAATGGATTGAGATTTTGGTCCCTGATGTCACCTTGGCACCACAGGACAGAGCAGAGGAAGACAGTTTGAATTTGACATTGCAACTGAACACCACAGATTTGATTCTTGCTCTCTTCATTTTGGCAGAGGGATGAAACCCCTCTGCACTGGCAGCCCCCTCCTATCCTGCAGGAGTTCAGAGAAGGGAAAAGCATGGCCACGTTCAGGGACACAGCAGGGAAGTACACTACTGGCTGACAAGAGTCCAGTCCCCTGTCACCACAGGGGTTACCTCTGCTTATTCATTTTATGAATGTACCACATCCCATCTTAAAAGCCATTCCCGTTTGGCCTGCTCCTCCCACTGGACGGCTGTTCCAGAGCCTGACCGCCCTAATGTTCTCATTTTCAGCCTGAATCTATTCACAAGCAGCTTGCACCCAGTTGATCTTGTGCCAGTATTGTCCTTTAGCTTAAATGGCTCTTTTCCCTCCCTGCTGCTTGACCCCCTGATGTTTTTATAGACAGCAATCACACCCCCTTTCAGCCTTTGCTTTGCTAGGCTAAACAAGCTGAGCACTCTGTGCCTCCTCTTGTAATACAGACTCTCACTTTCCCTGATCCCTAATCCTTTTCTGCATGATCCCACTTGCTGGAGGTGGGTATCCTAGCCCTACATATAGGATGGAGTAGCACTTCTCCACCTTGCCTGGAAGTACCTCAGGCTTCACCTGGGAGTGCACTTGCCCTTTGTCACACCTGCATTTTATCAGCAGCTCCTTGAAGTCAACTCACTCACCCACATCATTCCTCCACTTCAGTCATTTTCCACTGATGAGCTCCCATCCTGTAGCAGATTCCTCTGATAGCACTCTCCACATGCATGACCTTGCATTTTTACTGCTGCATTTCATCCCACCTGAATGACTCAAGTAGTTTTCCATCTTTCAGATCTTCCTTACGATATCCTGATCCTTCACTGAGGTGGCGTTGCCTCCCAACCTGGTGTCAGCTGCACAAAATTTCACCAGCACAATCCTAATAGGGGATGCTGATCTGACTGGCTGGTATCAGCCATGGGGAAGATGCCTGCCCCCTCAGCAGGGTAGCTGCTGTCTGGAAAAGCCATTTGGGTAAGTCTTGGGTAGTGGAGAAATTTGGTTTGGATATGAAGACAGTCACTGTGATGTTTCTCTATAATCTCTCACCAAACTTCCTGTGCCTGTCAGATTGGATTAAAAAATTTTCCTGGGTTAGTGCTTCATCACCACCTTGAATGGAAATGATGTCAAGCATTAACAGCATCAATTAAAGGGCTAGGGTAAGTTTAAACTTGGATTTATTTAATTTTCCTTGCTTGATGGCCATTACTCATTAAGCGTTTCCAGAGCAAGTAATCACATTGCAAACATAAAGTTGGCATTTGCCAGACAAGCACACCAGTGAACTGAAATTCATGCCCATGTTGTTCATCAGTCAAGCACACAGGTTCAGATCCAGGGGTTAAGCAAGCATGGATGACCAAAGCAAATCCATTATTCAGTCTAAATGAGGAGTCCTGGAAGCTTTTTCTCCTAAATTGTCCTTAACAGGAGGCTCTCTTTCTGGGCTTGAGACATCCCCGGCTCCAAAGAGAGAAGCAGCTGCGACCTTCAGTAGCTACCGAGGACAGCTGGAGCCACCTAAGCCAGGAGACAGTCTCTCTCTCTTCCTCTCACACATGCAATCAGCTGCCCATCCTCATTAGGTGCCGAGAGCAGCAGTTTACAGCTTCCCAGAGAAGCCAAATTGGTGCTGTCATGAATTACTGTAAGTGCTTGTTCCACACTCTTCAGTAATGTCTTTCATTAGGGGCTGATCAGAAAGCAATATGTATTTTATTAGCATATGTTCCCCGGTCGAAGAAGAATAGACCTAATCTTCACTCTGTCAGGGAGACAGTCAAGTAAAAGCCTTAACTGAGGCACAGCATGACTGGCAACTTCATGAGCCATGGGCTTACTGGGGCATCACACAGCTGCACGTCCTGAGGAGGGAGAGCCCAGGAGCTGGAGAAGAAAAGGGTAAACTAGCACCTGAATTTGGTGATGGGTGGGAAGGGAGGGAGAGCCATGCACTCCCCAATCTGTGCAAGGAGCCTGTGTTGGTGTCACTGTGGTTGGTACTGAGCTAGACAGGTTATGTGTATGTCTAGCTATGCTTGTTATCTCTCTCCTACTGTCTCACAGACATATCTTCGATCCTGAAGCACATATGGTCCTTCTGTTCAGACTGGAAGCTCTATACTGCTGCTGCAAGATCCTACGTGTTCTTGACTATGCACTCCAGAGCCTGAAATCACCCCTCTGTCTGCAGCATGGGCATAAGCTGAATAAGGGACAATATCCCTCATGTTGCTTCACAGCCAGAGCAACGGTTCCTGTCTCGAGGCTCACATCTGAAAATTGGCACTGCTCAGTGCCTTACTGGATCCAACTTTATACCCATCCCTAATCTCAGTGAGTACAGTCTCCTCTTCCACCTATTTCTTTGCACTGGACATGACTGCCTGCAGCCAGACCCACATACATGTTTATGTACCATGCTGTCAGCACTTCTGGCTCCAAGAAGAAAAATCAAGCAGGCTCTGCATAGCCCAGGTTTGCTCAGCTGCTGCTAGATTGAGTTCTGAGACATTTTGTCTATAATATGGTTGTGACTTGCCAAGGGAGACATGCTCCACCAACAGGAGTTGCCATCTCCCAGGCCTCTTTTTTTTGGGGGGGTTCTCTACAGGCGCTGGCAGAGCCCACTGTTAGGGCACCTTTACCCTTAAAAACAACAATTAATAAAGGATGGGGCTATTACTTACTGGAGCAGAAACAGCCTTTGTGTGAGACTCTGGGCTTCCCAGTCTGGTACATGTAATGAAAGTATATAGGTAAGTATCATTCCAGAGCCTATGGCCACCTCTAACTCGACTGCACTTGCAGTCCTGTCTCTAGTAAAGAAGGGGCAGGCAGCACAGCATATGCAGGGAGAGCCTTAAAGCCCTTCACGTTACTCCATGCTGCCTGCACTGGCAGCATGACTGCATAAGTTTCATTTCTTTATGAAACACAGTCAAAACATCTATCTAGTGCCTACTCCTGCCTGTTTGTCACTAGCTACAGGAGAGACTACATCGCCCTTCCAAACCCCTTCCCCTTCACACACTCTCTCCTCTTATCTCCAACACGTTCTAGGAAGCGAGAGCCAGGAAAAAAACCCAAAACCAGAAACAAAACCAAAAAAGGAAACAGAAACAAAAGAAAGAAGAGGTAGAAAATAGGAGGGGGAACAGGGAAAGGGAAGAAGGTGCACAAAGAAAACACTGAAGCAGTAGGAAGAACATGGGCTGACTACTGAAAACAACAGATGAGCAGAGTAAATGGGAGGAAGCTGCATCACAGCCTATCGATAGGGACTCTCAGAAAGATTCAATAACTAGCGTGTACCCCTTGAAGCCACCGAAGGTGTGTGGATAAGAGATGCACGCAAAGGACTCACTTTTATCTTTGATACCTGGCAAGCATTTTTCATCTTGTGCTCAGCTTTGTAAAATGCAAGCCAACAGCCTGCTGGATACGAACAAGCACAATGGTGTGAAAACAACATCTCAAACCTGCAAGGCTGATATGAGGGGTATATTGGTTGGGGGAATATGATTATCTCTTCTCTCATGTTCTCCTTACCCTGAATGAGCACTGAACAGTGGTGTTAGGAGCTAGAGATAGATGAGATTTTCCTACTAGATGTGTGTTAAGATCATATGAGCCTTTCCAGCGAGATTATCTGTACTGTTCTTCTCAGGCACTGTAACTATTCCAAACAGAGCTAAGAGTGGGAAAACTGTTTGTAATTATTCCCTTATACTAGGAAAGCTAAACAATATCCTGCTTTCTCTCTTGCACAGTCAAGTACTTGAATTGCATTAGGAGGAGTGCCTATGAAAAGTGAATGTGAAGACAAAATCTCTGCTGCAAGGCACCTTATGAACGGCAAGCCACCTTGAGAAACCTTCAGCTACCCTGTTTTGGGCAGGTTACCTTACTTACTTTGGATAATCAGAGAAGAGAAATGGTACCATGAGGCATAACTAACCTGCCACTGCTCATATTACCAATTTTCCCAACTAACTGGTTGCAAACGATCTGTGGACCAGGGATAATCAGCTCAGGAAAACCATGAATCATACTGAAGAGCAATTTGTGAATGCAAAAAGACAGCATTAGTCAGACTAATTCATTAGTTAGGCATCGTTTGCTAAGCTCTCGTGGGCAAAGGGAAGTCTCAATAGCAGCATTGGAAGATGTTAGGCAGACCTAAGGGGGAAACCTCATCACACAGCTCCCAGCCATTTCCACTGAACTCACCTGACCCATCGGTGCCGGTCAGGCCTGTATCGAGATTCCTTGGCCAGCCTTGTAGGAATCACTCTGATCCTCTGTCTGACAGGGCTAACAACAACCATGGCCGGGCAGACACTTCTGCCTGCAGTGAGCAATGGCCAGGAGGAAACTCTTACTTTCCATTAGGTTGAAGCTCTGCTGTTGCCGACTTAGCCAGTAAAGAATACATACACGAAATGTGGAAAAAGCTCTTTGTTTCCCACACCCACCAAACATCCAGCTGTCCTGGAGTCTTCCCTTACAGCACAGGTAGAGAGGACCTTGTTCTAGCAACAGGTGTCATCGACACATCATCCCCTGTGACAGATTGCTAGGGATGATAAGAGAGATGGCTCAATGTGCTGTCAGCTGCAGTGACAGACATTGTGTCCCATTTTCAGGCAGCAGAGAGCACAGCTGAGGCAGGATCCTGCCCTCTCCACTCCCAAATGCCCATGGCAAAGTTGCTGCTTTACCCCCAGGTCCCACACAGAAATCTCATTAAGCTTCAAGCATAGCTTGTCCATCAAATGTTATTGATCAGCCAGCTCTCCTTCCACCAGCACGTGGCTGCCACTCAATCCCACTGCATGTCCCAAACCTCTCCTCCTCTTGCAGCCTAAAAAGGCAGCGTCACCTCTCCCTTCTCTTGCTTTCCCTGGCTTTGCATCACGATGGCTGTTTGAACCATCCGCCAAGCAGACCTCCTGTTGACACGCTGGCTTCTTTCTACATCCTTTTCCACCTCCCTCAGGGATGAGTTCTGCACAGCATCACGTACACCACTAGCACAACTGAAGGCAATTGACTTGAGAGCACAAATGTAATCTGCCTATTCTCACTGCCTGAACAAAAGAGCATCAGTGGGGGAGATGGGAGAGTTAGAGCTGAAAAAACACCTTTTCCTGCTACAGAGGATGGCTCAGCAGGTAGGTGGAATTGCGTTGATTTGACGTTGTCCCATACGACAGCAGCCTGTGATCAGACATCAAACTGGCAGCCAAGGTAGGCAAAAAAGAAGACGGGACTAAAGAAGCTTTCCGGCAGGCGTGACTTATAAGCCATCCTACAACGGAAGGTCTCCTTTGAGATTCAGTCCTGGGCAAACATGGTGAGGCAAAGTCACTGCAGTCCCCAGTCCTAATGCTGGTGAGACAGGACCAGTACAACCTGTATCAAGTGAAATGATGAACAGTAAAGGGATGTGCCATTTGTCACACCCCACAAGTGTTTTGATCCATGCAGCATCTTGCATGCAGCCAGGGCTACCATCTGCTGCTTCACGGGAAGCCACACTCCCTTCCTCGCTGCAGCCAGCTGGGACTGCAATGCTCTAGCAGGGAGGAGGAAAGGAAAAGGGACTCACACATCCCTTTTCCATGTGCCCTGTCTACATCCCACACCGGAGATCAAACTGGGATGTCTAGTTAAGCAGCTTCTCAGCAAGAGGATTTCTCAGTGGATGTGGCACCACAAGTCCTTTCCCTTTTTCCAGGTAACACCAGGCAAGTGCACCACAGGTCACATTTTATCCAGAGCAGAACGGGGCCATCCCCACTTTACAAGTCACGACTCCATCCTTTAAGCTTTTCATCTTCTAGTATGAAAAGGAGTTAAGAGGACAGCCCTGACTACTTTTTTAGCTAAGCTGTCAAAAAACCTCACCGTATCACCTCCTCAGCTCCTACAGCATCCCCCAGCTGAAAACCCCACCGCAGCACTAGTGGGGGGACGCACAGGATGAGGGCACTGGGGGTGAGCCTCAGGACGAGGGCTATTGACAGAGGCCTGTCGGCAGCCCCGCGTGAGGCAGTTACCTTGGTGATGGCAGCGTTGCCCAGACAGCATGTAATCCCCCACAGGCAGCAAAATATTAGACCCTTGGTTTGTGAAGTGAGTTCGGTCACCCCTGCCTGCCTTGCACAGAGCTGCCTTCTTTCCTAGCCCTTGGTGTGTGTCCCCCCTGGCCCCAAGGTGCAGCCCCCGAGGCACCGGCTGCTCAGTTTCCCAAGAAGCTTCTCCTGAAGCCATGGTTGTGTCTGCAGAAGAAAAAGGATTTCGATCACCTCCCAGAGCACAGGGCTGGGCTGCTGGAAGGGCCACCACCTGCTCGAGTACACCACCACCGCTCCCTTGAGTACACCGCCTTTCTGCCTTCATAGCCTTTCCTAACCTGGGGCCCAATAAACAAGTGAGCTTATAATATCTAGAAGCAGAGAAAGCAATACTGTGTGTGTCTGTCTTGATTTTATACTCTTCTCCAGACACCGGCTACTGCTGAAGATGGGAGGAGACAAGCTTTTGGCATGGATATTCTCACTCCTGATGAATACAGGGCTGGGTGGATTAGCTTGCTCTGGAAGTTTGTTCTACCCTGGCTGCACAAACTAGCTGTTTATTTTATTACAGGGTTGCTCACAAGCATTGGAAGATCCATCCAACTTCACTAGGCTGGTTCCTCATGTGCCAGGAGCCACGCACGTGGGTTCATCAAACCATGGTGGTGCATGAATGGGGGAAGCATAGTGGTGTGAGTTAACAGCGTTCTCAACTAAACATTTATGTAAAAGACTATGGGCTGGTGCACTGCTTGCTCATCCTCCCTTTCGAGTATTAACCACCCCTGCACATCCCCGCCCTGGTCTGTGCGCCCTTGGAGGGGCGTCTGGCTCCATGCGCTAATGAAGCCAAGGACAGACAGCAGTTGACAGATGCTGCCAAAGTGGGCTCAGAGGAGAGCAGAAGAACAACTCAGAAGCAGAAATGAAGCGATACAGATCCACAGCCCATGGGCCTCGGCATAAAACCTCCCCCGCTGCGTTGCGATAGCCATCAGTGGAGTTAACCTTCCGCTCTAATCACAATCATTAAATTCCTGCTAACACCCCTGTCCTACGTCTGTCCAAACAGCTCTGTTCTCTGTCACCTCCCCACACGGTGAGCCCAGCTCCCCACTGCCGCAGCTCTCATTAATGCTGCTCTGGCTGGCTGATGAGGCAAGTGGCAGCCAGCTACGGAGCGCAGATGAGTTTTGTAGACAGCAGGGGTTGTTTATCCAACATGGAGGGGATGAAAGTACAAACAAAGAGAGACCGTACAATTACTCAGACATCGCACAGGGTCAGTCTCATTAAAGACAGTCTCCCTGACAGGAATTAATCTGAAGTGACAACCCAGTGAGCTAATTTAGCAAATTGGTCCAGGGCTTGGCCTGGTGCAAATTTCAGGGGTCTGTCTGGCAGGTAGAGCTGAGCCTGCTCCAAGGAGGGGAAAGGCAGGAATGTGTTAAGCTTGGCCCCGTTCTGGCCTGAGCCTGCGTATCAGAAGGTATGGAGGAGATGGCAGCCTCAGGTCTCCTTGAGGGGCACAATGAAGATTAAACTTCCCTCCTGCACCAATACCTTCTCCTTCCTCTTTCTCTTGCAGCCTCAGGTCACAGATGGGTTCCAGCTCATTAAGTGCACAGTAATTCTGCCACTATCCCCTGTAACCGTAACCACCAGCCCAACTCAGATCTTTCCTCCAGGATGCAACCTGCTTGCAATATTAGATGGCTTTTCATTTCTCTTTAATGTTAGAGCAGAGCTCTGGGAGGGGATAAAATACACAGAGAGAAACAAGCAACTTAAAAGGCTTTTTATTTTTTAAGCAAAGATCTAGCTTGGGGAGGCTGCTTTGAATCCCCAAGCAATGAAAAACATTTTCAGTTGGAGTACAGTGCCTCAGTGCCTTTCTATGCTACAAGAATACATTGAAGAAAAAAAAGCTGACCAAACAAATAGCCCAAAAGCCTTATGGCATCTGCCCACAACCAAACCACCCAAGGCTGTGAACTCATGAAGTTCACTGGCTAAGGTGAAGTAAGGTGGTCGACATTTGGATCAGTTGCCCTGGAGCAAGAAAGGAAAAACCTCCCAAGCCGTCAGGACAGAGGTCTGCGAGGCCCCTGCCGTTCCTCAGTGGGGATGTTTTCCCCTCCGAGTTGCCACTCAACACAATGCTACTGCCTAAGCCCACCTGACCGATGCACTCTGGGAAATAACAGCCTATTTGCCAAGACATACAACAGAGGCTTTACAAGAAGCTTGCTCCATGTTGCTATCATATGCGCTTTGCCTGAGTCAGTGGCTCCAAGCTGTCAGGCTGTTTATTTGGTTTTAATCAAAGGTTAATTCTTATTCTACTGGAACTGGTACGTCTGCTGTGCCACTCAGCCTGGTCTGCAGTGCTGGGAACAATCAGCTCCTGTGGAAATGCACCTGCCTGTCTTGCTGGGAGCCCCCACGCATCGCTTAGGAAACCAAATTCCCCCCAGACTGCTCACAACCAGGCTCCCCCCCAGGAATGCCCAACCAGCCCTCGGAAGCTGTTGAACAGGAAGAGTTAGAGGAGCCACAGCACCAGCCAATTAATAAGCAGCACTTTTACTCTCACCCAGCCCCATTTTCAGCAGCTGAAGCAAGCAAATTTAATTCAAGGGTTCCCAGGTGCCTTGCAATGCATCCTGCTACTTAGGGATCTTCATATTACATATGCCAAGAGCTCTTCATACAAACTGGGGAGAGCAAAATGAAAACCAGCAAAGCATTTTACAACCAGTGGGCATCCAAACTGGCTGCCCTTTGGATTCCAGCTCAGCAAGAGTTAACATCTCCCAGACAGCCCCTCACCACCCTGAGACTGCACGCTGCTGCTGCTGTCCAGTTCATCCTTAAGATGCTGAAGAGCACCTGCCACTGACCACTGAGGCTGAGGAGCTCCCAGGGCTGGAGGAGGAGGTGGGCTGGCTGGCTGGGTAAGCTTTTGTCAGCTTGATGCTGGCAATAAATCAGTCATGACTGGCCACGTGTAAGGCCCATTTTATCTGAGGAGAATATTCCACTTCAATCCTAGCTCTCTAGGAGGTTTTTTGTGCCACCACAGCTAGTGCCTGGAAGCCAGTGTATCCAGTGAGGAGGGCGCACAGGCAAACAGCGGCTCCTCATTCAGGCAGACAAATCCCCTTTCTTAAGAGCTCTCCAGTCAGCAACACTTTTAAGCTTTTGAGCTTTTCACAGTTATATTCAGTAATGTCACCATGTTCTGTGGTCCAACGATGGAACAGCAGGACATGAAGCTTAGCCCAGGCACCCCAGCACAGAGAAGAATGTGTGACAAAGCAGCAAAGCCTGCGGGACGTGGAAGAGGGTGACGGCACAAGGGAAGGAGTGAAAGGTCAGG
The DNA here is from genome assembly GCF_965638725.1 of Aptenodytes patagonicus. Taxonomy (NCBI): domain Eukaryota; kingdom Metazoa; phylum Chordata; class Aves; order Sphenisciformes; family Spheniscidae; genus Aptenodytes; species Aptenodytes patagonicus. Next base: position 96,664,002 of record NC_134951.1, read on the forward strand.
AGGTGTCACAAGGCTGCTTGGAGCCCAAGTGAGACATCGCAGGGCAAACGCCAGAAAGGTAAGACAGGAGCATAGAGGCAGCACTGGGAAGCGGCAAGTTGGAGACAAGAGGGGATGTGATCCTCTGGGACAAGGAAATGAAAAATGCTCAGTGAGATCTCAGTATGGCACATGAAGTGGAGACCTCACCATGAAATGCAAGTGTCTATGTCAGAGGAGGGCCAGGAGGAGACAATACCATGAAAGCCTTTTCCAGAGTGTTTCCTGCTTGTGCTTGACAGAAGTGGGAACAAATCTCCCCTGCTTCCTCCTCACCCTGCCCTCCCTTATGCAGACCCAGGCCACTACGATGGCACCTGTAGCCGTTTCTAAGAGCCTGCCCATACATGAGACTAGGCTACAGCAGGGCCACAGTATAACACTCCTCTAAAACATACCACTCAATAGTCACAACTACGTAGTGGTGCTAGTGATGCTGCAAAAGACACATTAACAGCAGTAACCGATGGAGTATGAACAAAACTGTGTGTGTGTGTGTGTAAATTTGCACAGGCACTCAGCTTCCTTCATGTCATAACTTAAAGCAGAAATGTGATTTTTCCCTTTTCTTGATCCCTTTCAGTAGGAGCTGAATGAGGAACAGATCCAAGATTACTTTCAGGCACTGTGCAAAAGGAAAAAAACCAACATCACTGGAGAAGGATAAAAATCACAAATTAGTTCATTGAGTTGCAGTGCTGATAATAGCAAAACTCGGCTAAGAGGGAAGGGGTACTATGACAAACTGCCTTCATTATTAGAGGCTCCCCTGTGTCCTGTATTATTATTAAGCACTGACAATGTGCGCTGTGCGGTTTGAGCAACAAACAAAGGCTGTCCCACCCCAGAGAGCTCACAATCAAACTGAGACATAAAACTGGAGCCTACTGTGCAGAACTAGAGGAAAGAGACACTTGGATCTTTTTAATTATTTTGTCTTCTATCTACAGTAAACAAACTTTTCCTTGCAAAATGCATTTGCTTCCAAGCTACCACTGAATGGCAAGAACCACCAATTTTAAGTGTCCCCATTTTTAAAAAATGTTGAACGCAGGCACTTTGCTGAGCGTGGATGAAAGTACCTGGCAATCCTGCTAGGTAAATGTGCTCTTTAAAAACATCAGACTCTTTTCCCTAACCTTCTCCAAACAGTGATCTCTCCAGATTTCCCTCAGTTCTTCCTCCCCTCCCCCCCCCCCCCCCCCCCCCCAGTATCATTTCTCTTCAGACTCAGAAACCTTGAAACCCACTTCTCTTCCCCTGCAGAGTTTATATAGTCCAAATAGCTTCATTACTGTAACAGTATGAAAGCCCTTCTGCAACACAAACAGCCGATGACTTTTTCCTGCAGTTTCTGCCTAGAGAGCTCTTCAGCTTATTCCCTTTATTTCATATGAGCAAGGAGGTTGGAATTCCACTCGCTTGAGTCTTTGGCCTATAAAATCTACAATACCCACTAATGACTGTGGGGTTTTGTTCACGTTAAAACCCCATTCAAAACACTGAGCATGAACAGTCCAATGGGAGGCAGTAGGGCTTTGAAAGCCCTCGATCGTACCCAAAACCAGATGTAAAAATGAACGCCGAGCTGTGCACTTGGCCTGTCTCTTCCATTCGGTGGGGAAGGTGCAAGACCATCAGGGTCTGGCAATTTCATCACCTTCAGCTCTTAATCGGCAAGGAGACATTGATGTAACTGCCTCCTGAGAGGTCCTCTTTTCAAGGGCACGTGCTGAGGCTCCAGAAGAGCAGACCTTACCTGCCGGACTTCCAGGCGGTACTTGAGGATGGGATCCACAGCATCAGGCTCCTTCTGTGTCCACTGCAAGACGTAAGAGTAATTCTTGGATTGCTTCTGGCTCAAGGTGGGGTTGGGAGTGTCATAGTAAAACTCTGGGCTGTAAGCTTTTGCTGGAGGGGAGGGGAGGGGAGGGGGAGGGGGGGGAAGAAAAAAAGAGGGAGGAAAGTAAAAGAGTGTGATCAAGAGGAACATAAATTACAAAGAGATGTGGTGAGAGTGGAACAGCTCCGCTCGCCTAGCTCATCCACTTGCCTTTGACATGATGGACACCTTTACTATTGTAGCTGGTGTTGCACTGACATGCCATCATTTTCTGTGAATCACTACTGCTTTCACAACTTAAACTACTGGGAGGGTTAGCAGCCCTGCAACACCAGTGGGGCATGACTGACACCAGAGAAGGTGGGAACAACTTCAGTTCTCTAGCTGGAACCAGCTCTAATCTTTTCTCTCTTGCTTTGTAGTTTAGATTGAGGTAACAGCTTTAAACTGGCATTTCTCCTGTTTCATCTGCTGCTTTACAGAGTCTCCTGCTAACAAACCCTGAGGAAAGATCATTTGGCCAGTAGGTCATAGGAAAAGTGTTATTTATCACACAGGGACCATGGCATTAAAAAGGAGACCTTGCTCGTTCTGCATCTCCCCTGCCTTGGCAACACAGTGCTCCAGCCTCTTTGTAACATGACAGTCAACTTGGCAGCAAAGGGGATGCTGACCTCAGCCTGGGGAAAAACAGCGGGAGCTTTTGCAGGGGCGGAGATGTCTTTTCTAAACCCACGTCTCCCCTTAAAAACAGAGGGCAGCAGGAGGAAGGGAAACACAGGAGAAATGATCTACCAGAGAGAAACTGGATGGTTCGGAGAAGGAGGGATTTCCCATCATTTCCCCAGCTGCTGCTGTCCTGAACCACTACTAAACAGGATTGTGGCTACTGCCACGCAGCCCAGCAGCTGGTGGACTAATGCACAGGGCCCAGAAGCAACTCAAGGTCTTACCCACAATGGGTTTTGCCCTGTTTGAAGTTACCTTCATTTCACTGTGTGCACCTCAATTTTTGGCAGGTCCTGTCCTGGGCCAGGCAGGAGCTGGACCTGAACCAAAACTCTCCTTTCTGGGTTCAGGTCCAATCTGGACCTGCACAGACCAGAAAGATGCCTGGGCAGCAAGGGATGCTGGAGAGCAGAACAGACATAAACACCACCTCCCCAGACTGTCTGCTGCACCTTTCCACTTGAATCATAGGCCCTGCCATTCTGTGTGGTTATAATTAGGCTCAAAAGGATTCAATGTTTATTTTTTATGAACTCAGATGGATAATATTGATGTTTATTTCAAAGTCCTTTTTTTCTTATTATTTTTATTGACTTGAATTTTTGCACAAGCAAGAAGTTCAGAACCACCTCAGAGACTAATTGCTCCTTATTCAACTTGTATTGACTGTGGAAGTCAAACTTCATAATGGATTCCGAAATAAAATCAGAACTGAAGATAATCATAATCTTGCATGATATTAATTCCTTATTAATTGACTCCAAGATGGAAACGGAAGCTAAAAAAAAGCCTTCTAATAGAAATCCAGCACATCAAGATACTTTTGGAACTTGCTTTCTGGAAACTTTTACCATTGCTGGAAAGTTTTGTCTTTTGCTTACAGCTGATGGGAAGAGATGAAGGTTATTCACTCCATCTTTCAGGGCTTTTCGGTGTTTGTGGCTAGTGGGAGTGCAGGTGGTGACCAGTATGGGCTGCCCTGATAACTTGCTCAAGGGGAGCGGGTTGGATGTCTTGCTACCCTTCCAAAACATCTCAGAAAGCTGATCTCCCATCCATAGAAGAAACTAATCCCATCCTGGGCAGGTTTATGCACTTTGTTTCCAGTACATCTGAACACCTCACAGTCACAAAAGAGTCACTGCCTCCCTGTCAGATAGGAAGGTTTATGGTCCTTCTTTCACAGAGAAGAAACAGAAACAAAAAGAGACTATGCCATACGCCCACTCACTCGGGAAGGCTGTGGCTGATGGGAATTAAAACTCCAGTGGTCCTGAGCCCAAGCGCAGCAGTCTAGCCACTGGATTATTTTTCAGGTTGCTCTACAGGCTCAGAAGGCCTAATTGATTTGTAGCTGTCCAGGACACAGGCAGAAATGTCTGGAGCTGAAAAGCCACCATCGGATATCAGTGCCTTGGAAACAGAGAAGGGATGCAGGAAAATAAATGCTTGTTGCTTTCCTGATGAGTGCTCTCTAGGGATGAACACTGCTTTCTGCTGAGGGGATCTGATCTTGTGGGGCACAGCACAGTACACCAGGTGGCATTATGTCTTTGTTACTACTTCCAGCAAGAAATTCAGATCCTGGGAGCATTCCCAAGCTTGCTAGGGACACAGTTTGCTGTGGCTCATAGCAGGATATGGTTTGCCATCACTTAGTTAGTGACATGAGAGTTGCAAGCATACGAAGAAAGGGTAGAGAGGGCCAAAGCTCTCAAGCAAAATCCACTGCCAGACAAATTCTAGGAGATCTCAAGGGGTGAGAGCAAAGTCCTGAAAAGGGGCTCAAACAGTAAAAGTGGTTTGGGCTTCCCCATTTCTGAGAGCATCTCAGAGTTACAGCATACCTGAGCTTTTCCAGACCCTGGGAAAGTTCTGCTTCAAAATCAGGCCTCTTTGGATATTATTTATTCTCATTTGTTCAGCCCTGACTTGAAAAGTACTATAAATTGGCCCTGGACTGAAAACCCAGTATTTTGACTGAATTTACTGCTTATTAAGGCAACTTCATTGGAAAGCTTGTCTAGAAACTGGTGCCCAAGTCAATGCTGGGGTCATGGGAAAAGCAGATTTAATGATCAGCTGGAGAGGCTAGGTCAGATGTGTGGTTTTAGATGCTATAATTCTGCCATCCCTCTTTGCAGTTGCAGGTGCTGGAGAGGAGTCCCGTTATGGTGCCTGCTGGATTCACAGAAAACTGTGAGCAGCAAATCCACTGAGTACTAGTATCCATTCCCAGCTCACATTTGTCCTAGCAAGCATCGTGACACAAAGACAGCCAGGGGACACAGGGAAGGTATCGGAATACATAATACAGTTTTTGTTTGTTTGTTTGTTTTTAAAGAGTAAATCAGATGGTTTCAGAGCCTGCTGGGGAGATGCAGAGAGCCTTTCACTCCCCCCTGATCAGTACTTATCTACAATACAGGTTGTCCAAGCTTGAAAGCCGATGGCAGCCTCGAGTTTAAGTCCTGTGGCCACAGGCCACAGGCAAGTGGCCAAACACTGCTAAAATGTACCAGTGGCTGCCACTAACTGCCCCAGGTCCATCCCAGGCTTGAAAGACTGCCTGAATGATGGAGGCAGATCTCCCTGTTGGCTTATGGAAAGTCATCCCTTCTAAACACAGCGCCGCGCAGAGGAGGTAGTAGAGGTTGCCTGTACTGGCACCAGTTTATGGGGAGCAAGCTTCCCATCTCCATGACCCCATCCAACAGCTTGCTCTGATGTGCACTCTGTGACTTACCAGACACCTGGAAGAGGCAGGTGGAGACCCCCACGTCGTTGGAAATGCTGCACTCGTAGCTACCGCTGGTCTCCCGGCTGACGCTGTCCACCTTCAGCTCTGAGTAGTCCTGCTGCTCTGCCAGGGGCTGTGCCAGAAGGGTGCCGTTGAAGCGCCAGACGGAGGTGGCCACCTTCATGGGGCTGCCCTTCAGCATGGTGCAGCGCAGGGTGACGCTGCGCCCCATGCCCTGGCGCACGTCCTGGAAGGCTGGCTCCACCACGGGGGGGACTGGAGACCAAACAGAGTGACAGACAGGGACACTGTCAGGGAACAGCCATCTCGCTCAGCACAGTCACCCCGGCGGTACCTCTGAGGAGACAGGCACCTATGATTTCCAAGAGGATATTTATTTTCTAGTGGGAACCAGGCTTCATCAAACCAAAAGCAACAATAGTTGTCTGACATCCCCTTCTGACTGGGCTGGGACCAGCTCCCACCTCCCTCCCATTTATTACGTAGGGGTGGCCTTTAGAAAGTACTTATCCCACAGTGAGACGCTGCTTGGAGGAGCTACCAAGTCCTGCTCTTTCATGTGAGAAGTGCAACTCCAGCAGCTGAGCGCCACAGCTTGGATTCAGTCCTCAGATCCTAATGAGAATACCCATAGTCCTCATACTCAGCATAAACTGCACTCCCTGAGCAGGCAGGTAAGCTCCCAAGCAAGTTACATCCATGTTCTGGTCAACGTCCGACAGGGTTGTCAGGGACACCATGTTCAGATGGAGGGATACGCACTGGCTGTCCCCACAGAGCACAGACCTGAAGGGCTGTTAGAGGGCCTCTCCCAAATACATCAATACAACACATCAGGGACTGGCTACAGGGACTCTGGGTCCTATTTTTATCTCTGGCAACAATTCCCCGACGTTGGCAGGCGAGTCATTTCTCTCCATATCAGCTTCTCTGCCAGTAGCGTGAGAATGGTGATGTGTGGCCACCTCTTAGCAAAGGGAGGCTACCAAATCTTGTTCTTTAGCACTTGTAAAGATTTACAGGAACCTCACAGTTTGGGCATGGTTGAGGCAGAGCAAGAAGAAAGTCCGGACTGGTATTGCTTGGGTTACCCCTTATTTAATGCAATGGCAGAGGACTTCAATCTCCACAGCCATCTAACGGACGTGTTTCACTTGCAATGAACTCTTAATTAAAACACTACAGCATGGGAATAACCAGAAGCTCTCCCTCTAAAATGAGAAAGGCTTCCTGAACACAAAACAGCTGTTAGCCCAAATGTAAATGAGGGAGAACAGATTTATAGCAGCTCCAGCACAATCACAACTCACCTCCTCCAGGTTCAAAGCACCTGCTCTTCCACAGACAACTTCTATGCACTACAGATCTACAAAGCACCTGCCTCCTCTAAAGGTCTGCAGAGCTGCCAAGCACAGCCAGGCCCCAAAACCTGCAAGACACAGCATCTGCAGCACCACAGACACAGCTCCACCAGGAGCCACAGGTCACACAGCATCCCTGCTGTCCTGAACACAGCCGTGCCTGGAGGGTTCCAGCGCACCAGTCTCTCCCCTCCCGTAGCCTGACCCCAGCAAGACCCACCTACAGCTCTGTAACACTAGCGACATCTCCATCTTCACCACAGCCACCCCAATGGTCTGCATGCATAGCATCCCCTCTCCCAGGGACACGGATGCATCTGTGGGTATGCAGCGTACAAGCATCCCCTCCACTGGGCAGCCCTTGTTTGACAGTGGCTGATTGCTTTCTAGGTACCTGTTCTCAACTCTCAGCCTCTGGGCCCTTTGCTGGACTTAAGTGGATTAAAAGCAGCCCTTGACTGAGCTCATGCTGCCGTGCTGAGTGGCATGGTCAGCTCATTACAGATGGCTTTGCCAGTGATGTGTCTGCGGGTGCCCCAAGCGCTGACTTGTCTTTGGTTCACACGTCTCCCACCTCACAGTGAGAATAATGTGAGAAGTTGTTTGATTAGACCTAGTGCCACGAATGTGTCATCTCCATCCCTAGCTGCTATCCCATTTCTTGGGTCACATCTGCTCCTTAATTGAAGCCGGTGGGGTCTCACATTATAATCAAGGCCAGCTGGTGATGTAGGGAAAAAAAATAAGAGAAAAAGGGGAGAGAAAAGAGAAAGGAAGACTTTAAAAAAAAAAAATGGCACAGCAGCTCCAGATGTATTCAAAGCAATCTATCTCATGAGGAGGAGAGAGAGGGGTGGGAGAGCAGCTTCCCTCACTGCATCAAGCAGCACCTGTGTACGGAGCTGGAACAGAGGAAGAGAAAAGGTCTGAAAGAGGACAAAGTGCCCCCTGCAAGGACACACTCTGCGAGGAAAATGCCCGCCTGAGCCTCACTGAGGGAGCATCTGGGGCTGGAAAAGGGTCACAGAGGAGCAAGGCCAGGACAATCCAGATGCTTCCTTAGGTCACATGAACAGCAGGGCAGCCAAGGATGTAGAAGATACTTAATCTTCTTCAGCTGGGAAATGGGATTTACTTGATTCACACTGGGACAGGCTCTGGGCCTATGTTATCTCCTTGTGAAGGGAATATCTGAAAGTGCCTATACAGGAAAAATTGATTACATTTTCTCCTTCTGTCTCTGGTACTAGGAAACATCCAACAAGCATTAAATCTGCAGGTAGTCCTGGAGCCCCTAGGTTTTCTGGAGAGAGCGCTGAAGCAGGTCGTCCTATCACTGCAAAGGATGCATGCAGTACTATGGCAAGGGGCAGCTCTTGCTGAAGGCTGCCAATGAATATGCAATCAAAGAAAGGTCAACAGCAATTACAGAGCCAGACGTCAGCTCTGGTCTTCAACACCTTCTGGGGAGCCCACACTTGTTCAAGTAGGTTATACACAAAAGGGAGACCGCCACCAAGGCAGGGATTCAGACTGCAAATCCTAGCAGATAACACAGCCTTCTCTCTTCCCTGGTTTAAACGCAAAAGAAAGCTTGTTTAAGTGAGCCGGTGGCTTCTACTGCCCAGAACTGGGAGCTGAACAGCTCCGGTACACTCGAGATGGTGACTGTCTCGGAGCAGAGACCTCCAACATGACTCCTGCGCAGACAACTTTAGGGAGCTGCAGGAAATGATAATGATTTTCCAGGTGCCTCTAATACCCACAAGGAAGCAGCATCCCTGCTGGCTATAAGGGAGCACTATCTGGCTATTCGGGGTCTCTAAGCTGCCATGGTGCTCTTTGGGGAGCTTGGGTATCAACCCCAGTTTTTAGCCCAGTTCCAAAGGCGGGTCCTTGTCCAGAGGCTCCTCAAATGCCTCTCTGTATCTCCCCTGAACTCAAGTGCATGCAGCTGAAGTGCTCTTTTAAGCAGCAGCCACGTTGCAGGCAGGAGGTTGCTACGCTTCAAGAAGGAGGTAAAAAACCTCTTTGCATATACAGGGCTTCAGGATCCCCTGGTAAGAAACACAGCAAACAAATATAGACGATTACTGTTTTGTCTCAGCACACAGCTTACTCTAGAAGAGCTAGCTGGCAGGACGAGTGACGAAAGGGGTGAAAAGGGCAGCACATTACCGCTCTAGGCAACGCTGAAGGAGTGAGGCTCCTCCAGCAACCTTGTTAAGATGCAGCTGCTGTGAAACACAAGGCAGGGCAGCCTGCCTTTGCAGCAGAATTATTATGCAACAGGAGAAAACATAATCACTCACCTGCTCATTAGGAGCAAATCAAATCAGCCAAACAAGGCAACCTACGCCAGTGTGCCAGGCACCCTAAAGCAAAGCCGGGCTGTAGGCAGCCCCCTTGCTGTGAGCCAGAGCAGATGCTCTGCACTGAAGGGTTGCTAAGCTAGCACGGTGTTCACGATGATGAAGGGCAAGAGCAAGGGAAGCACAACAGAGAAACGTCAAGGGGTGTTGCTTTGTGCCCCAATAACCTCTTATTTTCTTGGTTTCACTGGAAACAACCAGGACTGAAGTGCTTATCCTGCTAGATGAGTGAGAAATGCACTGGCTGTTGAGCTGTGGTCAAGTCTGTAAGTATTTGTTTTAAGTCTGTTTTTATTTTAGCCTTGAGGAAGGGAGGATTGTACTTCCTTACAAGAGCCAAAGAGCTTGCAGAAGAGACCACAGTCTCCTTGCACTGTTACTGTGCTGTCCTGCTTGGGCACAGCTCAAGAAGGGGTACTCAGCGATTCCTGCAATGCTGTCTGATTGCTGCAGGTTCCCATCAAATTCAAATGCCTGCAGAAGGCAGAGATGCTTCTTTCACCAACGATGAAGTCAGAGCATCCCAGGATGGCAGTGATGCACTATGGCAAGTTTTTCACTTGTGCAGTAAATACAGAAAAAAATTTTCAGTGAAAAATATTTTTTTTTCACTTTAAAAAATGGGGATGTTGTCATAAGGCTGCTCAATCTGATATGGAAGAAAGGCAAAGAAAGGCTCATATTGGAGTGGACTGAGGCACAGAAATCAGTGACAAGCTTAAACACAAACCAGCATCTGTAGAACAGGGGAACACTGAGTGAACAGACCTTGCATTAAGAGCTCAGGCAAGAACTGAGAAGGTCAGAAATCCTAGACACCACAGTGCAACACTACTATGAAAGACACATGCAAAGTCTGCTTTCCCACCGTAGCTCGAGGACTGTGAATAGCATATCCTGGTCAATTCCCAAATGCTGGCTCATTTTGAAAGGGCTGTCAGAGCTGAGGAGCTCGCTCATAACCTGCTTTCTGACTCACAGGCGGCTCTTTCCCCCCTGTAGCCACCCTGACCAGTGGCTGACAACAGCCATCTCTGTAGGTGGTCAGCTGCCCGCATTGTACCGCTGGTCTATGCAGCTGCCATGGGCTGCTGCACTCTCATTTTTCTACAGGGATTTACTTCCCGCAACATTTCCTCTGCTGCAAAGAGCACCATGGCGCAGCAATGTCCAGGCAGAAAAAGAAAGGCACAAGCAGAAAGACGGCCTGCCCGAGGTCACACAAACCAGCAGCATCAGACAGAAGCAGCGCAGGAGTCCTGTATCCTGACCCATACTTCAGTCCTTAGCCCAGGCTTCCTCCCTGGTGAAAAACACCCTCTATTCTACCCTCCAGAGTCAGTCATCATTTACATTTTTATTTAAATCTAGAAAGTGCAACATGTAACACAAGTGATGAAAATAGCAAGCCTTGCTAGATTAGAAAGCAGCTTTATTTTCAGCAGCTCTCATCCCACTCTGCTGAATGACTCCCTCCAAGCTTAGCCATGCAATCACAGTGCCAGTGGGACTCCTGCTTGTAGTCCTCACCTTATCCCACGTGTGAGAGCTAATTGACCGCTCACTTGCTGGATTAATATTGCAAAGAACACACAGATAACCTGGTATGAAAGACTGCACTTTGTGGTTAGTTACAATTATTATTAGCTGTGTTTCGTTATCCAAAGTGGCTAATGACACCAGGCAGTAATTTCTCCCTCTGGAAAGCAAATCAGCACAGGCTGCTATTAGGGCCTTATGAGACCTATATGACCCCATCCAGCATCCATTTAAATTCTGATAGGTACCCTTCTGCAGTCATGCTAGATGCAGTCTTCCCTAATCTTCTCTAGACAACCAAAGTGATCCCAGCAAAGGGTGCCTTCCTTATCCAGCCCCTGGTAATAAAGATGTCACAAGCATCAAAGATATTGCACCCCTGCTTTTACAGCAGGTAGAAAACTCCATGGTTTTAGCTCTAGGAGAGACCAGAGCTCTCTACCTGAGCAAGCGGGAAGCTCTTTTATTGTCACAAGGCTGGGAAATCACAGCTGAGCAATTCTGCTCCCTGCAACAGCACACGCACTCCACACCCTAAGAATGCACATTAGGCACCAGCAGTTTTCCATGTGGAGACAAATATCCAGCTAACATTTACAAGCCCAGTCTCATCTGCTTGTTTCTGACAGATGATATAATTGAGTAGTTAGAAGAGGGGAGATGGAGGAAGGCTTGCTCAACCTATTTCAGCTAGAAGCCAGAATCTTTCTTTCATCTTCTATGCCTTTTGCCTTTGCACTTCAGTCTCCCCACATATAAAGAGATAAAACGTGTATTTTTTGCAAAGTGCTTGAAAGCCAAGTTGCAAGTATTGTTATTTCAAACAAAACAAATTTGTTTGAGTACATTTTCTGCTAGACAAGTGGGTGCAGGGACCAGAGAAGCAGGGCTCAGAGCAAGAAGGCTTAGTTCTGTGCTAGCTGACTGCTTTTAAAAGAAGAGCAAATGAAATGTATTCACTACCAGCTTTTCTGCTTTCCTCTTCTCTGAACTTTCCAAGCCAATTAGCTCAACCAGTCTTCACCTTGTTTTAATAAAGAGGGATTTACTAAAGGATTTCCTCTTCTGCATGATGAGCTGTGCTGATTAATATACATGAGACCCCTAGCTCACTTTACAGAGTGCTTTGAAGAAAGTCCATCCTGGGTGGGAATTTCCAGACCTTCTGCCTCACAGATACGCCTCCTCAAAAAAGATCTGTCCCAGACATGCTGGAACTCCACTCAGACTCACCGCCCAATTAATTTGTGCTAACGATACACTACAAAGACAAGTATTCTCCTGCAGTGTAAAGCCACCTCATTCCCATGCCTCACTTACCTTCAAGTGCCTGGTTTCAAAACAGGATGCTACCCTAATTGAAAAAGATAAGTGGGAAAAGATAGTGTATGTGCAGAAGACACATACATATTTGTAAGTGAAATGCATGCTGATAATCCTCCCCCCACCCACATACCACCCAATTAGCAAAGTTATGCACAAGAGAAATAAAGAGGGTGAGAGAGTGGGCATTTCAGAGCTAATACCTTCAATTACTGCCAGACCAATGGCATAACCCAAATCTAGATTTTTTTTTTGCCACAAACTAACATGAAAATTTTGTCTCTAACTCACAGCCAATTTTGCTAGTTATAGCATGGTGAAGCAGGATGACAGCTCGGGTGAATCTGGGATTCTCCTGCCCACCCACATACCCACGAGAGGGGACCCCTCCCCTGTGTAACATTGTCAGACCACCAACTCTCCACTCAGGTTCTGCCTCTGTCTTCTAGAAGATAACAAGATGTCAGCTCATACCCATGCATCTGTTATTACATGCTTCTGTTTAACAAATTGGGCTGGCAGTGACATGCCGCTCCCAATAGCGTATAAATAGTTTAGATACAAACATTCACTAACAGTCAGCCAATGATACTCTTTCCCCAAAAGCATCCTATGTGCATTAACTTTTGGCAGAGGAACCAGTAATCTTACTACTCAATAATTCATAGGTGAGCTACTCAGCTGGGTAGTTCTGGGAATAAAGCAACTCATTGCCAGTGCAAACTAAGGAAAAGAAAAAAAAAATCAACCCACAAAAAAGAACCAAATGAGATTCTTCTTCCAAAACAGAGAATCCACATCTTTCCTCTTATTTCAGAGTTTATCACCAGTTTTTCTTACCACCTAACCCAATTCCCTTGCTGCAGTTTAAGCCTACTGCAGGTCCTCCCCATAGGTGTTTTTGTGTCCTAGTAATCAACTCTGTCCTATCCCCAGTAGCCCCCAACCTCAACAAATACTAGGAGAGAATTCTTAGTCCTTTTCTCCTCTCCCAAAGTCCTTGACAAGACGATGTTGACGTTTTATATGTGCATGTGTGCATGTATATGTATCCTTACAATTCCCCTTTCTCTCCTTCCTCTGTTCTTCAGGTGGCAGAAGCACAGCTTTAGTTCCTATTTAGATTTTGTTTTCTCTGGGCAGAAACACTGTCCTAGAGTTTTAAATACCAGAGGAATCACATGCAAAAAGTTTGGGAAAGGAGAAAATAAAAGCGAAACCTGAATCTACAGCTCTGACCCTCCTCACGTGCCTGGCAGAGACAAGTATAGCACAGGGGCCTATAATGGGGCAGAAATCAACAGGTACCATTTTCAACCTTGCGAGGAGAAACAGAGCTGCTTGGCCCATCACAGCAGAATGCATTCCCTATGCTTCCATCCACAGTGTAAAGAAGGGAAAATAGAGAGAAAACAGCCAATCTGTGGTGTTCATTGTCCGAGGATAGGCCCTCCACATTCCTGAGAAGGATTTGGAACAACTGAGAAAGGACTGATCATCTCCCCAGGTTTGACAGCAAACCTGGAGCTAGCTGGAACAGGACTTTAAAGCCCAAATTTATCCCATCTAACTTCAGGCTCTTCATTGAGGCACCCAAGTTAGGAACGCCACTTCCCTCCAAAGCCATGGAGTGAGAGGGACATCTCCAGAGGACGATTCGGATGGTAGGAATCCCTAGCTGGCATTACCTCCCTCCATCCTGTGCCTGCACAGGGAGCCTAGGGTGATCCCAGCCCTCACATCTCTGCTAGGTGGGATGAATGCAGACCAAAGTAAACGCTTGTGCAACACCTGCACAGAAGTGGCCAGTACCACCCCTCTACATGAACCTCTCCGTGAACTCTCAGTGCCTTGTTTAATGAGTTCATCAGTAAGCTGAGTCATAACACGCATCTGAAACTTGGGCAGCATGTCCTGCTCTTGGACAGGAGACACCTCCCGTGTTTGAGCTGCTGCGTGCCACAACAAGGCTACCCCGGGAAAGAAAACAGACACCAGCCTGCACGTTCCCCATAGCAAATATAGTGATAAATCTTTGGACTCCAGACAGCATCCGATTAGTGCCACTGCTAGGGCTCATGTCCAGAGTATGCAGCTGCCACCTACAAGGAGTTGACTGAGTTGCCCCTAGTTTCCTATGGAGGATCTCACCTACAACCAGAGGAGCTACCAGGCAGAGGTGACTGCTGACTCCAAGCAGCAATCCAATAGCAACAGGCTCCTATTCCATCACCAGCTGCCTGAGCAATTCAATCGCCTCCATATGTTTAGACCCTTTTAATAACAGAACGGAAAGCTAAGAGCAGGGAGGCTGCAGGAGAAAGTGCCTCCGAGAACTGCAATCCTGCCAAAATGGAGAAGAGTCCCTACTTTAGAAATGCAATGATTGTCAGGGCCACAGGTGGTCAGAGCCTTTTGCTCACAGCTGGGCTACAGCATTACCTCACCTTCTGTTTTCAGTTTGAAAGCTAAATTGGGAGCACTAGATGATCCCTCCACAGCTGCTTTCCAAACAGGCAGGCAAAGCAAGACACAGCATAGCCAAAAGCAGATACGTTGATTAAAAAATCAGACCTGCTTTAATGATGGGGTGGTGGGATCAGAGCTGGAAAGGGGAGAGATCCAAGCCAGAAAGAGCCTGGTAGGGGAAGGAGGGTAATCCAAGATAATTAAGATAATCAAATATCAACCAGCACTTCTTAATACGTTTACTTTGAGTTCTTTGTACTAGTAAGCAAAAGGGATGCATGGGGCAAAGCTAGACCAGGAAGAGTTAATACAGTGGTTCTCCACTTATCTACAGAGTGGAAAGAGGACAAGCTTCCCCATACAAACCAGAAGCCTCTCCTTCAGGCCTAGTAGGGAATTTGGACCAAGGAGGAAGAACTCCGCATAGAGCAACACCCAGTTCTCCATCACTTCTCTATCTGCTGCCTCGGAGTTCTGCTGCCAATCGTTTAATATCTTGCTCCGCTAACTGTCATCATTACCCCATTTTTCCATCCTTCACCCTTGATTGATCTTCATTCTTCTGAGGAAGATGACGACAATGAAAATGTAACCATTCAGAAAGAGGCTGAAAGGATGCTCAAACTAAAAGATTTATGGCAAATGTTCAGTCTCGTAGATGAAGCAGCTGAGGTCAACAGATATCGAAGCAATTTCTCCCATAAGAATTAAGTAACAAGGGGGGTGGGGGGTGCATACAGGAACTTAAGAAATGCATACAATTTAAAAACACAGGATCAGTATATATAGCATAGAAAAAGGAGAGGCAAGAACATTTTTTACTGTAAGCATTTTTGCTGTCACTCTCTGGATGGTTACCTCTTCATCATTGTCATCATCATCTTCAGACGAATCAAGGTAGATCAAATCAATCATGGGTGAAGGATAGAAAAATTAGGATAGGTTCAGGCGGTCCATGAGATGAAATGGCTGAGGTCTTTCAGAATAGTGACCGGCTCCAAAAAGGCAGCTGCCAAATAGCCATCATTTCTGCCATCTGAAAGTCCTGTCTTCCCCCTCCATCCTTCACACCATTACCTGCATGCATTTAAAACGTGTGAATTTCATAAGTGCCTGTGTCCAACTCCTCCTCTATTAATTAATTATGAAAAAAAATGCTTTATTTGTCATATCAGTAACTGTCATAGCTTTTCATGAATGTATCTTCAGTGGATTGCTGGTTACAGAGAATCATCTCCCTACACCTTATTCCCCAAACTGCTAACCACCTATGGAGACAGCAGAGGATTTGGCAGTCCCATTTCTTCAGGCCTGGATGATACCACCCGTCTCAGAGAAGGGCATGGACTTGAGCTATGGAGGACTCGCTCCCCCACTGGAAACCTCATGTCTTCTCTCTACATTGCCACCACGTTTCCAGAGAAGCAGCAGCTCACCAGCCTTGCTGCTGAAGCAGACGCAGCCCTCGTCTTTCCCTGCATTAGGAAGAGCACAGTCACTTCTGACAGCCTCAGGTGTTGTGGGCTCCCAGAAACCACTCTCCAGGGCTCAGGGTCTCCTCTGCAGCAGAGGGCACAGGAAGGAGGCCAATGGCAGAACTGGCAATCATTCAAGGACAGCAGTCTGCTCCCTCGACCTCCCCATCTGGCTATCAGCTCTGTCCCATCTCTGGACTTGGACCAGGAGAGGGAAATTTATTAACAGTCCCGCTCACTGGATAAATCTGCTCTGACATTCGATTTTCCAGGCTGCTTCTGTGGCTGACCTCAAACCGGGCCAGCACTACAGGAACCATTTGGAGGAGCAGCATCCCTGTAATGTGTGCACATGCCTATCTCACACAGACATTTTTTCACATTCACTGAGAAGGACTTAGGCTGCAGCAAAGGCAATATGCAGAATAAGTGGGAAGTACACACTCCATTTCTTCTCCTGATGCCTGGATTTTGATCCAACAGATAAATGCCTGAAGCTGGTTCCATAAAGTTTCCGTTGTTCACATTCCCGACTCTTCTGGGACACAAAAAGTAAGGCCATTACCTTCCTCATTCTCACCCATTGCATCAAGATCTGAAAGTGGATCCTGGCCTGAGTCTGTCCATCAGCAATTATCAGCCCGAGGGGTTGCGGCAGTACACGCTGTAATGTGGCATCCTGCTCCTTCCAGCCTCTCCGTGATAGATAATAACACCTCCCAGAATCAGATACCCCAGGTGAAAAGGACATTTTAAACAAGTTTCAGCAATGTTTGCTGACCCATCCCACTCTAGTGGGCAGAGAGAGGGTATAATTCTGTGTACAGCTCTGGAAAGAACCTGCGTGGACTTAAATCTGGGAATATCTGTGGCTAAATCTGTGATAAAAGCCAGAGATGATGGAAAGACAGGCTTCTCTATGTCCTGTTTGTAAGACTCTAGCTGGATCTGTGTACCCTGATCTGAATTCATCAGTGCAAAAATGGCAGAATAACAGACTAACAACAGATCATAAAACCCTCAAAAATGCCACAGGAAGTAGGAAAAGATGGGGGAAAACTTCATCTAGCCAGGCCTTTGAGGCGAAGTTTGTGATAGCATCCTGCAAACACAGAGGAGATAAAATTCTGTACCCTCCATGCATGTATTGCCTATAGGAGTACAAACATGAACCAACTGGGTCAATGTAAGCAGAGAAGACCTCAGAACAAACAGCAATAAACCTTTTTATTCCTCACTGATTCCAGAAAAAAAACTCATGGAAGATGAATGTGGGATGCAACTTTACAAGTTAAAAAGTGAATGATGATTAATACAGTTTTATGGGTCCTTGGCAGACAAACTGGGTAGTGTTTGAGAAAGAAACAAGAAAAGTAACTGTCTTGTCATAACATCCTCAGGCATTGAAAGATCCTGGCTTGCTTCCACACGACAGACTAATTGAAGATGTAATACTATTCAAATGCAGCCCACATTAAGCAGATTAAAAACATATTAACTGAAAGAGTTCAAAAAGAAATTTTAAATGGGTGCATGCACCACTGAAATCTCTCTAGTGAGAGGGAAGACCTTCTCTAGGAAGACCTCTCTAGTGAGATCCCATAAGAACCTCTTAAACTGATGCTATTTCACATCTTCATCAAGGTCAAAGATCCAGCCAGCAGGTTGGCATAGCTAAAGCATATCAATTATAAAGTCCCCCGTTCAGGCTGCGTAGCCAACATCACACATAACCACCTTTGGTGTCTGAATGACCTTACATCCATTTGCAGCTGGGGTGACTGGGTGCAGACTTTGGCACAGCTCTAGGATGTGGCTTGTGCTTTGCTTCCTTCCCTCCCACACAAAGGCAGCACTTTAATGTGCGATAACTGACAATCACCATCCTTAAGTGCCTATGTCAGGATAAGATACCAACATCTGTAGAGGACACAAAATATGCAGCAGTAAATAACATACTAGAGAGATACCTCACACAGGACAACTTGGTTTGCTTGATGGAATGGTCTTATGGTAACTGCATTCAATTTATCTTGGATAACGTAAAGGTCTGGAAAGAAAACTGTTGAGGAAAGAATGCGTCACTCTTGTTAGGAAAGAGACAATGACTCCAAGAGGAGCCTGAGTCGATGTCACCCAGTGAACATCGGCTTTCAGCTTAATTCTGTAGTCCAAAGACGTCCAAATCCTTGGATGATTAAGCCAAAGCTTACTAAACGTATTGTGAGATGGGCATCACCTCTGCGTCGGTGAGATCATTTTTGAAAATCTGTTTAATATGGGTGACCACGCTGCCAGAATGTTGTTGAAAAAAAAAAAAAAACGAGAAAAGGGCTATAAAAATGAATCAAGGGCTGGAAAACATGCCTTGCGTTGAATGGCTAAAGATACTCTTTCAGGATTGCATACTGAAACAACGCTAAGAGATTACTTGTTCTGGTGTCTGAGACTACACAAGGAAGAGACTGCTGATAACAAATAGCTCTTTATGTGAGAAAACAAAGGCATAAACAGAGCTTGTAGTTGGAAACTGAAATGAGACAGGCTTAGATTAAGTCATGACAACTGAACCATGAGAGTAAAAAAACTGGAACAACTTACTGAGGCACATATTGAATTCTTTGCCACTTCAATCTGTGAGTAGATGCTGCACTGAAAACATACAAATAATCCAAGTTTAGATCCACAATGGTAAACTCACCTTGTTCCTCAGCTCCACTAGTGAGAGAGACTATGCTTGGCATACAACTAACTCTCCTGTCTAGTCAAACAGCACAAAATGGTTAGAAAGAGATTCAAAGAGCTTTTGCTTTCTCATAATGATCAGGAAGCTGGAGTCCCAGCATTTTGGGTAGGCAGATTGGAGCACATAAGCTGCTCCAAGTGGTTTTAACAACAAAAAAACCTCCACCAAACACACAAAACCCAACCGTCTTTCCTCCTCTCTTTAAAACCTGTAGGTAGTTTCATTTGCATCTTTTCATTTATACATGTGAGTTGGTTCCTAGAAAGCTAATCAGAATGAAAGCTTGCCCATTTCCATGCATAAGCTTGGACTTTTGCAAGGCCTCATTACAAGCAGCCCAAGGGGACGAGAAAAATTCCCAAACCACAAAAACCCATTTTGAGTGTTGCTCTGTTTTCCTCTGACCCAGCCAACTGCCACCATCTTCTCATCCCTTTAGACCCATTACGCTCTTTCCAGCAAACCACCTTAGATGGAAGGCTGCTGCCTTTCCCTCAAGCCCCAGTTCACCATTTTACAGCATATCAGGATGTTGGCTAAAGGGCCTGTATTATGCATAAGCTATGAACTGCTCAGAAAATCCCAGCAGACCTAGCACTATTAAGCCCATCTATATTGCATTAAGTTGTTATTAGCTACTGCATTCTAGCTTATGATTAGGACAGCAAAATATCTCTTTGCAATCAGCACTTAGTAAGGAAAATCCCTGTTCCTTGCAAATGCCACTATTATTTATTGTTCTCTTGACTTCAATCACAGCCACTGTTGGGAACCCCTGTTAGTTTTGGCACTCCAACCAATTCCTCCCATCAAATGCTTTTCTGAGTTGGGCCCAGAGCTGTAGCATGTTTGCAACGGATGAGATTTACTGCTCTCGTTTCATCAGATGCGAGAGCAGGTCACAACAGATCAAGAGCCTACAAAGGGTTGGCTGGAATGGCCTTCGGTTGCCATTCTTTCTTTAGCCAGCAGGGATTTATCCCAGATTCTTCTTCACCACAGAAATTGAGTCATTTTCAGTCTTTTCTACATCCCATTCATCACCTTGCAGCTTGGCAAACAAGCAAACAGTCTCAGAAGTCAGCTTCCTCCCAGTCAACAGTAATGAAAAATTTCCATGGTTTCCCGCAATCACACATGACCCTAGAAACAAGGACTCCAAAACCATACAAAATGCAACAGGTCTGCAAGCAACTAGGAAATTTAAGCACGTCTGTCAATTCTTGGGACCAATGAGGGGTTTGCAGGTTCATCACTGGGTTCATAAAAGAAAACCGACTGTTTTACCTCAAGTCCTGGAGGCCAATTAAATTTGAATCAGAAGCAAAAGCTGAGATAAGGTAGGAGCGTGTGCACACACATGCTTATTTGTGTTTGCAATAGAGAGGCAAAGGGGAATGGAAATCAGGAACTATATGAAGTGAAACAGAGCGAGAGGGGTGCATGTTGGAAATGTGATCTCTGCTCATTGAGAAAACACTGTTTCCTGGCTTCAGAGAAAAAACAGTTTCTTTCTCAGAGACTGGCCCAAGTGGAAAAGCACAAATTAGTAACTGAACAGTTGCTTCCCCGCAGAAAGCTCCAAAAGGCCCCTATGCTCTTCCTAAAAACTGAACCCTCAGCCTCCCAGTACGGAACTGGCAGCGGGAAGACCTGCTGTTTCAGAGCTTGGGGTCAGGATGGTCATAGCTAATTAAAATTCAGAACCCCTCCCAGGATACTTGGTTTCCTATTAGGGCTTCTGTTCATATCAGGAGTGTCTCAGGGTCTTCCCTGCATAAGCCCCCTCCTCAAAAGTGGCATTGCTATTCTGCGTGTTTTGTTCCACGTGCCTGCCACAGTCCTCCAGTGGGGCAGGAGAAAATAGCTCTGCTGTAGTGGAGTAGGTGAGGAATAGCATGGGAGCCTGCTCCTGCACCCTCATAGGTGCTGCTTGACATGGTTTATGGCCCAAAAATCATGGGAGAAAAGCAAAGGCACAGGCACAATGCCATAGCACCACACAGCTCTCTCTGGGAAAGAGGCTGGGGGAAAAGAGCCTCTGCTCCCCTGACAGAGGTCCTGTGTCAGGTCTGATGTCCTATGCTCCCCTGCAGGAGTGGACAGCTGTTTTCACTTCTCTGTGCCTCAGGCTCTTGTGCAGAGGCTGAGAGTTATCATAAGAAAATGAATTGCTTTTTTTGCCTGCTTAGTGTCTTCCTGGTTGCCCTAGTGAGTTCTGGTCCGTGGCATCTCTCTCCCCACAGCTGGGCACTCAACATGCTCATGTCCTGGTCACTGAGAGGCAGAATTTGCTAGAGACAGGGCATTCCCTCCTTTCCTGTCCTGTGATCCCAGCCTTAAAATATGAGAGCTGACAGCAGTTTTCTAACTCCCCCCATCTACCACCTCCCTTGCCTCATGTCTCCTGATGCCAGCGTTAACCACATATAGCGCATGCCTTCCCAAATCTACTTTGCTCAGGTGTCAGGAGCAGCTCTCTATTTTGCTAGAACATATATACAAACCTTCCCATCCTCTTAGCTCTCCTATCCCCAGTCTTTTCCACTGGCTTTTCCCTTTCAAATATATCCACTACCTCCAACCCATACAAGCAGGTACCATCTTCTCCTCTCCCTAATGCATTCCTCATAAACTCAGATTCCGGTCCCGTCCATCACCTCTGGCAAAGAATATCCCGCCACCCCACGCTCCAGGATCTATGGCTCTTTCTCTGCCTTGGCCCAGTTCCCACGTCCCCTGGACATGTGCTGGTGCTGCGCAGACCAAGAGAGAAAGCTTGGCAACAGCTGCCGTGCCAAGCCCACCATCTCAGATCTGCTGACTGGAGGTAAGCACGCGGCAGAAGTACTCACAGTGTATGTTACAGAGGAACCTGCGTTACATCCCCATGCAAGTAGAAGCAGAGCCAGGACAACCTCTCCCTCCAGCCAGGCTGCCTCGATGCAGTCTGGGTACCACCAGCTGTATCGCAGTTTGGAGATCTTTGATACAGGTGGTGTCACCTACGGCCTAAACCCAGACAACAGCAACAGGGCTCAAAAAAAAAAAAAAGCCGTTTCTTCAGAACAGCAAGATGGGAAGCACTGGGAAAGTGTCTGACAGTACTTCAGCAGCAGTATGCTCCTGTGGCTTAAAGACAAGGACATGTTTGGGTGAGACCCAAACACGCACAGCCTTGCAGGATGCCCAGCACAAAGTGTTTGGGAGGATTCTGGAGTTGTTTTTTATCACAACAAGTGATGTATAGCTAGGTCCTACAGGAAAAATAGCTGCCATGGCAGAAAAACCTTAAAAGGAGTGTCTGTATTAGGACAGTACGAGATGTGGTGTTCAGCCCTGAAAGGGCCACGGTAAGTGAGCAACTGTCCACAGAGAGATGACCAAGACTGTCTGCCATCCACTGTGTCTGTACATCTCGCCTCTCCTTTCCTGACAAAACTGCATAGCTTGGATGTCTCTCTCTCTCTCGATAAAATTAAGTTGCTTTTCCTGGAGAGTCTGGCCAAAAAACAGGATAATGGCAGCTTATGGAAAGTGTATTTGTTTCTCCCAACAATATCTGAGAAATGGATTAGCTGATTTAAACCAGTTCTCTTCTGAACAAACAAATTCATCTCTCTAGGCGAGGAGCTCTCATACAAGCTTTTACTCAGCCTATCATTACAACCGCAGAGGTGTTTAGAGATGAGCAATGAGCTGCACAAAGGCTGAACGGCAGTGCACGCAGGCTGCAATCTCATGCAGCAGACCCAGGTCCCCTCTTTAAGGAGGGCTCCCACCTTCCTGATGCACGTATCTGGTTATCATCCTCTCTTCTTTCACGGTCATTTACCCAGGGCACAGCGAGGAGGCCTCCCGGTACTTTGCATCTGACGTGTGGTGCCACAGACTGAACATGCCAGCTTTGCAAAAATCTGTTCCCCAGCCTCCACTGCTCCGGTGAATTCTCCCCGCCATCTGGGCCTTTACTCATGTCTAAAGTCTCCTATATCTCCTGGCCACCACAGCATGCAGACATGCTCTGTCAGACCAATTTCAATCAAAGAGGTAAACCGGAAAAGCTCTCGGGGCGCAAGGGAGACTTCCCAAGAAAATCTCGGTGAGTGGCAGCACATGGGAACCTTCCCCACAAGGCAGGAAGCAGAGAAGAGACCAGGATCATGCAGAGCAAGTCCTAACTGCTACACACTGAGGGGAAAAATTCCGGCCAGCCAAAATTCATACAACCGCTTTACCCTGTGAAAGACGTTTTCCTCCAAACCTGCATACACCAAACGCTACAAAAAAGCAGCGCTGGGAGTCCTGGGGCTTTGCTCTGCAAACATAAAGATGGTCACAAAGAAGGAGGTTTTAGCTAAGCATCCTTAGCCTGTCAGACTACCTGCCCCTCAATGCCACGAGGTTGGCAGGAGGGTAGGGCCCACAAGTCCTAGACAAACAGGAGCCATCCTCTTTTCAGCTACATTTGGTACAACCCCATCTTAAGACCCAATCCGAAACCGATGTAAGTGCTGTCACAGCTCCATCTGCCAGGCCTCAGGACCAATAGCTGGTAATTGTTAAAACAAATCTGAGGCCAGCTAAGCCTCTGTGGTTGTTACTGTGCTCTGAAGCGTGGCCATTTGGGTTTACAGCCATGACGGAGTAAAACTGATTCCTCCTTCAGCCTGTCCTTAGACTGACAACTCTTTAATTAGTTGTTAGCAGCCCAGGCACTGGGAAGCAGAATGAGCAATCCTAATGCCGTATCACCGAGGACAGGGCTACGTGCACAAACATAAGCTCTAAGCAACTTAATCCCAGACACAATAGTGCAAGCGGAAAGTGTGTTGACAATCAGGAACAAAACACTCTGCCCTTAACAGGGGGAGCAGGTGGGTTCTGTGTATTGATAGAAACACAGAAATAACATGTATACTTTCAGCTTAGTCACACAAACCTCTGTACAACAAATTAGGGGATAAACAGGGAGGATTTCCATCAAAGTGGGACCTAACAACCAGGTCATGCTTTGTTCAGACTGGTGGTTCGAGGTCATGTCCAAGACTAGAAATTATTTTCTTTTCACTAACGAAGGCCTCCGGGTTTGCAAACACTGAACTTGCAGAGGCACAGTTTTCCCATGGCTTTGAATACAGACACACCTTCCCCAGAACTTCGGTTCATTCTTAAGCCTCTGATGGTCTAAAACAAACCAGAACATCCCAGAGCTCTGGTTTGTAGGAGACCCCGAGGTTTCCCTCTCTTGGGAACAGGACCTGTGCCATGTAGAACAGCAATACTGAAGCATGAATGGAAGGGCAGAACAGCCCCAACCACTGCTCCCAAGTTAGCTCCTGAACTGTGCTCCTCAGCTTGGAGGAGGGTGTCAGGATGGACTTCACTGATGAAAATAATAAGAAAATTTTAAACAGTCACTATTAATAAATACACTCAGAAATTAAACCAGCCAAGCCTAAAATTCTTAGCAGATGGCTCCATACTCCAGCTCACATGGCCAAGCAGCAAGACAGATAAGCCAGCTCAGTCACAGATATGGGTCAGCTCTGGCCACAGTCTCATTTCTCTTAGACTCCCTTCACATAGGCAGGGAGAGCTGCAGGGAGCTCTCAGGAGCCAAAAGCCCAGTCCTATCCACTCTGCAGAAACATCTCCATGCCAGGAGCATGTCTCAAGAGCACTTTTAATGGAGCAGTTAATATCCAAGCTTATGTTTCAGAGGAGGCAGGGCACCAGCAAAGAGCACTGACATTGAGCTATGGCTTCAACAGTTGATCGAAACAGTTTAATGCACTTCCATTTCCAGTTGCGTGGATCCAGCAATGCTTCTTACTTATTTACAGTATCACCCCCTCCTCTCCTCCCTGCTTTGCTACATAGATAACAGGGGAAATTGATGCTGACTATTGCCCGCCTGATGTACAGCATTGCCAATGGGTTCAGTGGGATTTTAAAGAGGAATGAGTCAACAGCGTGTGACCAGGAATAACATTTGCCAGCGTGTGAGCTTGAATAGGAAAACATATCTGTGCCCACCTGAACATTAGTTTAAGTGACAAGGGCAACAGATGCCCCAGCAGGACATATTCTGGCTGCCTTCCAGGTCAGGGTAGAGCCAGACCTGCTGGTCACCAGCCCTGTGGCAATGCCTGTGTCTAGGACTATGCAATGGCTCCTGAAGTCCTGTTAACCACGATAACCGCCCCTCCAAAGAGAATGTCGGTCTACTTTCCTGATTACACCTAATGTTCACTATGCTTTGAAGATAAAGCCCAATAATCCACCTGCTGCTTAACGTGGCAAAATTCTACCTAAGGGCAATAAGTGTAATCCTTTGGAGATCAATCCCAGACGATTGTGGACTATTATTTTGGATTCAGAAGGGGCCAAATTTGGAGGCCATGTTATTCCAGGGAAGGAGACACTTGGGTTAATTCCTTTTCTAGTCTTTCTTCCTGCCAAGATCTCATCTGCTGTGTGACCCGAAGATGAGAAACAGGATCATCTTTCAGACTTGACTATCCGAAACAAGGTCAACCCTATGTAAATATCTCCTCTTCCTTCTTCCCTTCTTTCTCTGGCCACTTAGAGACACCAAGAGCTCTTCCAAAGAAAAAAATGGCACCAGCAAAAGTCTGCTTATCCAATCATCAGAATTTGGTGAATTATTTAACATCTGTCGTGGTTTAACCTCAGCCGGCAACTAAGCACCACGCAGCCGCTCGCTCACTCCCCCCTGGTGGGATGGGGGAGAGAATCGGAAGGGTAAAAGTGAGAAAACTCATGGGTTGAGATAAAGGCAGTTTAATAGGTAAAGCAAAAGCCACACACGCAAGCAAAGCAAAACAAGGAATTCATTCACTACTTCCCATGGGCAGGCAGGTGTTCAGCCATCTCCAGGAAAGCAGGGCTCCATCACGCGTAACGGTTACTTGGGAAGACAAACGCCATCACTCCAAACGTCCCCCCCTTCCTTCTTCTTCCCCCAGCTTTATATACTGAGCATGACGTCACATGGTATGGAATATCCCTTTGGCCAGTTCTCGGTCAGCTGTCCTGGCTGTGCCCCCTCCCAGCTTCTTGTGCACCTCCAGCCTTCTCAGTCGGTAGAGCATGGGAAGCTGAAAAGTCCTTGACTAGTGTAAGCACTACCTAGCAACAACTAAAACATCGGTGTGTTATCAACATTGTTCTCACCCTAAATCCAAAACACAGCACTGTACCAGCTACTAGGAAGGAAATTAACTCTATCCCTGCTGAAACCAGGACAACATCTCTCAACAGAGGAGACGGGTGCTCTGCTACCAGGCTTTGGTGGTTATCCAAAGAGGGAGAACCCATTCAGGTGATCGAGCAAAGGCCTGAGACAGCAAGTAGTGAGTGCTGTAAGGGAGGATAAACCTATCTGTGGGAAAATACTGGAGCAGAAGTATCAAGGATCAGGTGTGATGAGGAGTGCAGGGTTGAGCTGGACTTTGACTCAGCTGTCCAGTAGTTTACAACATGCTGTTCAGGACTGACAAAGCATCAGAGCTGACACAATATCATTCAAGCAGGATAATGTACTAGGATTGCAATTTACACCACACCGTTATATGAGGCTCTAACAGAGCAAATGTGATATTCACCGTGATAAGACAGTCATCTCAAAGGCCAGTTCTAGCAACAGCTAGAGTTTAGAGTCACTGCTAATCTTTGTAATTCATGGAAATGCTATTTTGACCAGGCTTTTAGGATACATGGCTAATATATTTTTTTGCAATTTGTTATTATGTACTTGCTAAATTTGTATCTAGGTAGCGTCCTTTTCACTGATCCACACATACACACTTTCTTTCCTCCCTCCTTTCATACATATTGACTCAAATGACACTTTGTATTCCAAAACCCAGAGTGCTGCACATTTTCAAGCCCAGTGTGTGTTTTACAGCCTTACACTATCTCACCTACGCAGGATGACCCAGCCCTGATTTTAAACCCACCTGTGCAGAGGATTCATTTTTCTGCTGGGATTTTCTGAAAAAAGCCTGGACAACAGCATCATTGATATTATTAACAACAGCATTCTGCCCTTCCATTACTATTTTTATTTCAAGATTTCAAAGTGCTATGTTTATTATGTCCCACAAATCCTTGAAGAGATGGGTCAGTTTTATTCCTTTTTTGAAGGTATGGGAAAAGATGACAAGACACTGCCACTCCAAGTGGTAGCCAGATTCCCAGGAGTTCTGACGAGCCCAATCTCTCGCTCTAACCAGTATACAACATTTCTTCATCCTAACCACAGAGCTATAAGGCTGCAAGGACTTCCATGAACTTGTTAATCTTCCAAAGCTCTACAGTGCAGACCAAGAAGTCCAGGGAACAGACCATCCAGCCTGTCAGAGAGCTGATGATAGACAATTACAGCTCATAAGATAAAAGCAGAGCAATTTTTTCTGCTTGCAAAATACAAAAAATAATAAAAAGCCTAAACACTTTTTTTTTTTTTGACAGCTGACTTGTTCTTTTTGTCTTCTTACTCTCTTTCCACTACTGCAGTGCAGTTGGCAAAGCCTATTTCTGGGCTAGTTTGTTACAATACAGCACTATATGTATGAGGGTGAGGGGAGAAAAAGAAAAGAGAAACACAGAAACAGGTTCTGACATCTAATCAGATCTGCTGTATTGATTTTGCAACTTTAGCTTTGGAGCAAATCAGAGGAACAACCACATTATCACCCAGAATTCACTCTTCCCTTGAGTGAGCCGGTTCAAAAGGAGCTCACACTGACACATAAACAGGCACGCCTGCATGCACACACACACGCGCGCGCTTGCGCGCACGCCTGGGTGGATGCACACCCCACCTAAGCAGCTCTCCAGTGGGATGCGCAGGCTGGGGGAGGCAGGGGAAGCGCTCATCACGGAGGCTGCAGGAGCCACACGATCCCCATTTCCCACAAGATGAGAATTCCAGAGCAAGCCACCGGACTAATGAGCTACCCACAATGGAGAGCAACGTTTCAATTAACCACAGCGGCCCCCGCCGTGGCACCCACCTCCTTCCAGCTGCATGAACAAGGAGGAGAGGGATAAACAGGGACTGCTTTGTTTGCTGGGGTTTTTTTTGCACGGGGGGAAAGGAGGGAGGCTATAAAGGGGATGAGGGCAATTCTTGCCCTGCTTTCTTGGTTCGCAGTTTGTTTTTCATGCTGATGGAAGGAGCAAATTGACAGCCCCGAAACCAAAGCTGCCTGCTCAGGCACAGAACAGGCAGTGCCACCGTAAGGTCCTTCCGCAGTTTCCAGGAAGGAGGAGACAGCTCAGGTGTACAAACACTCAGTATGCACCCAGCTCCAACTAAGGGTACACAGAACTGATGGAGAAGGGAAGAGGGCCATTTGGGTGGGCTGCCTCATGGACCTTGCCACCATTATTTGGGCGAGATCACAATAAAGCATTGCTTGGCCTTGGGAAGAGCTATAGGAAGAGTATGTTGAGTTGCTCTTTACACAGAAGTTCATCACATCTTTGCCTTTTTGGGGGTCTCATCAAAGGCTCTGCCCCAGAACAGCTTCTGGCTTGTACCTACCAACTTTCTTGTGTGGGGAGTCATGTCCTCCCCCTCCAGCCCAAGATTCAGGGCTGTGATCCCCCCTCCAGACCACCCAGTAAGCCCAAATTCATCCCAGGCTCGGAACTGCTGCTCCCTCTGCAGGGGTAATGAGGGTCAGTGAGGACCACACAGCTTTCAGACATCAACACCAAACTGGGGACACCAGCAGGTCTGATGGTTCTTTGCTCCAGAGTGAGATTTTGCTGCATCTCCCATCAGTTCTTGAGGTGACCAAGAGTCACCCTCCCTGCCATGTTCTGCCATGCCCCATACACCTGACCCAGCCTGCCTTCCAAAACAGCTTAAACCAAGACACACATTTCCACCCTGCTTAAGGGAAGCTTCTCCACACATACCTACCTGCATGAAAATCTGCACACATTTCCCTGTCCTCCATCCTGTAATTTAATTCCTGCCACACTCCTGAATGGACAGAGATAATTTTTAAATGGGAATCTTCAAATACTCAAAGTGCCTGCAGGATTTCGCACACCTCCGTTACTGCTGTGCTCCCAGCAGCTCAAATCTGTGAGCAGCGTATCTGGTTGGCTTCAGCCAGGTTATCCGCTCCGATCTCACTTGTCTTCTTCCCAGAAAGCGAGCCTGGGAGGAGTGTGGCAGCATGTCTAATGAGTACTGCTATGCTGTGCGTGGAGGCTCATCAGTCACAGACCAGAGGCAGCGTGCCCAGGTGCAAATTAACCTGCTCCCTACCCATCCCACACCTGGCAGATCCGCGCTGCTCAGAGGATTCTGCAAGAGTTCAACAATTGCACCATCCCGTTGGGACAAGGTCTGCAGGGAGGGCTACTCCTACAATCACAGCTCCTTCCAGACCAAGGCATTTTACCCAGCTGCCTTCCTGCTGTCTGATTCAAAGTCTTGAAGGAGAGAGCAAAGACCCCCATATGTCAAAACACACCTCAACAGCATGGGAGCTGAGCAGGCACTCACTTCTCCGGAGGGAGAAACCACTGCAGGGAAAGGATGGGGACAGTCACCCAACGCAGACACCACCAGCATCCCTCACTCTATGTTCACTTCTGTGCACAGATACCACCTTCAAGTGGGGCTGGGAGCACCACCCATTGCTGAAATCACTCAATACACCACATGCTAAGAATCAGTTTTCTGTTAGTCACAGCTTTATTGCACGGAAAACATTTGGGAGTATGCAGTCCCTATTAGGGTCTGCCTAGCACTGCTTTTCAGGCAAAATGGTTCAGGCATGTCCAGAAATGACAGCTGGGGTAACTAAGTTGAAGAAAGGGTTGTGGGGTGGAAATGGTCTAATTAACATTCATTTGCTACCTTTTGAGTGCTTGACTTTACAAACTTACTAACATACCCTGAAGGTATTTTACACATATGTAATGCACACAAACACACACCTGGTAAAGCTGCTGTTCTGCACTCATCCACTGATAGGGAAATGGAAAGCATTGTATACAAACACATACAACACCTCTCCCTTCCACTTGCAACACACTGGCCTTACGGTATCCTGCCCTTAGCCTTGTATAGTCAGACCAATAAACTGTTCAAAGGTCCCCAGACAAAAGACATGTGTCTGCTCAGCCCAGTAAGAAAGGTCAACTCTGCCTGAAAGCAGCACTGAGTGTGTCAATGCTGCATAGCCCACAGGCTTTTGTGTACACAGGCATTCAGACAGGCGGCTCCAGTACTGTATGGTTATACTCACACTGCACATTGAGCTGCACCAGGGCTTCCCGGGGCCTGATGTTAAAGCCATTGTACCTGGCTGTCTGACACTTATAGGTCCCACTCATTTCTCGGCTCACACTCTCCAGGCGCAGCTTCCCATCATATGTCTCCATTGTCGTCGTCCCTGAAGGCATGGGGGTTTCCTTATCTACCCGGGACCAGATGATGGGTGGCTTGGGCTTCCCTCGAACCTCGCACTGCAGCTCAGCCCGGGAGCCCTCCCGGACGGTGATTGTGGACTGACCCTTAGGAACACTGATGGTTGGTGGCACTAAAAGGGAGACAAGAAGGGAATAATTTTACAGCAAGTTTCCAACAAGCAGGAATATTCTTGAGATGCTTGTGTTCGAGTCACACCAACAGCCCTGAACTCCAAAGGTTTCCACTTGACACAATGCAACGCCTGTAGGAACACACTGCCTGTGTAAGTCATCCTGCAGGGTCTGGAACTGCAGCGCATCAAGGAAGATCCAACAATGTATCCCAATGCCAACAGCATTGGGGGTAACCAGCTGTATTAGGACCTTCTCCCAGCTCCCACCCCTCTGGTTGCAAAATGCTCTCCAGCAGCAGGGCTAGCACAGAGGAACCCAAAGGCAAAAGCCTCTTTGATCCATTTCTCCACTTCTGGTCAGTGAATGTCCCAAATGGAACTGCAGTCTTTTAGCCAAGAAATAGAAGTCGTATCTGACAAGATATCTAGTTCCCTTATACAAGTCAGACCAAAACTAAGACTTACAGGATTAGTGCTTGTAGATCACATCTCCAGCCTTATCAGACATCCAGGATCCCTGTTTGCTCCTAAAGCACAGCAAGGAGCCAGCTCTGTTAACTGCCTTTGCTTACTTTATACTGAGATTCACAGTGCAGTAGTTATCTCTGGCTCACATGAGCAAGAGATGGGTCCCAGCAAAGATCACTTCTGGCATCCCTTCCAGGCCAGGCTGGGAACAGCTTGCCCAGCAGAACTGCTGCCAAGCCGGGGCTAGAGCTGGAGGCAGAGTAATGCTCAAGAAATATCCAGCTATCAACTGACAAACAAGACTTTGCTGATAAACAAAGTTCAAAAGAAACCCAATGACTGCAGCTAAAGGGTGCAGAGGTGTCGGTGGGAAGAGGTTTGTTGTTCACGTCCCCAACTCCAACAAGAATGAAGGAAGGGGGTGTTTGTGCTAAACCCCATGTAATATTGACATTTTATTTGTATTAGGCTTCAGAGTTAACAGTTCAACTGAGTTAAATAGGGCAGTAATTATTTTCTGAAACCTCCTCTTTCAGCCCTTCCTGCTGACAGTGGCGACACTTGGATTGACACTTCTGTAACTGCAAGGGCCACATACTTGGTTTCCATTTAAATCAAAGTTTAGAACTACAGAGGCTGTAACAAGCTAGTGTGACCAATGTTAGCTCAATTCAACTCCAGCAAAGAAGCGTACTACAGTAATTGCACACGTTACAGCCCACAGCTGCTTTAAGAGCAAATTTAGGATGGCTCCAGCCCAATCTCCCTCTGCAGTGACCTCCCTATGCAACAGGGAGGACACATTTTCAGTTTGCAGGTCTCCTGGGGGCTGGGGAATCTCATCACACCCTGTCCCGCACAGCGTGAAGGGACCACAGCACTCTCAGCGCGCAGCACTGCCAGCAGCTGCTCACCTGGTGAGAGGCAATTTTCTCCATGGGGTAAAGCTGTAAATTGCATTTGAAGATTTTTTTTTTTTAATTAAAGCTATCTCCTCAGAGCTGCTCAGTGGAAGCAGCCACCTTGGCGAGCTCAGGATTCGCTCAGCAGGGAAACATGGAGCTACCACTGCCACCATCCTGCTCTGATCCTGCGGTCTGGGGAACACCCGCTGGGTTTTTATGCAGGAACCACATGTTGGAGGCGGCTCATGTCTATTCATGGGGATGCCACACGCTGGACAGCCTCAGCTGCTGCATGAAGGGCTGCTCCAGCGGGGATGGCTGCTATCATTCCCTGGATCACAAAGTGGTCCTGCTGGCCCAGGATGCCAAAGAGAGGCATCAAAATGCCCCAGGCTGCCCTCCTGTCCTTCCCTGTCAGCAGCATCCACATAAGCACGTGGGGCTCACCTTCCACCAGCCAGGCCAGAGCACGGGGCAACCTGCCACCGCAGACACCTCCTTTGAGGCAGTGGTCGGCTGGCACCTGGACCAACACCTGCACCAACAGACACTGCCCAGCCTTTTGGTGGGATCATCCAGGGTCTCCCAGCCCTGCGCCGCCTCCTACCCTTGCAGTCTTAAACACAAATGTACTCTGCCATCTAGTGATCTTGGGCAAAAAGAATTGCTCCTGGCGGCAGCAGCCACACAAGCTTGGGAGAGCTGGCTTTGCACCAGGATTGCAGGGTTCCCCAGGTGTTATTCCCTGCTGGTACAACGGGGATGGTGTCTGCTGGCACAGAGAGCGCCCTGCTTGCCAGGGCTGCCAGCAGAAGGGAAGCACCACCCTTCGGTGTTTAGTAGGTCCATGGCAGGGTCAGGGCTCAGACTCCAGGCTGCTAATGAGCACTGGGCACAGTCCCATTGGGAGCAGGCTGGCCCCAGCGTTTCTGCTGGGAGACAGGGGCTTCCCAAAGCATCAAAAGCAGTCACAGCACCTTCTGCTGGGGGGCTGAAGCGAGCAATGTCCAGAATCAAGACTGGGATTGCCTGACCAATGGATCCAGCCCAACCAGGGACTGAGAAGAAACTTTCCATGAAGGTTCAGGACAACATCTGTGGGCAGCTGGCCTCCTCGGGAGTCCTCACCAGGTTACTAGCCCAATGCTGCTTTGTGCTGTACCCCAACGTCCTGGAAAGGCAGCAAGATGACAGGGATGTAATGGAGAGCAGAGCTGGACCCACCACTTCCCCAGAAGCAAAAAGGCAGCCTTGAGACCCTGCATTTCAGTCCCCAAGGTGACTGACAAACACACTTACGGATTAGTCCTGTCATCACCAAGCCATGGGGTGAAGCTTTGACCCTGATTTTAAAGGGGGGAGGCATTTATAACACTTGGACTCCTACAGAGAGTGCCCAAGACAGATTGCAATTGCAATCCAGTAAACATTAAAGTTCTTCACACAATTTGCTATAACAGATGATACCAATCTCCTGGCCACAGCTCTGAAAAAAGGGACATTCCTCATAAGCAATGCCAAAGACAGGAAAGAGCACCTTTCTTGCTGTTTTACTCCCTTCTAAGCAAAGGGACTTTTGAAATTTGGTGAAATACCACCCCCTCTTTCTTCCTTCACAATTTGGAGGCTTCTTTGAACAATCACACTCTAAACCTGTCTCTGTAGCTTTGACTGGACTACACTTTGGACTTTTCACTGGGAGAAAACATAAAGGAAGATCTGCTTGGTGCACAACACATCTGGCAGAGGATCTGTAACTATTACCCATCTCCAGTCTCAGCCAAATGCTTGCCTGAGGATGTGATACTTTTTCCCACTAGGATTCAAGACACTCATGTGAGGTCCTTCAAAAAAGCCAGAGGGATGGGGGTGGGGAGCAGCTACTGATGCCAACCACTCTCCTGGGGTCCCCAGCTGCCACAGAGAGGCTCACCTGTCTCCGAGGAGATGTTCACCTCCACACTGAGGTCAGGAATGGGTGCTCCCTGGAAGGTAGCCACACACAGGTAGGTGCCGTAGTCACTGAACCTCAGGTCAATAATCTCCAAGCTGCAGGTCACAGGTGGGAGCTCGGGGTCATTCCTGGTGATGAGCAACCGGTCTGAGAACCTGGCTGGTTTCCCATTCTTATACCAGGAATAGACAACCTTCTCCTGGGGGACAGCATCCACGTGGCACGAGAGCTTCAAGTCCTGCCCTAACTGGATGGTCTCACTCTCTTTGATCACATCAGGGGTGATTTGGAACGTGGCATTCTTCATGGCTGGGATGAACACAAGTGCAAAACTGGTTAGGGACAGCAAAGTGTCTTGCATGGGACAGAACAACAGTTCTTTGCTCCTCAGGAAGGCAACATCTCCATGCAACACCTGCCTCAAGACCTCCCCCAGTTATGTTCCCACAATAGATCCCCAGGGCCTCACATGTGGCAGTCTGGGATCATTCTCTAGCTCAGGACAGTGCTACAGCCCAGGATGAGGCTGCAAGCAGTGCTAGCACAGCTGCTGGTCTGGGAGAAAAGCAGCTTGCACAGTGGCTTCTCCAGAATACTAATCTCTGCTAAGTATCACATTCACCCTCAGCTGTACAAGAACAGCCACGAGAAATGCAAATCTAGCCCCTTGTTGTGGTTTGACCCGGCAGGCAGCTAAACACCACACAGCCGTTCACTCACTCCCCCCCACCAGTGGGATGGGGGAGAGAATTGGCGGGAGGGGTGGGAATACAGTAAAACTCATGGGCTGAGATAAAGACAGTTTAATAGGACAGAAAAGGAAGGGAAAATAGTAATAACAATAATGATAAAAGAATATACAAAGCAAGCGATGCACAATGCAATTGCTCACCACCCACCGACCAATGCCCAGCCAGTTCACGAGTGGCAGTCACTGCCCCCCGGCCAACTCTCCCCGTTTATATACTGAGCATGACGTCACATGGTACGGAATACCCCTTTGGCCAGTTGGGGTCAGCTGTCCTGGCTGTGCCCCCTCCCAGCTTCTCGCTGGCAGGGCATGGGAAGCTGACAAGTCCTTGACTAGTGTAAGCACTGCTTAGCAACAACTAAAGCATTGGTGTGTTATCAACATTATTCTCACACTAAATCCAAAACACAGCACTGTACCAGTTACTAGGAAGAAAATTAACTCCATCCCAGATGAAACCAGGACACCCCTCCACCCTGAAAACCCATGCTCTGAGAAGAGCAACTTACATCGCACCAG
This sequence comes from Aptenodytes patagonicus, assembly GCF_965638725.1. Taxonomy (NCBI): domain Eukaryota; kingdom Metazoa; phylum Chordata; class Aves; order Sphenisciformes; family Spheniscidae; genus Aptenodytes; species Aptenodytes patagonicus. The sequence continues at coordinate 96,698,856 of NC_134951.1, forward strand.
CAGGTTCACTGTCTTCTTTGCTGGGTTCCCCACATTGTTGATGGCCGTGCAATTGTAGTAGCCCGAGTCCTCCACGCGGATCCTCCAGATAGTGAGGTTGCCTCCGTGCACAAGGCTGTTGGGAGGCATTGGGCCAGGAGAGTGAGACCAAACCACCTCTGGTTGTGGGTCACCGCCCATCAGAGAGCACTGCATAGTGATGTTGTCACCAGGGTTGACCACCAGTGTCTCATTGACAGACAGCTTCAGAGCAGGTGGGGCTGGAAGAGTACAAAGAGGGACACTTCGGAGCTTGTAAAAGACCCACCCGCTTGCCTGTGCACAGCTTCATACTTTCTAGGATTTGTTCTTGAAGATAGCTGGTTTGAGTAGGGAGAGCTGGAGGCATCCATGAATTCATTAAAATACAAGGTGTTTGTGAACCTAAAGCATTATCATTACCATGCCTTTGAGTTAGAGCACCCTGCTCTGTTATGGTTAGAAAACATACCTAAAACACTCCACCGCTAGCACTTAGGATTGGGGTACAAGCTAGGTATGATATTTTAGCAGCGTTTAGTGCAGGTTCTCTAGGCTTAGGACTCAGGTCAGAAGAAAAGCCTGATGAACCCCCCTTGCACAGGTAGGAGTGGCAACCAGGCAAAATTCAGCAGTGGAAAACCCAAGGCTAGAGGTTTCTTGACTCCTGATGCAAACAACTGCAGCAAGGCAGAAATGCAATGGAAAGCTGCTGTGGCTCTGCGTTGCTTACCTGCACTGCCCCCAGCCCACCCCCCTGCAGACACCACAGTGCCTTCTGTTCTCCCTGTAACTCCCCTGACTCTAGAGATGCCCTGCAGAAGCATCACTGGAGAAAAGGCTCAACTGGTAGCTCCTACTAGAGCACCTGTATCTCCTTTGCTGCAATACTATTGTATGAATCACAGTTAGTCTGCTTATGCCTTGAACAGAAACACCACACTGGACTGAGCCCTGAGAAAGACAGACAGAAAGACAGACAGAAAGACAGAAAAAAGGCAGGAAAACAAGAGATGCATTGTCATATGGCATGGGAAGTTGCAACCATGGATTGAGCTTAGCAGCTCAGGACCCGATCCAAAGCGTTCTGGGAAGCTCACTGGGATGTCAGTGTTTGCTGGACGGTTCTCACAATCTCAAGGGAAGGTCAGGCAGAGCACCAGCTGCGTGACCAGTCACAGTCTGCTCCTTCTGCCTGACCACCAGAGCTCCACCCTGATGGAGAGGCGAAGGAGAAAGGACAGGCTTAGAGGAGCCTGCTTGAACCCAACAGCTGTTTGTGTTTGAGGACAGTTGGGATTAAACCACTCCTCCCATACAGAGTTGCCATCCCAAGAAGGAGTTTTAGGGAAGGTCTACCGTTAAAAAAGGACCTCAGTTATCCCATGATATGCCTCTCCATCTCTCGCACCCAACTAGATGTCTTTGAGAGTCAAAGCTTTTGCCAGGCAGCTGGCCCTTGCAGCTCAGAGCCTGACACAGAGGACCAGGACCTGTCTGCACCATAACAGACCACGAACAGCAGCTCTACACCCGCTCTTAACCTCCTTCACCTCCACAGGTGTCAAATACACTTCTCTATAGACCTGGGGGCTACAGACCAGGTCACAGGGATTGTCCTTCATACACAACTGAACTGGGACTGATTCAAAATGTCTAGACAACCTCTCCTTTGAATACCCTAGTACCTGTTTTGGTTTATTTTATTTCTGCACCCTTCTCACTACATCCCCCTCCAGGAACTGATCCAAAACACTTCCCTTCGTATTCTCTATTTCATCCCATGAAAAGCCTTTTAAAAGCCCTTGTCAGCACCATCACTGGCTCCATCCAGACAGAGCTGAGAAAGTAGCAGTCCCCAGCACAAAGGCAGGGAGTATGTTTTAAGTAACAGCTATAATAATGCAAAATAAGACATTGTTCCATATTCATGAAGCCTGATTTAACAGCATCATTATTTCCGTCTCTTCTCTCCCTGGACCCTGTGTTAATGAGCTGTGCTGGATTTGTGTCGGATCTCTGAATTACAGCCCATACAAACAAGGCGAGAAGGACTGCTCTCTCCTCAGCACCGGCGCCATAATTTAGCAGCGCAACCACTGCCATGCTGGGATATTGCTTTGGTGCACTGAATCAAATGTCCTCCTCTTGGCCACAGCGCATGCCAGAGGTGGCCAGCTGTGCCTAAGGAAGAAGGTGGTTCCTCTGCCACCTGCACTGGTCTTTTTGAGGCCAGTGGCTGGAGTCCTTGAATTTTGGGAGGCCACAGCCTGCACTCAGAGCCTTTGACAGGTCTCTTTGCTGGAGTCCTGGAAATAGTGTGCAAGGGTTAATGCGCACTAATCGGCAAAGGAAGGACTTGTACATCCTTTCCAAGCTCCAGGTGGTGTCATGAGACTCAGTGAAGCCCAGGAACACAATAGCTCAGCTCACCATGGTCTGGCAGGACACATTCTTGTCACTAATAGGCTGTCAGATAAGCGTAGCTGATGCCAAATAGCTGTTCCTGCCCTCTGACGTTGAACTGGTCTCAGGTTCACAGGACACAGACAAGCTGACAGATGCAGCATCTTGCCTGGGAATCTCTACCCATCCCTGTCAGAGCCAGAGAAAGGCTGAGACCAGCCTATGTTCAGAGGGAAGATGTCAGAGTTGGGGAGCACAAACCAGAAGTCCTGCAGGCTCTGGTTAAGAGTTAGGGATCTTGTGGTGTTTGATGTGCACATATCTGAACAACACTCATCTTGCCCAGCAGTGACATGTTCTGGGCAAGGCAACATGGAAAAAATAAGGGATATGCCGGTGCAAGCACTGCCTCAGGGTAGGCTGTATGTGCATGCAAGAGGGAGGCAGGGAAACTGCAAAGCTGCCACCCACACAGCTCCAGGCAGCAAGCTTCCATGATGTGCCCCAAAGCAGAGCCCTGGCTGTGGCAACCTGTGCGGGCTCCCAGTCCCACTCCTGTCAGCAGAGGTTAACAGTCTACAGACATTGTTATGCAGGAGATGAATCTCATTTATTTGTAACCTATGGCAATTCCTTTTGTTCTTGGCTCAGAAAACCTGCTGGCGGAGTCTGCGGAGCAGCAAGGGGACCATTAAAAACAAAGAGTCGCTTTCAATTCCCTTTGAAGTCCAATTTGCTGCAGTAAAACTGCAGGAGAATTAACCAGCTGGGCTGCTTAATTTTGCAGAAATCAAGGAAGGGGAAAACATCGGCCTGACCCTAATGGAGCAGGTGACAACAGCATGGTGCTGAGCTGGTCCTGTGGCTCTGCGGACCCAACCTACTGCTCTAGAGCCACACAACAGCAGCAGGACAGAGGAGGAGCAGGGGAAACCTCCTTCCCATTAAGGTTGCAGACCAAGAACCCATCCCCTGCTGCAAGAGCTAAGCTGCTGACACAGAGCTCAGCAGAAGGACATCTCCTTGCCGGAGACTATGATCTGCCCAAAGGCCACTGCCAGAGGAGCCAAAGTGAGCCAGCTGAGGAACAACAAATGAACTGGGAAGAGAAGATTCCCTTGGCCTGACATGCCCTGACCCACCAATTCCCCTCTACGTCTGTAGTACTTAAGTCTATAAATATTTAAGAGATCTATTTCCATGCATCTCGGCGCCCTTTGGGCCCTCCTTAGTTGCAAAGGCAAAGGCATCCTGAGCAAAGCTGCTCAGGATTCTGGGCCCAGACAAGGCTGCGGAGGCTGCTAAAGCATGAGCACAAGAGTGAAAGAAAAGACCTATGCAAAAAAGGAGAGAATTAAAGATTTTTCTTTAAATATTTTCTCATCTATGCACAATACTACCTATAGGGCAAGTAAACCAGATAATATTTCATGTTAAATATACTTGTGTTAACACAAACCCTGCTCACACCACAATGCCAGCTTCATTTTCACCGCCAGTTTTTAATACCATTTGCTAGGAACACATTTTCCATGGCCACTTTGATCTTGTAGTGTCAGGCTCCACTGTAACTATTTATAAATATGCAACTATAACTAAACAACAGGAAAAAAGAACTAGATGTATGTGCTATGTGGTCCAGGTTCAGAGCTTAGGTAAGTACCTAAGAAGCTGGTGTAAATTCAGCCATCTCACTGGCTTCTGATCCAGCTACAATCTGAAAATACATCTTCCCCATTCACTCAGTAAAGGGGCTGGACTGAAATGAAGGATGGTTTCCCTGCGCTTGGGCTGGCAGGGGGGAGTGGACATGAAGAGAAATTTGATTTTCTAACTCTTCAAAGGTAAAGACACAACAGGGAAGAAGAGCTGTATGAGATCCCTTTCTTCATCATGAGCACAAGATAAGTTTTTAAAGGGAATATTCCAGCATTTGCTACAGTCTCATCCTGAGAAATTCAGGCAGTAGTGTGAGTTGCTCGAGACATGTTCCAAGATCTTACTACATACAGAATATTTTTTTCTGACATTAGCTACAGTTCACTCTCTTAAGTTCGTTATTTTTCTTCTTTCTACATAAAATGATGCAACTATTGTTCAGCACCTTGGGCTCAAGTCAGATCAATAAACATAATTTATACAGTATCAACAATATCCCATCAACAGTTGACAACATCAAAAGAGTTCTGTTACCACTGCACAAAGATGACACAAGGGATGCAAACTGCTTTGTGTTACATTAGAGAGGTGAATAATTCAAACAACTACAATGCCCTTCTTTCTGATCATGGAATATGCCAGGGCTGGAATTCCTGACATCTACTTATTATTTGAAACTATTCATCACATGTCGGGGCTTTGTGGGTGGGGTTTTTTGTGGGTGTGGTTTTTAGGGGTTTTTTAATGGACAAGTTGCAATCAGGTCCTTGCAAGTATTTGGTACATGATACTCAGTTATCAGTCAGTTATTGCAGGTCAAGCAAGAGGCACCAAACTGATTCTGTTTCCAACCGGAGGCGCACTCAAGCACTGCCAGTATGAATATCAGCGTAAAATTTATTTATTGGGAAGGCACCGGAGATACTTGCTTTCCACAACCATCAGCACCAGCAGAGCCTGTTAGCTGGGAGGTGCTGAAAGCGCAGCCTGGCAAACCAGGCCAGAGTCACACACGAATGAATTATTTGTAATAACTCCTGCAGCATCTGCCCTGCTCTAGACAGTATCGAATCTATTTTTAAAGTCACTTAGAATTATAAATAAATAAAACAGTGTCTGGATTAAAAAATACATAATGCCTCAACACCTACACGTAGTCTTTTTTAATGATCTCACGGCAGGCCTGGCCAAGGCACCGGCTATACACAGAGCTACAAGAAATTAGAGCGTCCCTAGCCACAAAACTTCTGCGTGAAGGATTTGTAATCCTAGCAGACATGTGCATGAACGTGAGGTGCTGCTGGCCCTGGACAGGGTGCTGTATTACCCTCCTGGAGGGGTAATGGCTGTGGAGCAGTGAGGGGTCAGAGGGCCACAGGGACCCTCTGCGTCCCCTCTTACCTGTGGTGTTTGTGAGCTGGAAGGTGATGGATTTGTCAGGGATGCTGCAGACATTGCGGACGGACACCTGGCACGTGTAGCTGGCATAATCCTGGGGCCGCAGGTTCTTCAGCTTCAGGACTTTGGTTTCACCCTGGGAGTTGGGAAAAAAGGCGGGGAAAGACACAGGTGTACAAGGCACAGCTCATCATTGCAAGTCCATAACCTGTCCCGAAGTTTACAGATTACCAGCAGCTCCCATCAAAACCTCAGGGAACTGTGCAGACTCCAAGCCCCCCTAGCTATATATAAAGGAGACACAAAATGTTTGCAGTGGTAACTCCACCTCCAGGATTTCTCAAAACACCCAGCAACCGACTGACATTTAACCTGAAAGCACTGCCGAACAGGTCTAGGCATAATTTCTCATCAACTGCCATCAGAATCATCTTGCGGAACTTGAAAAACCTTAAACGTCCCAGAACAGACCCTGAGATCTCACACCAAGATGTTGATAGGAACCCAAGGGATGTCACTGGGGTCTCAACATTGCAAACCCAAAGTAAAGCAAAGCAGATTCAGGCACTAACTCTGGCCTAAATATGACAAGTTCAACAGTTACGCTGTAAAAATTTGCAGTACAGGGGAAAAAAGATAATTTAGAGCAATACTCAAAGAACCTCCCAAAACTTTCTGATCTTTCTTCTCCAGATTCTAATCTCATTTATGCTGGTGTAAATCCAGAGTGACTGCACGGACTTTGATAGCCTTTTCTCATACTATGGTAACAAGCAAAATCACTCCCTGGCACTCCATTAGTTACTGGCTTGTTATAGAAACAGAAACAAGTTGTTAAATTAACAATAGATGCATTCTGTAGATTTTTATTTATGGAATGTGGAAAGCTCCGAGATGCATCCTGTGGTTTATACACCCTGCAACTCATATGTCTTCCCATGACAGCTTGTCGCTGCTGTTGTCCTTGTGTTTGTCTAAATCTCTTTTGGAGAAACCATTCCATAATTGCCTGCAAATGTGAGAAAGGTGACAGCACGACAAGTCCTCTTGAGGACAACCTCAAGGGACTGGACGATGAGCTCAGGCATGCTAATATGCAGAGAACAAGGATCTGAACTGAGCAAATTAGAAATATAAATACCTTGGAGACCAATAACCCTATGAAAGTCCTGTCCCCTGAGATTTGTTGCTATGCCACACAAATGATGGCATTTACCAATGTGCATGTCAACTACTTACTTACAGTGTCATATGTATCCTGTTTATTGATTAGTAAATGTTGGGTAAATGTGTATAAACCTTCAGCGTAAATAAGTTTTAAAAAGCTTAAACAGTAAAGTCTTCACCTTCTTTTTGATGTAAACGCCTACCCAAACCCGACACCGATACCAGTTCATGTCTAAGACAGTATTACAAACCCCTGCGAAGGGTGCTTTGTTAAACATAGTGTATTTGAGCTCCAGCAACATTTTCCCCTCCCAATAGTGTTGCAGAGGTGTGTTTTTGTTAACTTTGACTCTTACCAACCCAAACTCACAGGTTTATGCTGGTGCTAAGGAGAGGACCGTAAGGGCATGCCTGTGTGAGCACAGCAGTCCTAACACCCCCTCTGAGAGCTGGGAATGACCCTTCATGGTGGGAACACTGCTTGACAGGAGCTGCAGAATGCTGAGTCACTGACACATTAATGCTGCAACACAGTGAAATTCTGCCAGATGCCTGATTTAGCTGATGAAAATATTTCAAGTCCTAAGGCATCCTCTCATTAAGCAATGTCTCCTGTTAATTACACTGAGCTTAGTGGAAGCTGGAAGAGCCCATGGTGGCTTCCTCTAAGGCCAGGGATATCCTGGTTGGATGCCACATAGCACTGGACTAGACAAAGCTTTCTTCAGGGCCCAACAGCAGCGCTGACCTACAGCGTTTCTGCATATCTGCCGCTAACCTGCAGCTCTCTTCTCTCTCCTCATCCTGAATGTTTCCATTTGGCTGCCCATTTCCATGACCTGCAGAGATGGTGTGTTTCAATAAAATATGAACACGACTACATTAACTGAAAGGTTGCCTGGAGCATCGCTCAGAAATCGGCCAGAATGTGCTCAGGGCCCAGCTTTGGGAATGCGAGGAGGTGCGTGGGATGAAATGGGTGCTCTGGGGAGTGGCCCTTTCAGCCCTCCCTTCCCACCCATCACTGCCTTGTGCTGCTGAGTGGCCTGGTTAATATCTGAAGGACATTCAGAGCCAGAGCTCAGCTTAGGATAACATGCCCAAAGTGCCTTGGGAAAAGAAAAATTCCCCTCCGTCTCCCACTGCATTGGCGGGCTAATTACTGTGAAGAAAGTGACGTTCAGAGGGGCAAGTCCAGCATAGTCAAGCAGGAGAAACAGAAAGGATGTGGATATCCTGTCACAGCACGACAGTCAGAAAGTGCCCAGGCAGTTGGGCTGCCTCTGTTACTTATGGCCATTGGGAAAAGCTCTTCATCATTTGCCTCGTGGATCCCACAGCAATTCCTGCCATTCACTCACACTGCTAAACAGGAAGCAATTCCCCTGATTTATAGAGCTTGGGCACTCAATTAAGAAAAAAAAAAATTAGTAATGGGAGATAGAGGAGACCAAATCTTGGGATTGTTTGCTTGGATATTAGTCTCAGCCATCCAACAGCCACATAACCTCATTGGGGGAGCTGTGACCTGCCCTCAGGGACAGTGCCAAAAAGGGGAAGGGACTTCTAGGCTGTCATGCTCCCTCCTGCTGCTCTGCTGCTCTTATCCCCTGGGAACCTGCATACAGAAGTAGGCTCTACCAGCCCTTTTGGAGACAGTGCTCCTTGCAGTGGCCACCACCCTCTCCCCAGCATCGTAATCCACACAGGGAAAGAAATGCCATCCACTACAGAGTGCCCTGCATCAGCAAGATGCTCAACACAAGCTGGTGGAGGTTTGGGTTTTTTCACCTGTGTGTAGAGGGGTTCATAGATGTCCACGCCATTGTCCTGACTGTGGGAAAGTGTCTCAGCTCCCCGTTTCCAGATGAAGCGAGCTGGTGGGTTGGAGTTGACAGTGCAGCGGAGGAAGACAGTCTTCTCCTGGTAGAAGCTGCCACGTACATCGCTGATGGTCTGGTGAACGGTGAGAACAGGTTCATCTAGATCTGGAAGGAAAGTAAGGAGGGCCGCAGCAGTTGTTAGTGAAGCTTGGTTTGCACGTACAGCCTGCAGAGCAGATGATGCTCCAGGCACCATAGAGGTGAGGGGAAGCTCCCACACATTTGGCTGATGACAACTGCTGAAATAAGAGCTGATCTGAGGGCAGGTAACACAAGCAATATCTAAAAGGGAACAGACAGGAGAAGCCAAAATTCTCCCGCTCACCACACAACCTTCAGAGAATAGAAAGCACCCTCTGGTTTGCAGATCCCATGTGGTCCTCGAGCAAACTGCCTGCCTGCCACACACCTCAGACCAGTGGGCTGCTTCACCTTCCCCAGTGACACCCCACACCCCAAATCACTGCTCTCTACTTCAGTGAGAGGTCAGAAGGATCCCAGGAAACTCTGCTCCATCATCATTTCTTCTGCTACCACTTTCCACTTCCCAAATCCCTCCTGAAATCATGGGGCTAAGCCCACGGCTGTGAGATGCCCACACAAAGGACATGACAAACCTTCAAGTCAAGGGGCGAGAGTAGAAGTCAGGACAAGATCAAGGAGCTGAGATGGAGAGTCATCTCCTAGACAGGAGCAAGTCTCATGGGGTGCCATGGGAACACAAGATGGAAAACACTGTGAAAGGTATGTACAATTTCTCTCTCTTCCTATTAAAATATCCTGTGTGTATTTTCTTCTGTTCAAGGTCTGTACTGACTCTCCCTCTTCAGCAACTTCTACTCACTGCATCCCTATGTATTGGGTTTGCGTGGCAAGGTTTTGGTAGCAGGGGGGCTACAGGAGGGACTTCTGTGAGAAACTGCTAGAAGCTTCCCCTATGTTCAATAGAGCCAATGCCAGCTGGCTCCAAGACTGAGCCAATTAGTGATGGTGGTAGCAGCTCTGTGATAACATATTTAAGAAGGGGAAAACATTACTGCGCAACAGCAAACAGCAGCGGAGAGAGGAGCGAGATGTGAGAGAAACAACTCTGCAGACACCAAGGTCAGTGAAGAAGGAGGGGGAGGAGGTGCTCCAGGCACTGCAGCCCGTGGTGAAGACCATGGTGAGGCAGGCTGTGCCTCTGCAGCCCATGGAGGTTAACAGTGGAGCAGATATTCACCTGAAGCCCGTGGAGGACCCCACACCAGAGCAGGTGGATGCCCGAAGGAGGCTGTGACCCCATGGGAAGCCTGCACTGGAGCAGGCTCCTGGCAGGACCTGTGGACTTGTGGAGAGAGGGAGCCCACACTGGAGCAGGTTTGCTGGCAGGACTTGTGACCCGCTCTGGAGCAGTCTGTTCCTGAAGAACTGCACCCTGTGGAAAGGACCCCTGCTGGAGCAGCTTGTGGAGTACTGTAGCCCGTGGGAAGGACTCACGTTGGAGAAGTTCATGGAGGACTGTCTCCCATGGGAGGGACCCCACACTGGAGCAGGGGAAGAGTGTGAGATGTCCCTGCTGAGGAGGAAGGAGCGGCAGAGACAACATGTGATGAACTGACCGCAACCCCCATTCCCCATCCCCCTGCACTGCTGAGGGGAAGAGGTAGAGAATTCAGGAGTAAAGTTGAGCCTGGGAAGAAGGAAGGGGTGGGGGGAAGGTGTTTTAAGATTTAGGTTTTTTCTCATTACCCTACTCTGATTTGATTGGTAATAAATTAAACTAATTTCCTCAAGCTGAGTTTGTTTTGCCCATGACAGTAATTGCTGAGCAATCTCCCTGTCCTTATCTCGACCCACGAGCCTTTCGCTATATTTTCTCTCCCCTGTCCAGCTGAGGAGGGGCTTTGGTGGGCACCTGACGTCCAGCCAGGGTCAACCCACCACACCCTATCACTCACCCCTAAACTAATCAGATTCTTTTCTGTTTTCTCCCTTTACAGAATATGGTCCTTCCAATTCCCTCACCATACCTGCACCAGACACGCAGCTGTCACGATTGGAGCCATGGTTATCAGTTACTTTACTTGCAAGGACGCCAGCAATAGCCCTGCAGGGAGCATACTTTCTCTATCCACCCAGGGCACGCTGCTCCCCAGGGGCTGCCCTCCTGCTAAAAAAGGGATCATTTTCTTGGACTTTTGCACCAGACACCAATGTTTGAACATCAAGGAAGCATGGGGAAAACCACAGAGGTGTTCTCCTCCCAGAACCACTTTGAGACTGATTGGGATTAAATGTAAAGATCCCATTTGACAAGATGGGACCAATTGACCCTCTAAAACTGAAATCTGTCCCCATGCCCTTAAGCATGTCTTATAAGGCATCTGTTGAGCTCAGCTGAAGCAATTCTACCTTTTCAGCAGCCTTATGACCCCACCTTCAACTGCGAGGAAACTGAGGCACGTGCACCCAGTATCCCCTTGTACTACCAGCACTGTCTTCTGTGTGCACTTTAGCAGAGAGGAAGAGGACACGAGCTCATCACCTCCTGCTCTCCTATGCCACCTAATTTTCACGATATTTTATTTTAGAGATTTGTAAGTTTGGAAATCTGACTCCCAGAAAGGAAGGGGGAAGCAGGGATGAGCTTCTGCTAACGTGTCATCCAAATAACGCATATTCTCTGCTGAATCACAAGTGTCAACTTGTGGATTTGCATATTTTAATGAGCTGTATGCTTGGTAGACAGCAATTGTAATGGGACCTGAGATTTGTCAGCTTGACCACACCACAGCTCAGAGATATGAGTACAGCCATTAGCAGAACAATGACAAGGCACAGAAAAAAACCACAAAACCCAAGGCTGAAGAAAAACATACAAAGGTGGAGAGAAAAAGGCTCCTCTTCATACAGTGCTGTCTCCACATAGCCATAGGATGACCGAATTTTACACCAAATTCTCTTGGACTAGGACCTTTGGCACAGCCTCTCCTCTTTCCCCCTTCTTTGTCCTTAACCCTCCTTTATTTGTTCACACTTTACATGAGTAACTCTGTAGCTACGATCCTTCTGAGGCTACATTTCTCAGCAGGATGCAGGCAAAACACTTCCCTTACTGATCAAAGAAGATACTCACCATTCAGGTCTCCTGGTTCCCAGCTACTCCCCACACAGAAAACATCATCTTCCTTTTGGTTGCTAAACCTTTCCTCCCTCAAATCTTTCAGCCTTCTTTCGTAGCAGTCAGCTCTAAGTCTAGCTCTCCTGAGAAAAGCTAAAATAAGACCTACGACGATACCTATGTCCTTGATGTATGAGTAACGCCACTGATGTCAGTGAGCTGCACAAATAATAAATTTGGCCCAAGGCTGCCCATGGAGATGATCACATGGGATGTTTCATGTGCAATATAAGCTTGTAAACATCCATTCTTTCTTTTTCTTTACTTTCCCTTTCTCCCACATGGAAATACTCCAAACAGCAGCTGCCCCTCTGCCAGTATCTAACCAATACTTTAAAGCCTCACTTGATGCCCACTTGGGGCAAAGGAATAACTCGCTACACAGGTTAGTGTTTCCAGTTTAATATCCTCTTGGCACCAGTGATGCTCTCTGCACAACCTTGCTGTCTAATACTAAAAGTATGAGTGAGGACTAGCACTAGCTGTCAAGGACACCAAGGTTCACATGAGGGTGATTACTTACCTCCAACTACAAATTGGGATGCAGGGAAAGAAGGGGTTTGTTTTCAAATTCTGGTTCATTCAGCTGCAGGTTGCCTGGGTAAGCGTTCAACAAAAACTGTGGCTTTTCCTATGTGTTCCCTTGTACCTACTGCAAATACTAGCAGAAAATAGTCTCTCCTCCCCAAAAAACAAGTGAGCAGAACAGAGGTGCATTACCAAGTCCATCTGCAGAGTAGATGTTAGTATGAGAAAGCCCTTGGCCACCCCATTAGCCCCACAGTTCTACAGGTCAGAGCTGCACGAGGGACCACGGGACACTACATCACTCTAGCTCCAGCCTGCACCCCAGAAGTAAAGGGAGCGCCCTCAGGGCATAAAGAGATTCACGCCACAGTCCTGTTCTTAGAGACACAGGCCCTGGCAAGGTATCATACTGAGGCTTGAGACAAGCAAGTCCCCTTTGCAATGGAGAGTTATCATATGCCTCCACCACATGTAGGAGAAGAAATGAGCAGAGAAGCCAAGCAGATCTAGGTGGGCGTCAGAACTCCTCCAAACAAAGCTATGTAATGCCCATGAAGAAACGCTCAGCCTATCCAAAGTGGCTGCTGCTGAAGCAATCTATTTTCCCAGCCTGTAGGATGGTGCTCACACTACACTACTCCAGTACAGGGTAGGGCAAGGAAGGAACAGAGACGGGAGCTGCCCCAAGCCATAATACAACTGCGGATCATGAACCTACCAAAGCCTAAGGATGTTCAAGTCTATGGCATACTTTGTGAGGGTCACATCATTGTAGGGCTGGACAGCAGGACTAAGAGGAAGCAGTCAGGCAGCAGTTGCTGTCAAGAGAGCTCTGCCCAGACTCTAGGCAGGTACTGGGGTTTCGAAGCCTGGAGGTTGCTCCACTGACAGATAACCACAGTGCACCTCAGCACAGAAGACTGTCTTGCTAGGAGCGTGGGAACAGATGGTGACAAGTTTGGGGAGAGTTCCAGCTGCTTTATCACACTTTACATCTTTTTAGCATCAACCTCTAGCTGGCTAGGCCTTCTCAGAAGATATAAGTGAGGAGAGGGTGTTAGTCGGGTTGGAGAAAACTGGAATAGTGGATAGCCAAGGACAATAAGCAGAATGGTAATCTTCCCCAAGAGAACAAATCTCTGCAAAAGTTGCCTAGACCTTAAATCTTCGATTCCTCCCATATGGGGGTTATGGGATAAGTTTATTTTCCCTCCCTTTCGGCCACAGCAGCCCAAGAATAAACAACATTAAGCCAGCATGAGAAACCTTCAAAATTTGGGGCCCAAGGCGGAGAACCGCTAACAGCATCTCCAGGACACAAGAAGGATGGACATTGCAACCAGCCAGAGAAACGCTGAGTCACTGAAACCAAGGGGTCCTCACAGATTCCTTCGTGTTCACCCCTTCACAGCTCAGCCTCCTCAGGTGCATCCCAGAGTCTTTTGCTCTGTTTCCACCATGCTGCAGAAGTAGCAATGCTGGGAGCAGGGCACTGGTTTCAGGAATGCCCCAAGCATCTGAGGCACTACCAATTTCAAGAAGCATTGGTTTGCTTCAAGCATTGCCAGCTTCAAAATGAAGTCAAAGAAAGCAGAAGCCATCTACAATGCTACATCCCAGACAAGTGGTAGGGACCTCTGGAAGTGACAGACATCACGGCACCTAGACAAGAATGACTCACATGGGCAGGCAGAGCTATCTTTTTTGTGGATGGACCTAATCTCCTAGGGGAAAGGGACCCTGGGGACAGCACACCAGTCCCTTTGCTCCTGAATCAGGTGTGTGTGGTGCTAGGGCAATGCAGCTCCCTGCCGGCCCCGCAGCAAGGCAGAGACATGCAGTAGAACTGTGGGAAGGTCTGGGTTGCCGCTAAACGACTTACACTGCACATCTACTCGAATGGACTTGATGGCAGGGACCCCAACCCCATTTTCTGCTTTACAGTAATAGCGGCCCCCCTGCAGCCTTTGTATCTTCTCAATCCGAAGGGTCTCGTTAAGCACTGACGTCTCTTGGAATTTGTCCGACGCGCTGCCAGCAGTTTTGGTCCATCTCACCTGCACAAGAAGAACAAGAGAAATACAAGCAATCAGTGACACAAACTAGAGATCCGAGGGGACAGCAGCACTGCCTTTGCTCCTCTTCCCCCTCCTCCCTAGCCATTTTCAAAAATGGGCCCAGCACACCAGACCTTACCAAAGTTCACCCCTCAGTTCACCCAGACAGACAGTGCATATTTACCACTCCTGCTCCGATTCTGCAAACCCAGGAACTTGGTTAGTTTTATACCACTACCTGCATAGCACAGGACTTTCAGCATTAAGCCTTGGGACCCCATGTGGCTGGTAGGCCACAAAGCTACAGCAGACATCAGCTCACAGCTACAGAGCTTTTACTGCAGTCAACACTCTTTCATCTTTCTCCGGACAGCAAGGCTATTTCTGCTGTTTGCTTTTCCAAGTAAGAGTGAGAAAATGCAGTTGCTATCTAGCTCTTGCCCCTTTCCCACAGGGAACCCCTGTATATGTTATTTTTATAAGTCATCCTTTGGCAGTACACAAGCTTTTACTTTGATTTTAAAGATACAGAAAAGGAAAAGAAAAAATCCCTTCAGATTTCAAGCTATCTTGCATTTTTTGTCCTTACGTTACATGTCTTAAGATCCTGGCTTGTGGGGCAACGGAGCTTCATATTTCATGGTGAATGGTGGCAAGAGGACAGCACTCCTAAAGACTGAATGGTATTCTTATGTCTAGAATGAGGTACAGCCCTAGCAGTGGTGGTACAAGCTTCCCCCTTGTTTTCTGCAGTCCATAAAATGAGAGACAGAGATGGCTTTTCTCAGCCCATTGGTTTCCTATATCTGCAACCTCCGTTCTAAAGGTTGCTGACTGGTGGTCTCCTACACTCGTGCCCATCTAGACTCTGGGACTGAGATCTAGCAAGATCAACCAACAGAAAGGAGACAGACTTTCATTCAACATTGGCCACAGACGAGATGGACCAGATACCTTGACTCCTCCCCCAGACTTTGCTTAAAGCTCACCGCCACCACCTGATCGACACTGATGCTCTAGAAAGATGCAGGGGTGTCTACATCCCACTCCCAGAGCACTAGGCTGAGCAGATTTTTGGAGCTAATGACCATGGATTTATTTAGCCTTTGTAGGCTTATTATGAAATCGTCTGAGGGCCCCAAGACTCTCAGAGTCTCCTGTTTGCAAGGACACTTCAGGCAGCTCTTTAATCTTTTCAATTTCAATCTCATTTTGGCCACATATTCATGCTTTAATGACTGGCTGATAGAAGGGAAAAGAAAAGATTAAATGAAGGTTAGGATAAGAGCTTAGCTGGGGAAGAAATCTATCCATGAGGAGGGAGGGCAGAGATAGGACACATGCCACGTTTTATGTGCGCGGGTCCCAGCCTCCCTGGTCATGCCTGGTTCCACACTCTGGTGTCCCCTGTGCATGTCCAGGCAATGACAAGCCACGATGTTGCCCACTAGCATGCTGTCTGCATCAGGCTCTGCTCCAACAATCTCTCTGGCTATTCAGGCTCAAATCCCCACAACCTGCCAGCACTTTCCCACACATTCAACATCCTTAGGCAGGGCCAGCCCTACCACCTTCCTCATTTCTGACCTACACAGCTGTCATCTGCCCATCACTGTCACAAGCCTAGGCTGGTCATTTTTGCTGGTCTGGTTCAGATCATTTCCTTTTTATTGTTTCTAGGATATGCTTTGATGGATAAACCGTTTCAAATCCTTCTGGCTGAGTCTCTCTCCCTCTCCTTTGCCATCGTCTCTTAGCCAAGTAGCTCCTCACAAGCAAGTGCACAGAGGCGTTGATTGGTGTATGCAGACGTATGGCTTCTCAGCACTAACATCTTTGGCAGGATTGGGGAAGGGGGCCAAGAAGGCACAAGTATCGTACTTGGCTCCCTTGAGTGTATTCTGGCACATCCAGCCTCCTAGCACACACCAGCTGCCACTCCTACCACACTGTCCCAGAGCGGGCAGACCCATGCTCTGGTCCAGTATCTCTATAGACATATCCACGCTAACATTGAACCAGCCTGCTTGAGTATCTGAAGGGTGGGGAGGTGGCTGCATGGGGCTTGAGGCTATACAACCCTCTAGGGACCCTGGGGAAGGACTGCAGCAGTTAGCCAAGCTCAGCTCTGTATCTCTCCACTGAACCGTGACTTTGACCACAGCATGGATATATCCAGCTCTGCAAGTCTGAATCTGCCTCTGGTCGGTGGCCATAAAGCAATGACCAGCGTGCTCTGCGCGGGGCTCAGTGAAGTGCGCTACAAACAACTTCCCAAACTCCCCCAAGCAGGTTCCCCTTGTTTGTACATCCAGAGAAGCTGAGAGACTGAGGGACCATGATGGACCAACTCCTATGGCCAGCACATGTGGGAAGCCTTCTCTAGCCTGTTCAGGCTGTTCCTGCTTTGTAGTAAGAGGGTTAAAGACTTGACTGTGGTTTGTATAATGGACTCAGTTTGGGCTTTCCGTTTTTTCGGGGACTTCACATACTGAAGACCACTAGAAGGTCTGTCTAGGCTCCTGCAAAGCTTTGTGGACTGTTTTCCATGAAAGGAAGGCTAGATACTTCATAGCTTAACAAGCTAGTGCTTGTGCTATGGGGCATCCCTACCTGACTCCAACATGTAGGAGAAAGCTGGGCACCCCGCTGCCCACAATTCTCCTTTACGTGGAGACTACAAAGAAGTGCCATGGGGAACATGGGTGACAGGCAAGACTGAAAGCTTACCTGTGGCCGGGGGTGTCCTGTGACCAGACACTGCAGGACCAGCGTGTCCCCTTCCCGAATTGTGTAAACGCGTTCACTGATGTTGTCTTCCTTCACCACGCACGCCTGCCCAGCATGGATGATTTGGGCCTGAGCAGGAGCTGCGGAGAGGAAAGAAGAGGTAAAGAGGGAAACAAGCAGCACCCCAGCCCTTTATGCCCACTGCCCAGGGTGGCTGCTCCCATGGCAGGGTGGAAGAGCCACCTCTTAAGCCACAGAGGGAAAGAGCCAGACAGTGCTGGGTATGAAACACAAAGGTCTCAGGAGATATAAAATTGAGTGATTTTCCCCATTCTCCTGGGCAGCTGGTATCAACTGCCATTTTAAAACCTTTGGTCCTGTTGGGATGAGCAGCTCTAGGCACTGAAAAGCAGAATACGGAGCTTTTTGAGGGGACCCTCCTGCATGGGCTGAGGATGAAGAATTCCCTGCTCTCATCTCTCCAAGGGGAGCACATGCAAGTGGTTAAAGCAGGGACCTGGTCAAATCACATCTGCTCTATGCTTGTCTAAAACAGGCCTGATTATTATGATTTACCTTGCAGGGGAATGGGATAACTACCGAGCAGAGTTAGAAAGGGCCTTGAAGCTCTGTACAGCTCTTAGCACACGTCCCTAGAACAGGCATAGCACGTGCTGCAGGAGAAACAAGTCTTTCCCAAATTACGCAGTAACCTATCTCTGCCCTGAGCCAGACAGAACAGCCTCTGCAGGATCAGGAGACCCATAACCTCTAGGATCTCTCCAGCTAGGGCTCCAAGTGGAGCCCAGTTACTGCCAGTCTGGCCAGGAAAACAAGTGAAGACCAGCGCTGTGGAAAAATAGGTGGAAAGGAAGTTCCCAGAACAAAGTTTAAAAGCTTCACGTCCCCCAAATGGCAACTATGTCCCACTGTAGCCCTGAATAACAGCAGGGAGAGACAAGCTCTAGGAGAACAGGTTTGTTTTTTTTTTTTAAAGAGAAAAGCCTCAGCTCCAGAGTCTTGTGCAAACAGACCTTGGGTTCCTACTCCAAAAGCGTTTGTGTGATCACTGAAGTGGCTGAGATGTATTGAAGGTGACTGCGCAGCCCAACGGGACACCTGTGCTCGTTTGAGGGGAAAACTCCAGTCGCACTTCAAGGAACAGAGAAACCCACAAACGTGTCTAAGAATCGGTGCCTGAGTGAGCGTCCCCCTGGGATACTTCCCCGTCTTGCTACAATGCTTCCAGGTGACTCTGGAGTCACAGCTCTAGCTCCTATTCGTGAAATACAATGCAAACGAACAAACCACTGAGGAGATGATCAAAGGGTTTAAAGCAACGAGCCTTAGTGAGCCTTCTGAAACAAGCACAGATTTTGCACAACCTGTTAAAGCTGAACTGAGCACCCACTTTTTCCTCAAGGTTAGTTGAGCTTCAAAGACTAATTTTTTTTTTCCCCCATTCTTTCAGCATAACCAAAATGCTCTAAACCCAATCACCTGGGCGAGGGAAGTGCTCAGATTTATGCTGGTTTAATCCACCAGCAGCACAGACCTAGGGCAGGCTGGGCTCGGGCAGTGGAGGAGATCTGCCTTTGAGGTCAGCCTATACAAACTGGTGTCACCACAATGCACTGACCAAGCAGCAGTGACACAAGAGTGGATGCAGGGCAAGTGGGCAGCAGGCTGCTCTTGCTGCTGGGGCTCCACAGCCTGCCACGGCCACCCAGCACCCAGGCAGCAGCACTGCACATGCAGCAAGCTACTCCTCCTTTTTGCATCTCTTTCCAGTGTGGTGACACTTTGTTAAAATCATTATTACTGTCCAAACTGTTGACTAACAGAAGCAACATGTGTATTTGAATAATATGATGGCACAAACACGGATGAATCCCTCAGCCTCTCCTGTCTTCCCCCTCTGCAGGGTTCCCAGGAACGTGCCTGCCATCGCTCGAGCATCACGGGATGCTGAAACCGACTGTGAAAGCTTCACTGATATGACTGAGCAGATGAGTGACCTTCCCCTGCCTGGATGGCAGAAGAGTCTTGTTCAACCCAGGAGAAAGCAGAAACCTATATATGTGCTTACATACCTCTGTGTGTTTCTATACACATACATGTATGGGTATACATACAGATATGTAAATACATTAAGTAAAATAGTGACTTATCAGGAAAAGACATCATGAACGTCTGTCAAGCGAACAGTGGCAGAGGAGTAATTCAGAAGCCTATATAACCTTTGCCAATACACCTTAATCCAAATGACAGTCTCTTGTGCTGTTTCAGCCCTCGGATCAGTCCTCTGCAGACCTGCCATCAAGCCTTTTACCCCACGTGCACTGCAGAGCATAGCTCACAGTGCCGAGACCCAGGCTGTGATGCTGAAAAATCCCTGCTCTATGATTAAAAAAGAGACCCTGTCCCTTCCCATCCTGTAGCATACTCCTCCCCATCCCCGACCTGTGCTGCCTGCATTTCAGTGGGGTCCTGGCACCCTGCAGCAGCAAAGCTCTCGTAACCTCTATTCACAGTCTCTAGGCTGCTTTTGCTGGCTAGTGGCTCTGTTCCCCCTTTGCAAACATGACCTTGCTGCAAAAACTAACTTCCAGCCACCCCATGGAGAATCAGAATACTTATCGGCAGCTCTAGCTCCCAGTTAAATGTTTCCTTAAGTTGCTCTGCTGTACCCCACATGGTATACAATGTAAGCCTTTCAACCTACACTCTTTTCACTTTGGCCATCCCACTTCCATAATTTAACCTGTCTTCTGTAACCCTTTCCTGCCACCTGCCTAAAGGCATTTCTACATGGGGAATTTCCACAGCAAAATCATTAGATACAGTGATACAGGATTAGAGGGGTTTTGTGCAACTATTCTGGTGCCAAAATACCTTGTGGTAATTTGTTGGTGTCTCTCAGAGTTTGACAGAAATATAATTTAAACTAATTCTTATTTGGCACTACAAAGCATTATATGGCATTAGTCTACAGCAAAACAACAGCCCTAGGGATAAGTCCTGTGTCGTAATTTTCTCCTCTTCTCTCAAATTCTCCCTGGGTCCACTGGGCTGTAATAAAGCTTACAAGCAAGGGTGTGCACATCCAGCTTTGCTCACAGGTGTCTTAACTTGCTTGTGTTACCATCACTAATACCTTTCAGCTATATTCATCGGAAAGGGACATCCCTTTAAGTGAATCCCCACTGTTTAAGCTGTAACATCTCTTGCAATCACAGCACCAGGTCCCTGGCAGAACAACAACCATTTTTGCCTGTCTTAAACCCCATATGAACACAGATCTCTCAAAAGGGAGCTCAGAAAGCCTGGGGTTATCTTGGAGAGAAAACATGTGGATAGATGGCATAGGAATCTATGCCATAACTCTGCCTTTGGTTACAACTTGACATTAGTGACGTGGTGGGGGCTGAGCAACGAACCAACCCAGCTCTTACCGGATTACATTAAATCACAGGGATTACATTAAATCACAGGGTGAGACTCGGGAAGCTCTCAGTTCCAGGCTCAGCCTGCCACAGCACACAAAGGCCGGGAAAGTCACCTCATGCCATATTACAGATGGGCAGAGACACTGTGAGGATTAATTGCACTTTTAATGTGCTTGAACAGAAAGAATACATTATTGTTTGACATCATCCCAGGTCTCCAGGAGGATTTCAGCATGCAGACAGTTTGCGCGTTGCTAGCACAATAGGATGGCAGGACCATGCCTGTCAGAGTAAACAGTTTCACAGAAGGCCCTTAGGAGGGAAAAGAAAAGCCAGAGCATGAGGCCAGGTGCTGGAGATGAAGCAGTAATCTCAGCAGTTCTCAGCAGTGCTCCACGAAGAACAACCCTTGCACAGATACAACCTGCCACGCTAACTCCTGCTGGAGCAGAATCCCTCTCCTCAGGCTGGCAAACCCCAAAGCAGAGGTCCAAGGAAGACCTCTGATGACCTCTGCGGGGGAAGAGGGGACAGGTTGCTCCCTACCCTTTTTCCCAGCATTTTGAGGGACAGATGCATCATCACTTCCCTTCCGCTCCAGGTGACAGATCAACTTAGGGAAGGCTCCCAATACAGAGAAACTGGGCCAGCCAAATATTGAGTGCCAGATGCTTTACAAAGGAAAAATTCAGGCTCCGAACCTGCAGCAATTAGGCCCTTCCTTAGGAAAGGGCTGGCTTGCAGTGCATTTGGCCTCTGCACCGAGATTTCCTACTACGCCTTCACTTGATATATTTACACATTAAAACAAAAGGAAATTAGAGTGGATAAAATAACTTTATTCCCAGTGCAGCATACTGTACAATGTTATTTTTACCATTATCTGGAAAGTTTATGAGACTCTTGGTGCTTAGAGGTTGCTACATCATTAAAATGCAGAAAAGGAGAGAGAAATGCTCTTTTGGAGAGGGCTGAGTAATCTGTATTTGGTTCACAGGTCTAGCCATTCATCTTTTTGAGCCCGAGATCCCATTGCTACAATGGCAACGATGAGAGCTCCTTCACAGAGAGGGTGGTGAGTGACAGATACTGCATTGGCACTCCCTCAGTCACAGTCAGCAACCGCAAAGGACAGGCTGCTCACCCCTTTTGCAGCACAGCATCAACTGCACTTTACTGCTGCCTTCTCAGCAGGCTAACACCAGCCATCACTGTTAGACTCTGCCCCCCCACCACCTTTGCCACCTGCACATGTCCTGCAGACAGCCTCAAGGATGAAGAACATTCATATCCAAAGCTGCTGGCCCAATACCTGCAGCTACACACGCAGGGACACTGAATCCACCCACCTCCGCTACCACCCTCCTGCAGAGTGGGGAGAGAGGGAAACTGCACCTGGAGCTTTCCCTCTTCCTCAGGCTTAATCTACCACCCTGCTTTGCAAGGCAAGTGATGCCCTCCCGTACATCTGGTGTAATGATAATTCAGCCTCTTCTGCACATAAGCTAGGCAAAGAAGCCAGGGTCCTTCCCCATCCCTGTTCACAGGCTCCTTGGACTCACCTTGCTCGGTTACATGGGAGCAAGAGGGAGGGGGGCATCAGCTGCTAATCTGCTGCTTAAACCCCTCAAGAACCTGCCTGTCTCCTTCCCTCACCCTTCCTGTCCTGAGCAAGTGGCACGTAAGGGATGCATCATGGAGTTCCCAGAAAGGGGAAAAATACATGGTGTTTATGGAGCACGTGGGGTTGAATAAGCATTTCATTAAGGAAATCTACATGTGGCATTCCTTGCTGCACAGCCACTCTCAGTAACTGCCTGTCCATGGGTGGAATTGCCCTGAGGCACCGTTAGTTACAGACCCTGCACGGCAAAGCACCCAGGGAGCATCTCAGGCCTTGAAGTCACTGCTTTAGTTAGCATTTTATCCCGTTTGTTCATGCAATGCACAACTCTGCTTGAAGAACAGGGGCATACAGACATGAAGACCTTTGAGGAAGGGGTCATATCCCCTTAGCAGAGCACAAAGAGAAGCCAGCACACAAGTAAAGGGAAGAGGCGTGCTAGCAACGCTCAGCAGGAGCGAGGAAGGTCTAGTAGTATGGGAAGGGTCTGCAGGGGCAGCATCCTGATGGTCAAACAAAACACCTCGCTCATGCCTGCTCTGGGAGGGGATGGCAGCTGCCTTGCTGTGTGTTCCATCACTATTCAGCTGGTCTCATTGATTGCTCCACTGTGGATGAAGACACAGGCTTTGTTGAAACTTTCGGCAAAACAAATTAACCAGGCCAGCTCCAGCCCTCAATGCAGGGCATGATATCGATGGGCCATTTGAAAAGGAAAATTCACTCCAGCTTGAGGACGATTATGGAAATAATAATACACGATCAGTGTCCATTAACACTGTCAGCAGGGCTGTGGATCAATAGCATATTAATGGCTGAAGAAAGACCGCCCGTACTTATCAGCAGTTAAGACCAGCACAATAGCAGAGGGAGAGGAGATGGCAGTGGGTGGGTGTAATTGAGCCCAGGCACTGGATGTCTTTGTGCAGCCTACCCAGGGGAACCCCTGTCACCGCCACTTTCTGAACACGCTCCCCGGCTGCTTGCTTGGGAGCCTCCTCCTCCACACCTCAGCCCCTCCCAGCCTCTTTGCCCAGCACAACGCACAACGGCAAAAGGGTGCACAGCCCCTGCAGGGAACTTCCCCAGCTGAACGTGCCCAGGACAGCGTAGCCTGATTAGGCTCCAGCTTTTAACACAAGGCCAGACTAGTCCCATAGCAGAGAGGGAGGCGATGCAGAAGCCCCCAGGGATAGCTGAGGAGCAAAGTGCATTTATGGTCCCTGGTCTCCTCCCACTTCTTGGACTTCTCTCTTGCTCAGGCTCCTCCTGTTGACTCTTCCAACACCGTGTGCTGCTTGGGCAGCTCTGTGCTACCACCAGCCTGTCTTAAAGCAAAAGACACCAGGAAGAACTCCCTGCATGCTGACGCTAAGGGTTACAACCCCAAGCAAGACAGATCTCCACTGAGGCTCTTTGGCTCCCATGCATCAGTGTTCTCACTGCAGCCCAAACCACGTACACTCAAAAAAAAAAAAATTTTGCTTACTGTGCTCCTGGCCTAAATTTGCAGCAGGAAACATGTCATATTTCAGCAGCAAAATGTCTCTGACTCCTTTGGTATTTATACACTGATCATGATTAAAACACAAACATCAATCCACCCACAAAAAAACCACAGCCACTTCCAAGACATGCAAAGCAACCATCTCTAACCCTACACAATACTCCATAGCACTCCTGAGCAAGAAGAGAAGAATATAATTTTCAATGGGAAGTGCACAGAGAAATGACAAAGTTGTGGAAAGTAATCACAGAGCATGAAACTTGGCTACTTAAAATAGCATGGGATTTTTTTTGACTTGGAAGAGACCAAGACTATGTCTTTACATCTCTGGCTGATTGCATCTCCAGAAACAGAGTTTCCTTTTGCAAAGCTCAGCCAGATGATTTGCACAGTCTTAAAATAATTTTTTGCTTAATCAATGTCACTTCCTTGAAGCACCTCTATAGTTTTGTTTCTTTTAGAAAAATGCCAGCAACAAAATCATGTGAGATGTCATGAATAGCAGGTACACCCCCCCAGTGACTGCAACATCTGCTCCCGAGACCTTCATTCAATTTAAAACTAAAGAGGTATTGTGTGCTTTACTAAAGTATCAGAGTCACCAGATCACCCCCAATCCTCAACTCCACTGCCTGCAGCGGCTCACTAGTTTTCCTAGGTGTTCCCAAAATTTTCTTACATAGGTCCTCCTAACTGCAGAGTATCAAGCAGCAGAGCAAAATTGATCAGCAACTTTGTTCGATAGGAATCAAGTGACAGATGTTACACACACAACATTACAGTGGCATAAACTCATATGCCTGAGTGGAATTTGTATAGATGACTCAATGCCAGCAATACAAAGTAGGTTGTCTTCAAATCTTTACGGGCTCCAGATATGGTGGCAGTCAGAGCCAGCACCTCAGTGATACTGTCCTGGAAGCTTCCAGCTTTGGTTAGGATGTGAAAAAAGTATGTTTGTCTCGTAATGGCCACAAAAGAGGCTTTATCATCTTTCCCAACCCACTTCCCCGTGTGCCAGCTTCACAGCCTGAGCCCCATCTCTAAATCTTGCTGCAAAACCCAATGAGCCACAAAAGCCACACTCAGGTGAGGTGATCCTGCCAAGCTGAGTGCTCAAAGCATTGCACTTAAAAACCCATTTCTTGCCTGGTTGCTACTTAAAGCTTCTAACCGTTTTAGGGGAAAACACAACTGAGGCAAGCAGCTTGGGGGAGAAATCAGGCATCCTCTATTCTGGAGACCACTGACAGACTGACTTGTTTGTCAGCTGGTAAAACACCCAAAACCGAAACGGTCCAGTCAGAGAAAAAGAGTGCTGCAAAGAGAGGAACTCAACTGGACAAGGGCAGAACAGACACTCGCTTATCCTGCCCATGTGCTGCAGGAACAGTCCCCAGAGGACAGGCCAGCACTGGGCTCCTTGGCAGGTTTGATTCCTTGCCTCCCCCACCAGGTCTCCAGTCCCCTGAGTCAACCTCCAGCTGCTCCATGCACCCACCACCCTCTGAAGGAGAAAGAACAGTTACAGGCATCCATAAAACCTGCTGACCCTCTGGCCTTTGTAAGCCCTCGTGCTCTCAGCTTCCAGCGTGCCCATCACCAGGAGCCTCCGAGCAGCGGGTTTGCAGGAGAGCCAAGCTTGCCTCGGACAGAGGAGAGTCAGCTGCTCTTCATGCATTTCGTGCTTCTGCTCTCCCTTCTCGCTCCTCCGTCACAGCATGCAGCAGCCACTGAAGCTGCACGTCCCCACTCAGCCAGGAAAACTGCCTTTCACAGGCATGCTGCAGCTTGTCAGCACAGGTAGCAAAGCCCAACAGGCAACGTCCCCAGGATCTGCTGCTAATAGCCTTTGCAAGCAAATGGGCTTTGCTCAAATGGTCCCAAGGGTTTTGCCCCTCTCCTCTTTTCCCTGAATTCAAGTTCAGCTCATTCCCAAAGTCACTGTTGGTACTGCTTGTTCCACTTCTTTTCCCTTTTTATACTTTAAGGCACTTTGGTACAACAGTGACTCTTCAACAAAGAGGACCATGCGCACAGATCTATAAACCAGCGTACTTTGAAACTCAGCTCTTGTTTCATTGCTGGACCATTTAACACAGGAGATGAAAGGAGAGCACAACACAGACACTTCATCCCTTCAAAAGGGAGAAAAAAATGTCAATTTGCTAATCATCTGTTGACTAGATTAGCAGCAAAGGTGCATGAACTATAATCAATGAATAACTACAGGCTCCTTTTCATATCAAAAAGGGGAAAAAAACATCAGGCAACAGCTGTGGCTCCTGAATCGTGACAAATAAGGAAAGGCAAAGGGAGTGGTTTCAAACTGGGTTCCCTGGCTGGCAGGATGCTCCAGACTTTGCTGGTGAGGACTCCACCAAGGTCACACATATGTACTAAAACCCACCCCTGAAAACACAGGAAGAGAGACAGATTCAAGCTCCAAGTATGCTAAAAACAATAGACAAGAAAAATAACAAAAACCAAACGAGCAAGCAATCAGAGTACACTAACAGAAGCTGGGTAAGAATAGGAGTATTTCCATGAAACTCCAGCTGGTGCTGTTCAAAATGCTAAACCTTGAGGCCCAAATTCTTCAATGCCGAGGTGGAAACCGGGGTCTGGTACGCAGGAGGAGGGTTGGCAGAGAAGAACTGTTGGAGGAGAGGACTTCTCTCTACATGGAGAGCCAAAGGGGACATTGTACACTCAGGGCTGCTAACCCCAGAGGGTGGGTGCACAGCTGTGGGGTTAGCAAAGCAAGGCACTTGGGGCTTTGACTAGCCAGTGCCCCAGCTCTCCTTCAGACATCCCTGTCCATGTGACCGAAGCAGCTCCACCATTGTCAGACAAGCTCCTGCAGAGGCACAGAGCTCAGTGCAGACCACAAAGCCTATCTGAGAAGCTGGGTAAACACTCAGGCACTGAATCTATGCTAAATTCTCACCTGTCACAGCTCCGCTGCTTCCAGGGCCCCATCTAACTGTCTCAGAGGGAGCTGGGGATGCGAGGGCAATCACGCCATGATGGCAGTGCAAACATTCCCTCCACGCAGGAGAGGAAAGATTCAACAAACGGCCATGTTTACCTGCTGCTATACCCAGCCTCCACAGAAAGCAAAAGGCTATTTCAGTTGTGATACGGGAGTGGGTGGGTGGGAGGGAAATCACTGCAGAGGCCAGAGGGTGATAAGAGCCACAAGAAAGAGACTGAAATAAAATTTCACTGAAAGCCTGTTTTATTCTTGCCATAGTTAGAAAAAGCTGGAAATACAAATGCTACCCTTAATTCAAGTATCTAAAAATCCAATTTTGCTACTGAAAAGCAGCAGGCAGCAGGGACTCGTCTCTGTCTGAAGCTCTATGCACAGCACTACCCATCCCACAGGCACCCCAGGTCCCCTGCAGCAAAGTCACTTCCCAGGGGATGATAGCACGGTGGCTGCAAGAGATCAGCACTCAGCCCCAAGCCACTTGGTGGGGGACAGACAACCACGGCACAAACCCCAGCACAACCACTCACTGGCAACCCTGGCAGAAATGCCAAGGACCCAGGGGAGAGAGAGGACCCAAGCAGAGACTTGGCACCCCTCTGCTAGGTGCTTATCTGCCCCCAGCAAGAGCAGGATTAGAGAGAGGAGTGCTGATGATGATACAGGGATGCTGCTGGTGATACAGCCCCTCGGTGGAAAGAAGCCTTTGTCCTCAAATGGGTTCCCATACAGGCCCTCACAAAACACTGATGCTTTTATCCCCCAAGCAGTGTTGTTAGGTGGGGAAATGCTGCTATTGCATGCTGCCAGCTGGGGAAGAGAAAGACATGAAATGGTTTGTCCATTGTCAGGCGGGAAGCCTGAAGCACAGCCAGGGATCAATCTGTACCTAATTCCAGTCTAGCACCTTATAATGCAAAGGCCAAACTTTAGCCTCCAACGCTGCCTAATACAGCACTAGAAATTCACATTCACAGGGAGCGGAGGAAGAAAACTTCTTGTGCAACACAGAAGGGTTTACTCAAGAAAAACTGTTTTCCTCTGGATTTTCTCCCCTATCGCTTTTTGCCAGCACAAGGAACTCGAGCCTGAAAACTACTGCCAGCAAGCAAAACGACCTAGAGAGGGAAAAGCAAATATGACAGCTCTACTCCACCCCAAAGGAAGAGAGCGCGCACCGAAAGGAAATGCCAGCAAATTGTCAGCAAAGCTGAGGCAATAGGGGCTACGTGACACCCCTGGAAATCAAGCCAAGTAATGTTTTATCTTGACAGCATCCTTTACATCCCTGCAGTGCCTTTGGTGTGCAGAGTCCTAGAAAGTCCCCAGTTCCTTCCCTCTCGAGTACCAATAATTAATAACCACAACCTGGCAAACAAGCGAGCAATTCCCTCTGGTTCCGGTAAGAGGAGCTGACATCTCTCTAACCCCAGCCACCTCCATTGTTTTATTCTCTTTGTTTATTGATCCTTTTATGCACATAATTCAAATTGACATTTAATAATTCAGCCGAGTTAATGGTGCTTAAATATTAAAAGGCTTTTCTCTTTTAATTAGCTGTAGCAAAATAGGCAACAAAGGAGTGCTAGATAGATGCCATTTAAAATGCTCTCGTCCAAGTTCTCTGGCATTTTTCTAGGGACGGGAAAGAACAGTTCAAGGGAAATTTTGTACAAGTCTCCTACTCTCGCTAGGAAGGTAACTAACCCATAGAAGCGTTTCCAGAGGCTTTGATTCATAGAGCATATTCATCTCTGTCAGCTCTTTGTTTTCTCTCCCTTCTGCTCTTCTCCTAATAAAGACAGAGGGGAAGGGAAGGAGGGGCAGAGGGTAGAAGAAAAACCCTTTCCTGTAAGAGGTGCCGCCACTGGTGACCAGCACCCACGTAACACAGCGCAGATGCGGATGCAAAAGCCTTTTGATACGTCATTGCAAGACCTGCAACCAGGTGAAAACAGAGCCAAAAGGAGAAAGTACACATAGCTAACTGAAGAGTTACAAACAGCACAGAAATCATGTAGTTATTCCCTGGGGCAAGAATAACTAATCCAGGAAATTAATTTGAGATCATACTGAAAAAAAAAATTCCAGATGTAGCAGGGTAAGGGAACACACATTTATTTCTCTTCTGCTCATTATACCAAGGGTTGAGAATAAGAGGGGAAAAAACACGTTATCTTTAAACGTCAGTCTCATCTCAGCTGGAGACAATGGCAGTAATGCATCTTAGTCATAATGTTGCTGGTGTATGGCATCACAACTGCAAATAGTTGGTATTATTTGGGCTGTTTTAACTGTGCATACTTTGTCTCTTAATTAGCTCTCATTTTAAATCCTGGATTGGTTTGAGTTTGGGATAATGATCTCCCACCTGACCCAGAGCAGAACCATGTAGTCACAATAATTAGATATAGTAATTGTTAATAACTTAGTTTAATTACAACCTATTTTCTTCAAATTTAGCCTAGACATAAGATTTCAATGAATTTTAATTACATGCCACATTTGAAGAGCCTGTGCTATTGCATTATTAAGTTAATTCCAGACAAAGACAGAGACTGACAAACATTAAATTCCTTACTGAGGACACTTAAAAAAAAAATTAATCTTAATTCAAGCCAATTAATAGATTGACTTGCAATTTCTCTGCAAATTCATTCTTCCAGTGAGGACCCAAGTACTGTAAATCTGTAGAGAGTTTTTCACACATTACAGAGATCAAATTCCCAGTTTATGTGCAAAGTTGAGTACATCCTTAACAGCAGAGCAGCTAGTTGCATTTCCACAAAACACTGAAGTCACCGCTCTGAACCTGCCAGGCAGAGTATCATGGCAAAGAGTTTCCCCATGTGCAATGGCACCCAAGGACTTCAGGATCATGGGAGACGGCAGAGCACTGGTCCTTCTGCCCAGAAGTGACGGAGGTGTGCAACACAGCCTTGTTCACAACCAGCATCCCCCCATGCACACAGGAGAGGGCAGTGGTGCACATACCAGAGTCAACCTATTATACTTTTATGACTGATTTTAAGGTTGGGAAATTCGGAGGCAGGAACTGCTACTTTATCTCCCCTTGCACGCAAATGCTAGAAGAGGGTCTTTCACAACCCTCTTAGACTCGGGGTACCCCCTGTCAGTTGCTTTGGCAGAACATGGGGAACCCCTCCTTCCCTCTATAAGGCTCTGCACACAGGGAGCATTTTCTGTCACTCGCATCTGCCACATGCTGCTCATGCAGTGAAATATTATTGACACCAATAACAAACAGTTTGCATTGTTTCCCTTCAATAGATTATCCATTTACTCCTCACCAGCTGTGCAACACATCTGGCCACATTGCCTCTCCTGGGCAGGTACTCCTCAGCCCAGTATTCTGCTTATTGTTGCTCAGGAGACTTAGGAGGTGATGGGGGAGTAAATGCCCAGTGGACAAGTTGCATCTCCAAGAGTTTTCAGAGGCAATAAAACACAAGCCTGTTTCCAGCCTCTTCAGCACCGAGTTGAGTTACCAGCTTTGGCCTTCTGTGGTATCCCTTCCACCTGCAGCTATTCTCAGTAAGATAGGGCCACTCTTGGGATGTATGAGTGATTAGCTAACACAGTACTGCACGGCTGTTCCTGCAAACGGGATGGGCCTTGGGCCACTACTACAAAGAGCTCTCTTCAACCACAAGTGCCAGGTGTTGGTCTCAGGAGCATCCCCCAACCCCTGCAAAACGAGACTGAGCTCTGACATTGCCACATCTTGGCTACGTTGATGGAGTTCATTCTGACAAACAGCTGCAGCATCTCAAACAATTAATCTGTTTGGGGGAAGGGAAAAAAAGAAGAGGGAAAAAAGGAAAATGGACTAGTAAAGAGTTTTTCAAAAATACCCGATTACAACTGAAAACACAGGCAAGGAGAAGCAAGGCAGGCTGATGCTGGCTTGGCCGCTCCCTGGTGAGAGACTGATGGCAATGAACTTGGGAGCAAAAGTTCCACAAAGCAAGGTTATGAATTTATTATTCCACATCTGTGCGGAGTCAAAAGATCATCTGAAACACCAGAGACTTGCAGAGGAAATTGGGGAAGTGCTAATGCACGTGGGACGGTGTTTAAAATAATTTCTCAGCTGGCTGACTGCACAGGGGGTAGGGACAGAGATTAATTCTCTACCCGAGATCATGCATTTGTGCAAACATTGTTGAGCAGCTTGTTCAACAGGGGATTTGGGGACTAACGCAGCCGTATCAAAGCAGCCAGGGTCTAGCTGACAGCCTTGCAAAGGAAGCAAGATGATCTCTGACACTAAGGAAATAAAGCTCTGAGAGACTGAAATGCTGACAGGCACCAGCCTCAAAGCCGAAGCATGTCTGAAAAGGAAAGCTCTTTAAAAGACTTTTGTTCTCAAACTCTCTTCTGCAAGAGAAAAGGCTTTGGCCTACTTAGGCAAGGCCAAGGGCAGGCTAAGACCTCAGCATATTTTAAAATCACTTATCCTCAGCTCCATTTGATGTTCTCTTGATATTAGTAAGAAATTTCATTTTATTTAAAACATTCCTGGGCCTTCGGCTGTTTGTGGAATGACACAGAGCAGCCCATTCCACGGAGAACAAAACAGTCCCTTGGTCTCTGAAGGGGACAGGAGGAAAGCAAGCTCCCAAGGAGAGCAAAGTCTCAAACCAGCGTCCTTTCTTAAAGACCTCAACCAACCCAGTCTGCTGCAGAACACCCTGGGACAAATTAACACAAAACTAGACAGTGGGCTTCCCATTTAAAAGAAGAAAGTGTTTGAAGAGGGAAAGAGGCAGAGTTTCTGAAAACAAGCGCTTACTTGAACCTCCATAGTGTGCAAACTTGAACTGCCATCCCATCCCCTAGATGAGGAAGTCACTTGCGCTGCCCATCAGGCAAGGAATTGGTTTACCTTCTAAAAGTTAGTTTTGCCCCCAGTTTCAGCCTGCTCCAATTTTCCACGAAGGGGAAAGACTCCAGGTCTGGTTATGCCACAGAGGTGCATAGGTCCCCAGTAGCCCACCAGGCTGATGGCTGACAGGGACAGTGGAACTATTTCCCAGTGTTTGTCCCACAAAACGTCAATTACGGAGGCACCACCAGTTTGTTTCACTGAGATGGGCAGCATGTCTATCTTGGGGCATTTCAAAGCCCTATGTGACAAAAGAATGCTTCTGTTATAAATTACATTGGGGAAGCAACCAAGAACCATTTGAGTCTTGCATATCACTTCTGCTAATCCTCATCTGGAGGGACACAGTTGACCTGGACAAGCTTATGAAATTGGCTGGGGTAAAAAGAAGCCATGCCTTGCTCCAGCAATGGGTGCAACTAGGGCTGCTCCTCCTTCCACAGGCCAACAAGCACGTGTACTGCTGAACACCCCAAAATGAGCCACTCTGTCACATATTACAGTCACCACACCTTCAAACTTCTCTTCCTGTTTGATTATGTCCTAAAACAGGCGGGGAATAAAAAGTTTGGTTATCAGCCATGTACTTTCCCTGTTGCTGCCTGCCAAGGAGGGGGGCAGGGAGCCAACTGAAGTAGCTGGGGAGCTACTCATTAAACACCAAAGGATTTCACATGCAGCAGCAACGTTCCAAACCACCAGCCACCATCGAGCACTGGCGGCAAATAGCTCTTCATGACCCTGTTAACCACAAAGTTTTTCAGCTAAACTACCCCAACTCCACCCAGGAGATATGGCATCCTGCATTTTTGCTCAGTTACATGGACCTAATGGTCTTCAGTTCATGGCCTTCACCCTTTACCGCTCTCATATATTACTGCTCAACTATGACACCAAGGAAGACAGAGAGTGGGAGAGAAACCCAGAACCTGAGAATAATCTCCAATGAGCACTAGTCAGTAATTGACTTGATGTGTGACCTTGGACAAGCACATTCTCCCCTTTTTCTCCCCATGTGTCATTTGAATAATTGCACTACCGTGTCATGCAGGGTACTTTAAACCTTATTGTTTATACAGCTTTTTGAAGATGCAAAACACCATATAAGTGCTAAGTATTATTGTGGTTATCACCTTCCTCACAGGGGGGTTATGAAGCTTCATAATTAATGTTTGTAAAACAAATCTCTGTCATCGGATGAAATGTGCTAGAGAAGTGCAAAAGATTAATATCCTCAGTAATCTGATGTGGGTTTTACTGTTCTGTGCAACACTTAATAAAAAATAATTAAAAACAAACCTAAGCTAATACTGATAGGAAGGATGAGGAGGCAGGGCCGGATGCACGTGGGAACAGCCTGCTCTCCATTAATTAAGCCCAATACCATCAGCCTCCAAGACAGTGCCAAGCATTTTCTTGCTCCTGGTGATAATCACGCATTAAACCTAAAGCTGATTTTGGGTAACCAGAACTCTTGAGCACACCAGAGAGACTCGCACTGCAGTCAGGAATACCAAACATGGCTGAAGCAGCACAGCTCTGAGCCCCACAAGCCTTTACACAGCAACTGCTGCCTGGGGAATTGGATGGGCAGAGAGCAAACAGATGCAGGTATGCTCAGAGACCCCACAGGCACCTAGAAGGGAGCCGAAAAAAAGCTGGAAACCCACCCACAGGGCCCCACTCCCATACACCCCAGGTCCCTGGTCTCCAGTCAGTAGCCTGGAGGAGTAGAGAAATACCACTCCTTTGGCCGTGCAGGATTCAAGTCCCCCAGAGCACAGGCAGCTACCAGTCCTACACATCAAGAGCCACTAGCTCAGTGGCTCTGTAAAAATACATACCAACAGTTTTATATTTCTTCAGTATGAGAAATGTGGTTGCTGAAGTGTTTTGCAGTGCAGCAACTTCCATGTGCAACAGAAATGGAGAAGCCTTTGGAGAGTTTCTTGGAGAACATTTACCACCAGCGAAGGAAAATTTCCGGCAATCGCTTTAGCTGCTTGAGTACCAGCTTTCTTCCCAGGACAGCAGATGCAGACAGAGTAGCCCCCTTCCAATACCCCCGTACATGCATTAAACAGAACAACCCTCCAGGTGCTTCATGTGACTGAGTTCCCACCACACATACCCTTGTACCAGGTGGTAGAGGCATGGGCTATCCTGCTTTTACACACACAGGTTGCAACAGCAGCTCCCTGGCAGACTCCAAAATCAACAGGATGTCCAAGCCATGCAGATTTTTCGTGCAACCGTTAATTAGGCTTCACTCTTATTTACTGCATTTGCCCACATGGTTTCTTCTGGTACCAATTCTCTTTGGTTAACACCAAAGCGATAGAAGTGATACTGTTTTTTCCCTGCATATGTGCATACAGATATGCCAACACTTTCCACAGGCAAGCAGACCAACAGCAAAACACCGCTCGTAAAAAGCTGCGAGCAATGCCAGAGTGGCCCTTTTCCACCTCCAACCTCGCAAGCACCTACAAACAAGTAAAGACAAGGTTGGTACTCTTCTGCTCCAGCCTACCCAGAAACAGAGGAGCTACGGAAAGAGCTCAAGGAAGCACACATATTAGAGACAGAAGAGTCCCATGGTACTCACCAGGTCATCTGCAAGCCTTCCCTACAGCCTGCTCCACAGCGATGAGCCTGATCAAGCTTTAAAATGTCCCCAGAGAAGCATCTCCATAGCTGCTTTCATGTTTGCATCAAGGAACTTGTTCGGGCATTCAGCCCAAGTTGTCCCCACAGACAGAGAGTTTAAGACAGGGTGGAAAAACAGCAACCAAAGCACCTGTCTTGTAGCAGACTTGTCATCTTTTTGTTTATCACTTGAAGGCACACAGCAAGGGGATCTGCGATCACATCACATATTACAGTAATAGGTGTGATTATCAACAATCTTGGTTGGGCCTGATGCACCACCACAGCAAGGAAGACACGCATCTTCTCTCTTTAGAGGGCTTCAAGTGATGATGGGAAGCAGACTACACCACCACAAGAAAGACAACAGCCACTCGAGGAGTCCATGGGATGGGGTGGGAGCATGAGAACAAACACCCTTCTTCACATAAGAGGCTCCACTCAATACTCACTTTCAAATCCTGAGAAACCACTTCCCCTCTACACTGACTCACTTGAGACTCAAAAGGAATCCAAAACGTGTATGGCACTATGCAGCAGTGTAACATCCCTTCTCCTCTCTCTGCCTGGTGCAAAGGATCAAGCCAAACGTCCCGTCACCATCTTCAGTTTTACAGGGGAGAAGTTGGAGGGGGTGTGCTTCATTGGAGAACGCTCTGCTAACCCTTGCTATACATGACCCATAAGGGCAAGGGATTAGCATCACCAGCTGCTCTGCTAGGAAGTGCAACGTGGAAAACTGGAGTTTCTATGCAGTGTGGAGCCATTAGAAAGAACTGCCTCAAACACCTCCCCCTCCCCACATTGCAGTTCATAATTCCCCATGTCATGCCCGCTGCACTCCCCTTCAACACAGCCTTTATCTCGCCTCCTCTGCAGCCTGTTACTCCAAGTGCCATTTCCACCGCTGAAACACAAGTGACACCCCTTCTCATCTGCACTGCTGTAGAGCATGTTACTTTCATCAAAACCATCTGGGGCAGCTGGCACATGCTGCAGAACGAGTAGAGAATTCAGCACCTTCTGCAGCTTGCCCTTAGCAGAGTGGAGATGCCAGACACCCCAGCTGTGAGAATTCACATTACCTCACATTTCACTATCATCTGTCATATCAAAAAGACTTTATAAGTACACAGGTGGGGGAAGGGGGCTGCTTCTACGAGCAATAAAACACAGCTTCCTCTGAGGTGGGACATAGCTGGTTAACAGGGCTCAGGAACATTATCTAATTGCTCAGGCTAGAAAGGGAAAAGCAATCTAAACTGATTTGAAGCTTCACAGGGAATTAGGGAAGCAGAATATAATTACCTAAGTTGGAATTTGGCCAGAACTCATGGGGGGAAAAAAGCGATTCTGGTCTTTA
Source organism: Aptenodytes patagonicus (assembly GCF_965638725.1). Taxonomy (NCBI): domain Eukaryota; kingdom Metazoa; phylum Chordata; class Aves; order Sphenisciformes; family Spheniscidae; genus Aptenodytes; species Aptenodytes patagonicus. Next base: position 96,734,361 of record NC_134951.1, read on the forward strand.
ATGACCACAAACAATCAGCAACTTAGTTTTTCCATTCCTTTCCAGAGTGGTACAGGCATGCATTTGATCTCATTTCACGCTAACATTGCTCTTCAAGAAGCAGCTTTGAGGTAAAGAAAGATGCGCTGGATTTACACCCACACAGCTGTCAATTACATTGCAGCACCATGCCAGAGAGACCAGACTGTCTCACATCACTCAGGTGACCTCAAATTTGGGAATATCCAGATTTTCAGTCCTTGAACTTCACAATTTTTAAAATCCCCCAGCAAATCTTCAATAAAGTAAGTATAGACTAACAACCAACTGCAGCCAACCACTTTTCAGAATATTCCATATCTTTCGCCTCAAGACTTTTCACAAAGCACCCATGGAAGAACAGTGGGTTTTCTCTGGCCAGCTGTTGGCTGCACAGCTCTGGGTCCATGCAGCAGGACAGCGGCACTGTCCTGGGCTTCTACCTCGGCAGAAGATCTTGGTTGCAAAGGGCTTGGTCAAACCCTGCATCCCCAAAGCACATGCCGGTACTGCTCTTAGCAGACCCAGTGTCACAGTGAGAAGAGACCAGAAAAGCCTTCATTATCAAAGCTGTAAAGCCTTCGATCTCATTAGCTCTGGCATGCTGTTACTTTGAAGATTCCCTGGTATTTTACAAGCTGTGAGAAGCAGCAAAGCCAAATCTGCTCTGTTTTAAAGGACAGCCAGACTCTCACTCAGGTCTGAAAGACTACACAGCTGCCCGCAGCTCACATGAAGTCCATATGTGGGACAGGTCATGAGTAAAACACCGCTCGTAAAAAGCTGCCAGCAATGCCAGACTGGCCCTTTTCTACCTCCAACCTCACAAGCACCTGCAAACAAGTAAAGACAAGGTTGGTGCTCTTCTGCTCCAGCCTACCCAGAAACAGAGGCAAAACTCAGCTCTGACAAGGTCTGAGCCTTGACTATTCCTGTTGTAGATGTGGCAGGAGCAGGCTCAAGCGCACAGAAGACCTTGAAGAGCAAAGCCCGCTTCTCCTTTTCCCCTGGGGATGGGGCTTGCCCCATGGCAGTCATCACCAGCCCTAACTTTGAGAGCTTTGACAGGTAGCCTTCACAGAAAGAAAAAAGTCACAAGCTAAAACACTTAAAAACCATGTACCAAAACAAAAAGGAAACCATTGGCAGTAGGCTTTGCTCTCCACCCTCTGTCACACTTCAGTTCTTAATGGGAGACATTGGCATCTCCAGTCCGCTGTAGACTGAGTGAAGTGCTGGTCACAAACCCTTGGAAACTGTCTTGCACTGACCTTGGAAAAAGGTCTGGAGGAAGCCAATGATGGGTTTCTGTCTCTAATACATATGGATCCAATTCCACATTCTGCTGCAAAATTGTAACTTTCACTGCAGTCGATGGGAATTACACCTATTTAATAAACGGCAGAATTGATTTTGTGATCTCAGGTGTCTGGGCCTGCAAGATTTCCAACCTACATAACTTTAGATAAAAATCCAGCAAACCACAAGATAATGAAGTCTTTGAGATTCCACAAACACTGCCTCACTGAACAAAGCTCAGAGGTGGCTGGAGCTCAATGCAATCACAAGCTTCTGCTAAATTACCTTGGGCCAGAAACATCGCAGATCAGGACAAGAGCTACGGATGTTGTCTATCTGGACTTCTGTAAGGCCTTTGATATGGTCCCCCACAACACCCTTCTCTCTACATTGGAGAGATACGGATTTGATGGGTGGACTGTCCGGTGGGTGAGGAATTGGTTGCATGGTCGCATCCAGAGGGTAGTGGTCAACGGCTCAATGTCCAGATGGAGATCAATGACAAATGGTGTCCCGCAGGGGTTTGTACTGGGACCAGTACTGTTTAATATCTTCATCAATGACATAGTGGGATCGAGTGCACCCTCAGCAAGTTTGCAGACGACACCAAGCTGAGTGGTGCGGTGGACACGCCAGAGGGATGGGATGCCATCCAGAGGGACTTGGACAAGCTTGAGAAGTGGACCCGTGTGAACCTCATGAGGTTCAACAAGGCCAAGGGCAAGGTCCTGCACCTGGGTCGGGGCTACCCCCGGTATCAATACAGGCTGGAGGATGAAGAGATTGAGAGCAGCCCTGCCGAGAAGGACTTGGGGGTACTGGTGGATGAAAAGCTGGACATGAGCCAGCAATGTGCGCTCGCAGCCCAGAAGGCCAGTCGTATCCTGGGCTGTATCAAAAGAAGCGTGGCCAGCAGGTCGAGGGAGGTGATTCCACCCCTCTACTCCGCTCTGGTGAGACCCCACCTGGAGTACTGCGTCCAGCTCTGGAGCCTTCAGCATCAGAAAGGCACAGACCTGTTGGAGCGGGTCCAGAAGAGGGCCATGAAAATGATCAGGGGGGTGGAACACCTCTCCTATGAAGAAAGGCTGAGAGAGTTGGGATCATTCAGCCTAGAGAAGAGAAGGCTTCAGGGAGACCTTATTGCAGCCTATCGGTACTTAAAGGAGGCTTATAAAAAAGATGGCGGCAAACGTTTTAGCAGGGCCTGTTGTGACAGGACAAGGGGGAATGGCTTTAACCTAAAGGGGGTAGATTTAGACTAGATATAAGGAAGAAATTTTTTACGCTGAGGGTGGTGAAACACTGGCACAGGTTGCCCAGAGAGGTGGTGGATGCCCTATCCCTGGAAACATTCAAGGTCAGGCTGGACGGGGCTCTGAGCAACCTGATTTAGTTGAAGAGGCCCCTGCCCACAGTAGGGGGGGTTGGACTAGATGACCTTTAGAGGTCACTTCCAACCCAAACAATTCTATAATTCTATGATTTGCAGCCAGGCTAGGGACTAATGTCATGAGAATTTCTACCTAAGGGATATTTTTATTGCTACTCCATTGCTCCTGGGCAAAATGCAAAGGGGATGATGTGTACACAGAGCTACAATTCCCATCTAAGAGTTGAGCCTAACCTTCGTATCAAGCTGTTTGACTTTACTCTGCAAGCTTTGCCTGTCACAGTGCAAATGCAATGATGTGTTTAAGGAGATCCTGTTACCAGACAGAAAGAGTGAGAGAGACAGCAGGAGCAGCTGTCACCTGCTGAGACACGGCTTTGCAACTTAGTCGGTGTCATGTTAAGGACTGTGAAGTGCCTGACAGGAGCAAAGAAAGGTCACGGACACATATATTTCACTACTGGGTCTTGGAACCTTGATCTAAGCACCCCTGGGAAATGGGAAGACTCCTCAGCTTTGCTTCCCTTTGTGCTCTCCTCGCTGAGCCTCTGAGCAGAAGTCGAGGGCAAGAGGCTGCTGCCGGACCCAGCAGGTGCCTGGCAGCTGGGGGAGTTTGATGGAGAGGGAAGGACAAAGACCTGACATGTGAGGACAAGCATCTACACCTTTTCTCCCAAAACATTTAATGTTTTCTGTGGCACGGGAAGCCTCACCTCACTGGAAGAGCACGTGAGGCACCACCTTCCCCCCAATAGCAGTGGGGAGGAGAAACTGGAGCCACGCTGAGCAACAGTCTGGGAGCTCAGCAGGGCTCACCTTGCAGTGCCATCCCACAGCAATGCCTGCTCCAGACCTAAAGGCTGCCCCAGAGTCCTAAAGATGAATTAAGAGTGTTCAAGCAAGATTTTGGCATGCAATCCCTGTTCCCCTCACAGGACACAGCCTCTGCTCTCCTCCTCCCTCAGGAGCACTCAGGGAATGTTACTGCATCCAATTCAGCATCCCTTCTCCATTAACAGTAACTCAATACCAGTGGACCCTGCGGACCTGGGTGATGCATTGTTCCTGCTGCACAGAAATTACATTGTTTAGCAGGCACGCTGGCCACAAACTGCGTCATTTTGTTGGCTCTTCACCATAGTGATGGTGGCCATAGGATGAGGAGCAGAGGCAACTTCTGGGAGCGGGCCCTGCCGATGGCCTGCTGCTCATCTCTCCAAAGACAGACAGCAGAAAGAGGTGCTGTGTCACCCTGCTGGAGCCTGCACCATACCTGAAGAAAGGGAGGTGGGAGAAGAGGGAAACAGACACATTATCCCTCCTCTGTGGAGGGCAAGTGGTTAGACTGAAGGGAGGTTCTTCCTCCCAGCCTTACACAGGCCTCTCATTTGCAAAGGGACAGATGCTCATGCCCTCCCGGCAGGCTGGTCAGCAGCTGCACGGGTAAGGGAACCAGGCACAGAGAGATTAAGGACCATGACCAGGATGCTCAGGGAGTCAGCAGTTCAGTCCAGGAGCTCACTGTACTCATTTGCTCCCATAGCTGTAGCAATCTTCAGCACCATATGGTGAGGAACAGCCTCTTTGGTGCTCATCCTTGCAATTTCCAGTCCAACAGCCCAGTCACGTCTACCAGCCTCCCACAAAGGGAATCACAGTACAGAAAACACCACGACCCTCAGGGCCTGTTTTCTGTGTGGTATCCAGCACATGTTAGCACAGGCTGCCTGGTGCATCCCCACCCTATGGTAACCGCTCACTACGACAGCTAATGCCACACAACACCCCGAGAGCCTAGAAAAAGAGGTGCTACGAGATGGAAGGTTTTACTCCACTCATGAACAACCTGATTTGCTGCTGGAGAGATACAGCCCCTAAGGAATTACACAAGGGAGAGAAGTGGTGGGCAGGCAGTAGGAGATGGAGACAGGAAGCCTTTGTGTTTATTAAAATAGTTTCTGCTAGTCACCTCCTTGGCAGCGGTGGCATTTATGCTGTAAAGTAGTGCCTTGAGGCAGAAGCCAGCGCTCCTGGAGTAACATCAGCACCCCTTTGAGATGCAGAGAGTGCAAAAGCCTTGTCCCCACAGGAAGCTGCGAGCGCACCCTTGCCAGTTGCCTCCTCAGCTGCAGGTCTTTCAATTCCCAACTGCCCCAACACATGGAGGCCCTCAGCCTCCTGGAACCCTGTCTCACACCCCCACAGCTCTGCAGACTGTGCTGCCTGCCAGGAAGGGCTGCAGTTTTGCACGGTCTGAAACACCCAGGTGCAGGGAAGAAGGAAACTGGGGAAGGGGCAGCTGGAGATGCAGGACACTGCTGCTGCAGCAGCAGCGCAAACCTCGTCAGCTAGACATGTGGCCAGACCAGCCATGAAAACCAGCTGGGGAGGCCATGCCCCACAGCAACTGCCAGCACTGCCCTCCCATTATCCCAATAATGCACGTTACAGTAGGCTGGATCCTTCAACAGGGAAGGCACAAGGTCTCCCACGTAACTTCAACAGGTTTCAGGCTACTAAACACGACTGGCAATAGTCTCCTATTCATCACTTGAGCCAGATTCCTCAAAGTGGAGGTCAATCCTTGCACATTAGCATTTACCACTTCTCCCTTTGCGTTCCCCTCCTTCCTCATAAAACCAAACACATGTAGGCTGTTTCATGGTCTGTATCACCCAAATCAGTCCACTCACCACAGAAACGCATCCATGTGGGGGCAGAGCCCAGCAGCAGTTTAATGGTGTGTTGCAGTACCAAACACCACTTGAGTAGGGCAGGAGAAGAAGGAACATTAAATATGATCTCACATCAGACATTAAAATCCTTCTGCAGTCATTAAAAAAAAAAAAAAAAGCCCAGAACAGAACATAAACCCATGGTGGGTTTTTTGTTTGTTTTTGTTTTTTGTTTGTTTGTTTTAAATCTCTAGGTAACCAGGCAAGCCAAAAGACTAGTGCAACGCTGGATATTCACACCAGCACAGTGAGCAATACAGCATTTCACCATTCACCTCCCATTGACGCTACCAAAGCGCTGGGAGATGCTCCCACCCGTTCCCAAACCAGGGATTTCCTGCAGTATCCTGTGCTCTTGCCCTGCAGCACTCCATAGGATGCTCACAGCTCTACTTCATGCCGCTGAGGAAAGACAGGGTAAAAAAAAAACCCAAAGCCAACAGCTAATGGTAAAGGGCTCAGAGTGCACTTGCACATGCACCAGTGGCAATAGTGCTGCTGGACAGACACTGCTACACCGGTTTCCACGTAAAAGGCATGAGTTAGAGACCCAGGGAAGGCAGCTTTTCAGTAGCTGTAAGGGACAGCTGGTGTGTTAGGGGATGAGGAGGGTGGGAAGCAGCGGGGACTTTCAGCCCAGATGCAGCCCCATCCTAAGCTGTTAGCACTCTCACGGGTGTGGGAGTGCTCTGGGAAGGACTTGCCTCGGGAGGCCACCAGAACCAGCCAGGTCTGTAAATGGCTTTCCCAGGGCACCATGACAAGAAGAAACTCCAGGTTCATCTGGCTGGAGACACACATGCTGCTTTCCTTCCTCCAACACCTTCTGCCTAATACTGCTGGCTGCCAAACCCAAATGAGGCAGGAAAATAAGGGGATTTGTTCTCAAGAAGGGTAGAAAAAAAGGAATAACCTGCTCCAGTTATTTGGAGAGAATTAAGATTACTCTCAGAGAGAAAACATCAGGGAGCAGCATGAGACCTGCCTGGGGAAAAGCAAGTCTCTGCTCACTTGGGGGATGGTATTTTGTTCAAAGACCAAAGAGCAGTTAGATACAGAGAACAGAAGTGAGTTTTAAAACAGGAATGGATGTGGTATAAGGAGCAAGTTTCATCTTGTAGCATGAGAATTGTCTTGGGTTTTCTTGGATTGCATTTCTCAAACTTTTTCTTCCTCCCACCCAGCCGATCTCTTCCAGAATTGAATCATGCCTCTTCTGCAGATACAAGGCTGGTGAAGAAGCAGGAAGCACCTGAGCTGGGAGCCCAAAAGCTTCAGTTCTTTGCAACATGCAGTGGCCAGAGAGACAGCATTGAATCCACTGTGGCCGTCCGGGCTAAAGCACATCTCTCCCCTCGGTCCCCTCTGCTTCTCACACAAACTTGCCCTTAACTCACAGGGAGAGAATGGAAAAGTTCCCATCACTGCCCTTTCCTGGCTTGTGGGAAGCCCATGTTTCAGGCACAGTCCACTGCGCAGATGACCACAATACAGACCATCCCTGCACTGACTCCAATTTACCACTACATTTGATGGGAAGCTGTGGTCCAAAGCCTGAAATGTAAACCGCTGCTCATGCCAAGGAGAGCTGCCAGGGTCAGCAGCGAGGGCCAGTGGAGGGAGCTGATCCCTCTGGTGTCGTGGCATCAACCCCAGATGAGGGGAAGATGCAGCCCCTGGAGCCCACCTGTGCAGAGAGGCTTGTGCAGCATGAGATTCAGAGCTGGAAGAGACTGAGTCAAACAGTGCCCCCCTCACACCAAGCCCCCAGCAACATCGGCAGGGAAGCACATAAATAGGCAGATGCGAGTGAAGCCTGCAAGGAAGGCTTCCTCTAGCATTTCAGGGGAACCAACCCTGCCAGTGGTATTACCTCGTAAAATAAAATACACTGTACAAGACATTACAAAGAACACAAGAATACATGTTACAGAGATGAGGGATGGAAGCAGGTGCTGTTTTCCATAGACCTGAACCAGACAGAGCCTGATAATGCTTTCTAGGAGAAACATGATGAATCAGTCTTGCACAACAGCAGGGACACCAAGAGGCTGTTATTCTGGGGTCCTGTCACAGACTCTGCTGTGCATCCCAGGGACACACTAGGTTTCTATAAATACCTCATATACTTTCCCCAGTAGCCATTTCCAAGCCATACTCCACAATATATGCTACAAAACTTTAAACGTCAATTGGAGGAAACAGCTTGCCTCAGTCCTTACGATAACTTGTGAATACTACACATCCCTCCCTATCCCTGCTTCCCTGAGCGGGGGAAGAGTCACTCACAGCATTTCCTCCCTACAACCAAGGCAAAGCAGCCCCTGACAACCTTCCTGTGTGGTCTTACCCCAGGTTGCTGCTTGGTGCTGTGCACAGCATCCCCCACGGGAGCAAGCACACAACTCAATACCAGCTTAGCTCCATCTCCCCAGCACAGTAGCTGGCTTCCTTTGCTGCAGGAACCAACACTGCAGAGGACAGGCAAAACGTTAAAGACAACAGAAACAGTTCAGCTCCCTCCTACGGCCTGTGCCACAGCTCAGGAAGAGGGAGACAGTGAAATGAAAGGGCAACATATCCAAAGCAACGCCAAGGACCCGCAGCTTGACAACTCTGTTTCATGATTCATTCTTCTTTCTGCTAAAGCCCTGGGAACTTGTCACACTTAGGGCAGGGATTGGACCAATCAGCTGGCCTGAAAGGCTTAAAATCCTGCACCTGATGGAGCCAATCACTGGTGCATGTCAAGCAAGTGGCACCTTGGATTTTAATTGTCCCCTGCTAGCCTGCTTTGCCAGGAAGCCTGGAACAGCACTTGCTCTGCCTGTTGTCCAGAAGCCATGCTATAAGCTGGAGGAACAGGGCTCTCCTTCTCTTGGGAATGTGGCTGGCAGCCCTCTTGCAGCAGCTGGCACCCTTGCCAGCTGGGCAGAGGAGCCTGCCCTCCGCCAGCCCTCCCTCCAGCACCCTAACAAGCCCTCTGCTCACTATAAAAGCAGCAACAGCACACCCCACAGCCCCGATACTGCTAAATACTCTCCTAAATATTACAAAACGCTGCTGTCATCATCCTCATACACGCTCCCCTCATGCCATCGTCTGCAGGGACCTCTGCTTGACTGCTTTAAAAGTCTCAGACTTTCCCCACTCTTTCTCAAAGCTGGAGTTACTGCTCTCCCCGGGACCAAGGCTAGTTCCCTGAAAGTTATGGCCAAGTCAAAAATAAACTTGTGGTTTAAAAATTGCACAGATTTAAGATTTAAGATGCTTATTTATTTCTGCCTTCCTACCCCCTCCATCCCTATAAATGTTTCTGTGACCATCACTAAATTAAAGCAAGTGTAACAAGCCTGAGGAGAATTCCAGCCAATTTTAAAAGCTAAAAACAGCATAAGGAGAATAAACCCATCCTATTATTCCCCCCTACACTTACCCTTTGCTTTTATACAATGGAAGGTTTTCCTCTCCTCCCCTCTTTACTAAAAGGGTTTTTCCACCTTAGACTCCCATATTTGGGCAAGTAATGGAAAACAGGCAGCATGGTGTCACTGGTTAATGTGGAAGCCCAATACAGACTTAAGGGTCAGGAGCTTGGTCAGCTGAAGTTTAGAGGTCTTCTCCAGTTTTTACGTATTTCAAGATGATTTATTTCAAGACACAACGCTGACTTTTCTGGTCTTCTCAGAGGCAGAGTGCATGCTCGTATGCATAAACAAAGGCTTTCCAAATCACCCCCCCATCTCTCCAACCATGACTTTACAACTGCCTCATTACCAAGATAGACAGGCTAAACCCCAAACCTGGAGGTCTCAAGGCTGGCATGGGGACCAGCAGGAAGCAGTTGGCATCAGACCTGCTGGTGACCCAACAGACACTGGAAACCATGAGCCTTGCTAACCTTGTCAGTTTTTTCACTATTATTCAGACTTCTGGTGGTTCTTGATAGCTGTAGGAACTGGATTTAAGGGATGCTGAGACTGTTTCCTCATCTGGATTACTCCTGAAGCAATAATTTAACAGGCAGCCAACTGGGAGGAGTGAGAAGGGGAGCTCCACATCCTTACAGCAGCCTCAGCACAGCTTTGGGTGGAAGCTTGTTGTTACCAGGCGACTTCTGGCAGACCCCAAGAAAGCACTGGGATCCAGCATCTCCTGTAGCAGGCTCTTAATTCAAGAAACAGCACCCACACTGGCCCCTTCCAGCAGGAACAATCAGGGCCAAATCAGTTGCGAGCCCAGTTGGTCCACGCTGAAGCCCACCGGTGGAGAGCGCCAGCCAGCCATTCTCAAAGGAAACCTGTTCCTCAGCCAGTACTGGCAGCACATGGAGGGAAGGTGTAGGCAGGAGACAGAGACCACCTTTGCCCTCTCTCCCCAGCTTTTTAAAAGGCTGCGGGGAGGGAAGTGGTTCAACCCTCTCCTGCAAGCCTTGCCCCTCAGGGCAGGCAGATATAAGTGGACTCAACTGCAGTAAAGAGGACATCAGACTCCAGGACTGCTGCCAGGGTGGTACCTTATACCTCAGCATGAAAATTCAATAGGATATAGGGGAGTATACATGTGCAAATGCATATGCCCTAATGGCACAAGTCCTCCTAGGAAAGGGACCTCCTCTCCTCCCTAGGGCAGCTTTGACATGGCAGGTCTGTGCCTCCTCCCTGCCAAGGGGATGCAAAGGGCTGCCTCGCTCCCCTTGGATACACGAGCCTGCTGCAGTGCCCAGATAACCCAGAGAGACAGATGAAGGGTGCCCAGCTCAGAGTTTAATCAGGCTTTTTTTTCAGCCAGTTACCTGGCTCAAGCTTGATTCCCACTTGAGAAGCACCACCCTCCGCAAACCCCCACGATGGGGCCCCCCCTCTGTACACTGTGCAAATTGGAATACAAATCAGGGGAAAAAGCTTTCCTCTGTTTGAACAAATTGCTATAGATTCACCCCCGTCTCAGGTCAGAGCCCCCGATGGGAAATATTTTCACTGGCTGACTGCTAATAGACTCTGGAGCAGCCATTGGATCAATACCTGAATAAGAAAATTAGCCAAAGCACACAATCTGATTTTGCCTTGTTTTGAATTACAGCAGGTTTGTGTTTATTTCACTCCGTTTTCCCTCCTTCCCACTCTAGCACGCTTCCCCCATCCTTGCTCCCTGGTTACCTATCTATTAAATCTAGTCAGATTTGTGGGAATATAATAAAGTACGTGCAGGAAGATGTAATGCCTTTTGAAAAATGTTTACATGCATTTCCTAGTGAAACTGCAGCACTGCCACTCCCTCAGAGGAGATGGCTTGGAAGCAACAGCGAGATTTTCACATACACCCCCCCTCAAAAAAAGCCATATGCAAACAATACAAAAAAATCTGCAAAGCAGGAGTGCAGACTGGCTGCACGCTCCCTCTCAGAAAACCCAAGAGGTCAGCAGCGAGGTTTCAACATTGGGAATTAAAAAAAAGGCAGCTCAGTCCTTTCATTTGATACTGGTAGCAATGGAGATGTGAAACTACAACTGGGCTAGATTTCAGATGCACAGAGGGTGAGACAGACACTAGAAGTCATCCCCGTTCTTTGAAAGACTTCACCAGCAAGGGAACGAGCAAAGTTGATGCCTTTCACAGCAATTCAGTGCTGTGTTTCTGGCAGCTGAACACATGGACCTTCCCAACTTCCCAATCCCTTCTTGCTAGTTTAAAGCCTATTTCATTTTAATCTAGAAATGGCCCTACAAAAGGGGGAGAGAGAAAAAAAGAACACAGCTACTAAGCCCATTAAAAGAAAAAGCTACCAAACCAACTGTTCAGATAGGGCACGTTGCCCAGATATAATTCAGAGGGAGTAAAATAATTCCTTCTACTTCCTACCCCAGCATCCCACTCTCCATGCCACCTACAATTGTGTCAAATGAAAAGAGAAAGCAAAACTCAATCTTCAGCTTCCTGCTCCAGCACGTCACACTGTGAAGCAAAGCCATCAACCGGGCACCTATGGAGAACTCCAAGTATAAAGAAACCCCAGGGCATTCAACGTGAGATGCGGTCCCCCTGTCACATTAGCACACCGCAAGTAGCTTCGAACTAAACAGGATGAGTGGGACCTGACATCCCCTTTACAAAGCTTCCCTGACAACCTGCACATCTTTCTTCCTACCCAGTCATTTACTACTACACACCAGGAACACGACCATCTTCTCTTGACACGGTGCACAGCACAGGGCATCTCCCTGCTTTCTAATCAAGCAAACTGACCGGGTATCCCAAGAGAGATCCTGCAAAATGCATTCGTATGCATGTAATACATATGTATTACATATGCACACACATACACATGTGTATACATATACGTATCACACACAGATTTTACTCCCTGTGGCATGTGGTCAATGGGTTTATTACCCTTTTCCACTATCTCTAACCCACGTTCGTTTAATCTTTATGTTATGCTCACAAAAGAATATTAAGTGTAATTGTTACCAGAGATTATGCCACACATAATGGAAAAAAATGTACAAATGTCTACCAGTGCATCTTCAGTTTCCCTGCTTGTCTGTGGCAGGCTATGCCAGGAGTGTGCTATTTACAGCAGTGTTTAATCAAAGAACTTTGAAGAGAAGGATAGACCATAAAGCAATCCTTTCCATAAACACCTTGTAGCAAGGACCATCTCATTGGAAGAAACCAAGAAAGACATTTTCTTCAGAAAGCAACATTTACATACTGAATCAAGTCCTGTGGGGGACCACCAAAAGGGTCAGGCAGCTGGAACATACTGTGCATGAAGAAAGGCTGAGAAAAGTTTAGGTGGTTTTGTTTATTGTTTTGGTTGTTTGTTTTCCCCCAAGCCTTAAAGAAAAAAAAGAGACAAGGGAGAACTTATTGCTATTACCTAATTAGGAGGGAGCAGGGGAGAGGGAAGATGGACACAGAGTCAGACTCTCCTCGGTGGTGCATGGTGAAAAGAAGGGCAAAAGCTACCAGATGCAACACAGGAAATTCCCATTGGCCACACAGACAAAAATTATTTCACCGTGAAGGTAGTCAAACACCAGTAGAGGGGTCCAGAGAGCTTGTGGACCTTCCATCCTTGGAGATGCTCAAAATTCAACTGGATGAGGTCCTTAACAACCTGCCTTAACTTCAAAGTTGGCTCTAACATCAAGCTAGCCCTGCTTTGAGCAGAGGCCTGGACCAGATGACTTCCAGAGGTCCCTTCCAACCTCAATTATTCCATGAAGTAACTAAGGCAAGAACATGCTAGATTAGCACCACCCAGACAAGAGGGTTTGCTTTGTGCCCTTGCCTCCTCCAGTGGGGAAGAGACGCCATACCACCTTAAAAATACACACCACAACCATCCCCCTTGACTTAAGCTAACAGATCTCAATTTGGAGATGTAGAAGCAAGGTAAAATACCAAAACCACCAAGGAGGACTGTCATAGACATTAGACTTATTAATAATGTATTTTTCTTTTGTTTGTTTGGGGTTTTATTTGTTTTGGGTTGGTTTTTTCCTTTGTTTTTTTTTTTTTTTTGTTTTTTTTGTTTTTTTTTTTTTAAGATTTGTTCCATTATTGCAGATGTTGACAGAGATGAACGAGGGTTTTTATGGTTTAGGGCCTCTAAACCAGACTGCAGTCCAGGCAGTAGGAATTTTACTGAGATTCAGATTAAATCCTCAATTACAATTACTTTGGTGCAGGTTTAAATCTGTGGGCCTTACTGTCTCCCAGAAACAGGTACGAGGAATGGAAAGATGCCACAGATTAGATGCAAGCTCAGTCCCAAGGAAACAGAACCGTAGGGTTTCTTTTGCCTTTAAATACAAACATGGATTTCCCTCTCCCCTCCGTTTACAGTGTTGATTTTCACCATTATGAAGTTACTGTACTGTTTCTCCCCTTGAGGGCCATAAAACCCAGAAAGAGCTTCTGGGAAGGTGGCCACAGAACTCCCAAAACAATGCAAAATGTCACAGCTTTCCCCAGGCAGGGATTCCAGGGGAATCTAGCAGATTATCAGAGAGACAAAAGCAGTTTTCCCCAAATGGATGAATGATGCCTTTGCTGTAGTGCTTACAACCGTACTGCTCACCTAAGGCACCTCGCTGCTGCCGTCTGTGGGCATGCATGCTCCTGGGGGACAGCCACCAAATACTGGAGAGGATGAATAGAGCAGCTACAAAAGGGGAAGAGTCACACTCCTGAGAAACCAGAAGGAAGGAAAGAAAAGTCACTACAATTTAAGTAGATGAAGGCTTCATGAAATTCTTTTCTTCAGTAAAAAAGGACTGCACTTAACTCTGTTCAACCTAGCCATCCCCAGAAGCTGCAGAAGTACTGCAGTTTTACACTTATTACTCATGAGTTACCTGAGAAACAACAAAACACTGATCCAGCGGCAATGCACATGATGAGCACGTAAGTATCACGAGGAGACAGCTTCCTCTCTCCACCCTGGGAAGTTTAGTGTCCAGAGGTTGTTCTGTCCTGGAACACGGACAAGTTGAGTTTTGGCTTCATTTCAGTGTCAGCACTGGGCTGACAGGTACCCTGGCCCAGCTGACCCCCCACCAGGAAGGGCAGTGCTCCAGGAGACACACCAACCCCAGAGGCACTCAAGCACTGACAAACCTAGAGCCAGCACTTCTTCCTGGAGGGTGATGAGAAGATGGACAAGTAATCTGGGAATGTATCTGCCCAAGAAAGAGCTAATAAATACAAAGGCAAAAACATCAATAATGCCTGTGTTAAGAATATCATGGACTGAATTAATGAGTGTAAATCTACACACTTAGTTGGCCAAAAAAGAGGGTGAGGCTGGCAAGATGTCTCTAAATAGGAAGGAAAGCAGAGCGAGGGAGAAAATTCCCAAATCTGAAAAGCTACCTGACAGGAAAAGCAAAACAGCTGAAAGTAAGTTTGCTCTCTTGTTCTTGCTCTAAAATGGAAGCAGTGATGACAGTTCACACCAGCAGAGTAAATGCAAGAGCAGAGTTTGTTAGTGGGACTACAGAAGCAGCCCTGGAAGACTGCAGCCCTGCCTCAGTTTACATCTGGTCTCACCCAGAGTCCCCAAGACACCCAGGAGCTGACCCTTGAACCCAAACTCCCAGCTCCCTGATGACCACCAGGCTAGGTTCTCACCCCAGTGAGATGACACATTTAATGTCAAATGTGTATGAATAATTACAGAAATATTAACAGGAAGGAAAGGAGAGAGATGGACACAGTGGAAGAGTCCATCTGCTCTGGAGCAGTTAGCAGGGCAATCGAAACGCATTATGCCTGGGTCCTTCTCAGATATTTCTCCAGGAGTAACAAATATAATCTGGCTACATTTGACAGAAAGAGCCTAGATTCACAGCAACTTTGGAGGCCTCTATGCACGCACACAGCTTCCACAGCGTACAAGGCATTTGGAAAATAAAGGCTGAAGCAGCAGAGGCAGGGTGAGAACCTACAGCGCTTCTCAGACCCTTATGCCTCCCACACAGAGAACCAGCCCTGGAGTACATGAGCCACCACAAACTAGCCATAAACCCAGGAGGTGGAGAAGGACAGAGTTGTCATGCAAGGTGCTACCTCAGGGAACGTCCCTTGGTTGCAAGGGCAGCTCCCCTCCCCTCACTCAGCTGCCATGTGCTACCAGCCTGTATCTAACTCATTAAAAGTCAATCATTCAGATTAAAATAAAGAGTCAAGCTGCAAATATCAACCCTCCCAAATGGAGACCAGTTACAAGCACAGCTGATCAAGCCACACACACGAACATCACAAGGTAGACCGATACCCCAGTAAGGGAAAGGGACACAGGTAAAGCAGTCTGCTGTGCCGAGCTCTCCGGTCACCATTCCTTCAGCAGGTGCTGAAGATACACCACTCTTCTCCAGAAGTGTTCAAAAGCTTTGTGGAAGAGGGTCAGGAAAATACCCCTCACCAGCACCATGCCTGCTACTTAATCTTATTCATACAAAAAGATCAAACCAAGCTTCCAGCTGCTGTTTGCCTTCGGTGCTATAACTCATTATAAAGGTATCACTGGCAGCATTTCAATGCCATTTGGTTTTCCCTTGCTGCCGCTTCAGTGGTAGGAACTGCCGTTGTATTTGGATATTTGCATGCGGGGAAGCAGGGGAAAAGGGCTTTCTTCAGTTGCAGACCTCTTGCATGATTTTGTTTGCATACTCATTTTATGTGCAAAAGCATACAGTTAGACTTTCTTTGCAAAGCCCTCTCTCGGAAAGCCAATATGTGTATTTAAACTAAGTGATAATGTGTCCCTTTAATACAGCTTTTATTGTTCAAACAAATATTATTTTAAGCAAAGTGAATTCAGTAAGGATTCTGAAGGTGAAACAACAGGAACCGAGGAAAAAGAGAAGGCAGAGGGGAAGACAGTGGGGACAATGGAACAAAGACTCCCCACCACCAGGCCCTTATCTCTAAAGCCAAGTGAGATCCTGATCTATTTATGACCCTTCCTTCTAGCTGTACTTTTTAAGGCCACCAGAAAAGTTAGGGAACAAATGTAGGTGACAAAGGCATGGAGAAAAGATTTCAACCAGTGTAATGCAATTAAGGAGCAGAAAAGAAAAATTCCTCTTATCCCAATACAACAATCCTGCAGGAAAGCAAAGGATGGGAAAAGAAAACACCGAACAACTCTTGCCAGCTACCTCCAATTCACTTTGAGACAGCAAGTCACGAGAGCAACAGGCCTGCCATCGCTAGGAGTGGATACTCAACTAGTATCACATACCAGAAAAAACAGTCAAAAACTTTTGGGGTAGGGAAGGTTGGTCTTCCCATTATTCCAGACTGACCCATAAAAGCAGAGGCATGACTTGATGAGAGTTGAGATATAGTTCAAGTATAAGAATTATCCCATTCTGAAATAGTCAGAATCATAATCTAAGTCCTCCAGAGTAGTGGGGTTTAAAACCAAAGCACCCAGACACTTTTTAAGCCCAGAGAAATGAGGAATCCCCCTGCAGAAGCCACCATCTCAGGGAATAGATCCAGAAAGCCCTGACTACAGAGCTTGGCCTCTGTGGTAGCATGTTACCTAGCTAGCCCGAGTCCAGAGGCACTACACTCCGGTTGTACAAAGCAAGCATCCTATTGCTTTATGAAGCAGGTTCACACTCGAGGATTTTCTGTGCTTTGATGACAGATCTGCCGTCGGGTTCTCCAACAGCAGCTTGCCGAAGGCAGCTCAGGGGCTGCCTGAGAGAGTGGCAGCAGCTCAGTGACCACAGCAACCAGCCATCAATGAAAAGATGCTCACCAATGCATCGACATGGAAACGGCCACAAAACTAAAGAAGTCTCGAGTCAAAATTTAATGGTGATGGGGGGGAAAAACAAACAAACAACAGATGTCCATGAAAACCTGTAAACTACTAAGACAGGATACCACAAAAAGGGAAGTTGCCTATCTATGCCCTCCCTTCACATCCAGACGGAAACGCCTCCCTGAAATCACGAGCTTCATCTTCAAAACACCTGTCCAAGGCTGACAAATGGCACCACCTTCCACTCACAAGAAGTAGTCCAGGAGAAACTAACAGACCTGGCCTTGTTTTCATGGTTTGTTTTAGGGCTTTTTTTTTTTTTTTTAAAAATGTATTTGGCTTACACTGAAGTCTTTAAAAAAAAAAAGTCATAAAGAAAGACTGACAGCAACAGGATCCAAGCCATTACATGCAGCATTTCAGGCCAACATTTTCACCAGAGCAACAGCTCATCTGGATTTAACTCCCTTGCCTTAGAATTCAAATGCTATCTACATGAGTAGCACAAGCCGAGCCAAAAGTTGTAGCCAGGAAAGCGAATCCTCTAAGATTTCCCCCCACCCTGCTTCTAACTTCTGTTTTTGCAGAGGATCTGAAGAAACACAACCATTCCTTCCAGCCCAGACAGTAGCAGAGGCTGGAGTCAGAGTCCGGCCACCAGCTTTTGCTGGTGGATCACAGGCATGACTGCCTACTCACGCCCTCGTAGCTGCATCGCTTCCTTCTGGGCTAATGAGTAAGAAGTCGCCTGCGTCAGCAAGGGGAGCAGGTGTAACAAAGCACATGCAAGAAGTAAGCCCTTATATCAACAAAATTCCAATCAGCCAAATATGCCTCGAAAAATAATTGCAATGACTTTAACTGGATACGACAAAAAGGGAGAAATAAAATACAGGAAAAATCAGAAGAGTCAGTTCAGCAAATGAGCCACTTAATTACAAGCTATCACCCACCCTACGCCACCCTAGGGTTTGGGCTCCAGCCCCAGTGTTACCCACAGCCGTTTCCCCACAGGCAACGGCAACGCTCACAGAGCATCCAGGACCTTAAAAAAAGTGTATAGGAGTACATATGCAAAAGCTACATTAAATCCTCCTGTTTCTTGCAACGGGGGTGCTAAGACTAGCCCCCTTTTACGTGACCCCGGAATTACAGCTATGGCCCTCTGGGAGACGTATAACCCTGTTCAGGCAAGGGTTCCGCCTGGCAGGGACAGCAGTTCTCACTTGCTCTTCCAATCCCTCATTTTCAACAGCAACAATGTCACGGGTATTATCATGAGGCCAATGAAAGGGAGAAATATTCTCACTCCTAGAATTTACACACCATCAACAGCATCCATTTCTTTTCTCTCTCTTCTTTTTTTAAATCTAGCAATAGCTAGACACATTTTCTCATTTCCCTGTCTACCTCACCAAGCATATCACAGATCCTAGTACTTTTTAGCACCTTCCCCTGCTTCCTCCTTCTGCGAAGCTTTTACTTAGGCCTAGCAAGCAAAAAGCTCATACGGTGGTTTCCTTCCCCCACCGTCCTCGCTTACTACTTCCTCTAGTCTTGCTTTGAGACAATCAAATGCAATTCTTAAATTAAAAACTGTTTATTAAGAATTAATTCTGGTGGAGCTTTCCAGCATGCTGACCACGACTCAAGGAAAGAAAGTTTGCGACGCCGTGATGCAGCGTTCACTCCTCAATTTTATTTACTGCTCTTTTAAGTGTCTGTACAAAATGCCCTGCTGACCCATCTGAAGCTGAGTGATAAGCAGCTGATCTACTGTGTTCTACCGAATGTCTCTTATCTAAACCAATCTCCTTAAGCAAGCCATATGCTGCAAACATACTTTGAAATGTCTCCATAATAATCTGAGAAGCAGAACTGTTTGTCAAATAGCACACACACTACTGCTGGCCACTTGGAATAACCATCAGCCACAAGTAGGTACATATGCTCATTGTGATCTGCAAAAATCAGCATGGCATCTTTGCCAAGGCTTAGCAAATGCCAGTCATTTCTAGTTTCGACAACTACCGTTCACTTTGCCTAATTTCTCCTTTTACATAGAGTTTCAAGCCTGATTACCAACCATGAATATGTAACAAACTGCTCCTTTCAATTTGCTGTGGTGATATTCATGCCTTTCACCCAACATCCCAACATGAAAGATTTATGGTATTAATCATGCACATCATAGTAAACAGTCATTCTCTACTGTCGATTGCATTTTTCTGCTGGAATAAGGATGAAAGTCTTGAGCTGCTTATCATTTGACCAGCCAGAAAACAAACTAATACTGTGCTATTTTAACCAAAGCTGAAGCTTAGTTTCTATGGGTAACATCTTCAGATGCAGCTACGTGGTTCAGGAGCTTGACTATCCCATTTTGAAAAACAATTTAGAAACTTAATCACAGCTAAATGCAGGGCTTGACTATGCAAGGAGTTATTCAGGAATAGCTTTTCAAAATTAAAGATTAATTCTAGACCTGTTGTCTAGAGGCTCTCTCTCACATCAGCAAGCTGCGTTAAGCCAGCTTGCATTCCTGCATTGCTTGCAAGATACCACAGAGCAAGAACAACCCCAGCATTTGTACTGCTGGAGTTAGCAGCTACTGGATTGCGGTAGCTAAGCTGCTGCAGCTGTCAAGCTTCAAACTGCACCCCACAATAAACCAGGTAGTTGGGTTTGTAGGATCACTACCTGGTTGCACAGCCAGGAGTTGAGTATACTTGTTTGCACTGCAATCCAAAAGGAAACATGAACCTGGTGTAGGTGCCCCACAACTTACTTATCACGGAGCCAAGTGCAGTATGTCACTGCCAGGTGATCCCAGGTGCAGGGGACTCAGCACACACCGCAAAGCCCACTCAGGACGTTGCATAAATGGTTGGAGCACAGGCCAGGCTGAGTTCCACGCTGTTACAGCTGTACTGTGATCAATAACCAAAACAGCTAATTTAAAGCTAGCTCAAGAGCGCACCCACAAGTTACAGTTCTACTTTTGCATAGGCATAGTGTACGTGCACTTTAAGTCAATTTGTTTGCAAAAACATTCCCCTAATCCAACTGTCTCATAGCACTGGAAAGCTCCTGTATTCTTATCCAGTTCCCAAGTATTCCTTATTTGTAGAGGTACAGGGAATAGCAAGGTGCCATCTTTCACTACACCTTAAAATGGGGATCTGCCCAACACGCAGCTAACACCACTGCCCACTTCTGAGTTCCAATTTCCAGAGATAAGGGGGTCTTCTTATTCAGCAATTATATGATGACTGATCAAGACAAACTCCTTCTCAAACACATACTTGTGAATTTTAATTGCTTTAAAAATCTCTTTCCAAAAAAAAAAAAAAATCAACCAACCAAAAATCACTGACATTAATTCCTTTCGGCCTTCGTTAGCATTTGGGAAACAAACACTAGAGATTTCTTCTTCCTATCTTCATAGTTGTAAGAAAAATAAGAATATGGCTTAGCACATACTTAGAATAACAAACATGTTGGAATATTCAGACTTTCCTTTTGCTTCTTCAAAAGCTGTGCTCTGCTCTGGCATCCAGAATCCTTGATTCTGAGAAAACTGGATCAGAACCTGTTTTCAATGGCTTATTCCTTCTTATCGAGGATGTATTTACCTTGGATCTACCAGCCACAGGGATTGCACTTAATACCAGCTGCACTTTACCAGAGAGAAAAGTATGGTTAAAACTTTGCTGATGTTCGATTCTCCATTCTGCCATGGGCAAATCACTTAATCTCCATCTCATTTCCCCACATGCAGAACGGAATGACTGTAGGCAACAGAAGCATTGTAAAGGTGGAAGTTCATAGGTGTTACAGTCATGGGAAACACATAAACCCACAAGAAATCCTACTTGTGCACTCTGAGAGGGATTTTCAGGGTCTAACAACTACAGTAGAAAAACCCCACACCAGTTAAGTTTTCTTAACACCCCAGCTGGATTCACTTGACTGGCAGGCAAGTTTAGTCTCCCATCTCCAGCTGGCTCTTGCTGCTCAGGTTACTTTTGCCAGCCTCAATTTCTCACACTTTCACTATTTTGAGGGATGATCTGAGTCAGAATAATCCATTTATTTAACTTAGCGAGAGACAGTCATTCTTCACTCTAATTCTACAAATGCCTTTTTCCACCGTGCAAGGCATGCAACAAGCACCAGAAGGTGAAATGGCATTTGTGAGCAAAAGCCATTTTGCCACATTTCTCAAACATCTGTCTAAATCCCATCTTTGTGTGCCTTTGTGATGAAATAAAAAGGAAAAACAAGAGATGCACAAGATTCCCATCCACATTTATTTTAAAACACTTTATGCCAATTAGTGAAGGACCATTTCCTTCTGAAACAGGAGCAGCAACAGCAAGCAGCTACTCTTGTATTAAACGTCCACCTGCAGACATCCTAAAGCCTTTCTCACAGCTTGACTTTAGCTTTCAACATTATGTCAGTTCTTCTTTAGGTGACATTTGCTAATTTGTCTTTAGAAACTGCTGTTCTTACGGCACCTTTGTCAATTGCTATCCTCACCCTGCCATCATTTACATCTACACGAACCCAGCAAAAGTATCTGCACACCATTTGTCGTACACTACAGCTCACAGCGGAGAGAAACCACAAGCCAGCACGTCACAGCCGGATGGATTTTTAGTTACATCAGTGATATCTCCCCTACGAAAGCTAAAGCAAAGGGACAACAGCCAACACCACGTCCACGAGCGATTTGCAGCACGAGTGAAAGGAGCAACAAGAAAGCAAGAGGCTGGCCAGATTGACAAAAGCTGCTTGAGATTCTTGCTCGCCGCCTTGCTGCACCCTCTCCCTGGACGTCTGCAGCCCAGCACAGAGCTGTTACCGGCTCACAGAGCAGTGCTGGTGACTCCAAATCACCAGGCCACTCCAGCACCACGGCTGTCCCCAACGGGCTGTCCTGCCTTATTTGCAACCACTGAAATACATAGCTGCGTCTACGCTGCTGTTCATTACCAGCACGATACTAAGAACACAGAGTGCTTCACAGAAGCATACAAAGGGAGCATCCTTCTCAGAAGAGTTTAAACGTTACTAGACCATAAAGCTCTCTGTAGATTTTGAGAATACAGTCACACAAGCACACACTGGAGTAACCATATTGCCTAGTCTAGAAGAACAAGTAGAAAATTTAAAAGAACTAAGCATTTATATTCAGCTGTCTCTCTCTCTAGTTCCCTGGTTAACTTCAGGCATCTCCCTTCGCCAACCATGGACCAGAGTATTTGGGCATTAAAACTAAAGGTATTACTAATACCTTTATATAGCCCAGGTCAGAAGCTGACCTGGGATTCAGCACGGCCAATGCACTGGTGCAAAGAGCTCCCTGTAGGCAGCCACAACGCTCAGAAGACAATGTTGCACTAAGCTAGGGCCCCGAAGTCATGTTTTCCAAAGCACTACCATCAATCAAAGTACCTCTGCTGTGGCACCCTCAGCTCTGCTGCCTCACGGAGCCAAGGAGATATATCGCAGCACTAATGCCCTCACCCGAACACTTTAGAGGCCCTGATAGCCAGCCGCCACCTTGCTGTCTTCTTTTCACCTCCTGCCAGAGCAAGGCCATGCATGAGGATCCCTTTTCCCTCATATCTGTTCAGATTCCTTTAACTCCTTTAATCCTACCTTCTCTTTCTGAGAACCAAAACCAAACAAACAAACCCCCAAACGAACAAAAACAATAATCCCAAAAAACCACAACCACACAGATATGTGAAGGAGAAAGAAATGGAGACTATGGTTGAAAAGCTAATTAAGGATTTAAGAGGCCTGCACTCACTTTATTGTATGATCTTTTATGGGAAACGGATAACAAGATGCTCCTGGAAGGAAAGAATAAATAGCACTTTCCCATTCCACGAGAGTATTACCAAGGCGGGGGTGGGGTGAATTAAAAAAAAGGATCACGAACTGCTTGGGTACAATGTGACAGAGCTTCGGAGCCTAAAACAAACCAGAGAGAGATGCAAAGCAGCATGCAGCCAGCACCAAAAACCTGGCAGCAGCAGCAGCTCAATCCCGGGCGCCCACTCCCGCCGACTTCGGCCTCGCTCCCACCCTCGGGAAGACGCGGGGAAGATGGACAGGCGGGGGTTCCTCCAAGTCCACCAAGGCGGCAACGGAGAGGAGGAGCTGCCTCCGGGCGTTACTCGGCGCTCAGCCGACGCTGCCGAGCCGAGGCCGGCCAGCCCGCCACCCCGGGGACGCGCCGCCGACCCGCCCCACGCGTGTCCGGCAGCGCCGCGCCCCCGTTCCGCCGGGAGACGGGCGGAAAAGCGCCGCCCAAAGCGGCGTTTCGGTTTCCACGGGGTTTGCCCTGAGCGAGTCCCGGCAGACACACACCGCGCCCCCCGCCGCCGGGGAAAGGGGCGCACCCCCGGGCACCCCCCCGGGGGAAGGGGCGGTGCAACGCCTCCCTCTGCCGGGCAGCGGCGGAGCGGCACGGCCCCCCCGCCCAGATGTGCCCCCCCCCCCCCGCCCAGATGTGCTCCCCAGCCACAGCTGGAGAGGAGCCCGCAGGCAGGACGGTGAAGGAGGGCCAGCTTCGTTCCCATTTCCCTTGGGCGGGAGGGAAAGCAGGAGTCGCCTGCAGCCGGCCTGTTGCACCTGGGCAGAAGTCAGGAAAACAAGCAGGGAGTCAAAGCCTTCTGTCCAAGAAACACCTGACACAGGGCTTGAAAACGCTCTGCCTCCCAACAAGTCCTGTCCCAGCTAACCTGTTGGTAACAGCCCTTCTCTGACTTAACTTTTGTTGAGCCAAGATCAGCTGATGCCCGGGATCTCCCTTTCCTGGCTCTTTGATGCAGTGCTTTTGATCATCAGCTCCATGGGTTATCACACATTTAATTTCTTCTTTTAAAAACTGAGCAAGTGCTTGGCTATAAAAAGCAAACCTCTGTTGTTCCTTCAATCCCTTCCCCCAAATAAAGGGCAGATGAAAGCTTTTTTCTTTTCAAAGCAAGTACTTTGGATCCTAACAGAGTAGAGATCTCACCAGTTAAACATGGGCACAGAGACATAAAACACATGCACTCTCCTCTCCCACTTTTTCACAGCACATCACTCTGGTGGATCCTGGAGGCCCTGCCAGTTCTGCATTCGGCTGTGCAGTGCCAGTGCTATAACCCTCCCCCTTCCTCCACAAGCCTGGGGGGGGACATTGGCACGTTTTCCCCTTCTGAATTTAAACCTGTGCAACACCAGCAGCTGATGACTGGCAAAAGGTGGCTGGGACATGGGCACTTGATGCGTTCACCTTGACTGCTTGAGAGCAGAAATGGTCTCAAAGTTTTCTTAATAGTTTCAGTCTACCTGGCTACCAGGTATAGCCTAAAGAAACCCGCACTGTACTACCAGATGCAGGTACCTCCAGCATCTCTGAGCACAAACCAACATTTTCCACTGTCTCTTGCCTGGAAGGAGCCCATCACAAGCTGAACGCTCATCTTCCCCACAGCAAAATGCAGCCCCCTCTGAGGACACAACACAGCAACCCCTCTGCACATAAAATACCAACATCTCACCTACCCTGATGAGAACTTCACCAGTGAACCGTCTCTCCAGAGCTACACAGGCAAACCAGTTGACTGTGGACCTACCTTATGCTGGCTAAAGAAACCTTTTGCAGGTGGGGATCAGGACATTTCCACAAACGGAGTTAAGAAACACCCTCCACCCCAAGCAGTCTTTCACTAATAGAAATTCGTATCTCTATTGCTTTTGCCAGCCCACTGGCCTTGGGCAGAATGCAATTTTTCCCCACCCCTCAACTCTGCCCTCCTCATGAGAAGCCGTAGCCACACAGGCAAGGCTCTTAAGCGTAGACTATGCTTAATGAACCAAGAGAGCACAGTATGTGTGGAGGGAGGGATTGGAAGCCTGAAACTGCACTGTTCAAGAAAGCAGAATAGCAGCAACTCTAGTCAAAACACAGGCAAAACAGTAGGGCTTCTGGTTGATAGGAAGTGTCACAAGATCTCTGAGTTTCCAGCATGGAAGTCACTTTGTCTTGTTACTTAAAAATAAGAACAGCAGCCTCAGCAGCACAGCATCCCTTACTGCCACTGCTGAATTGCTGTCTTGACTACTGAACCTCCAAGGCCATCTTCTGCTGCATCTTCCACTTATTGAGAGCCACTTACTATATCTCCCTCCCCTATCTCTTAAGCTCATCTGAAATACATATATATATTTCAAAAAAATCCAGTGCAAACCTGACACGGTGATAATTTTAAAAGCTATGCTGCTCATGTCAAATTATTCAACATCTGTCTTCATGTTCCCACAAAAATTAGCATAGGATGGTGGTTTCTGATGACACCTATAGTGAAATATTTTGACTTGTACCAGCAAGTTGCAAACAACCTGTCAAGAGGATAATGTCAGTTTTCTAGTTCTGCATATTAAAGCCAATTGAGGGCTTATCTGGTGTGTGAAGCTACTGACCTGACCTAAAAACAGAGGCTCTGGTGTCACAGGAGGGTGAATCTGACACACTACAGCTGGAGAACAGCACGGCACACTGAAGCACAGGGCTGGACAGATTTAATGCCTTGACCTTAAAGAGCTGCTAAAGAACTATGCAAATCTTGGACCAACCCGGTCCTTAGGTGAGACTATTTCTATAGCCCTCCAGTTACAAAACTCATTCCTGGAACCAAAAGGCTACAGCCCAAGCCACCATAGATTTAAGAGCTGGACAACGAGGAGAAATGGCTGAGCACAAAGGATCTGTGTACATGTGTGTATATACACACACACACATATAAAAATATATATATGTAGTTTGGAGGACCATGGTGCTCATACCTTGCATTTTCCAAACAGAATCAGCCAAGAAATGGCTCACAGGAGCCAGCTCCACTGCCACTTTAGCCAGCGATCTGCTCACCCATTTCTGAAGGGCACAGGGTGCACTGGGATAACAGCAAGATAGCTGAAGAGCTCCTCGTCTGGACTCCTGTTCCTGCTGGCAAAACAGCTATAGGCAGAGGCAGGGGAGAGGGACCGACGCAGGTCACCAGGCTCAAGGTTAATATTAGAGTGTGTCTGTGCCCCCAGAAACTGGCAGCAAAAGACAGGCGCGCACAACAGGCTGCAAGAGGGTGTGAGGCATCCTGCACTGAAAACTCTAGGAAAAGAGGCTTTTACTTTACAGGTAAAAGGAACAGGAAACAAATCATGTCATGTGTACATTAAATAAAAAAGCACAGATGTTTATGGACTAAGCCCAGGATGTGTTTTACCATGATACTCCTCCATCACAGATGCAAGAAAACATTCTTCCACTAGACTTTTTGGCTGCCCATAGTGGCATCTCATGGGTGATTCAGTGTGATGGTGTCTCTTTAAAGAAAGAGCTTTGCTGGGTCATTTCTTCCCCACCTCAAAGGCTAGGGCAGGACTACTTCTACCGCAAGTGCTTCACCCCCCACCAGTTTCAAGCGCCTGAAGTACTGCAGCCCATCCAGCCCCTCTGATCACGGTGCCAGGCAGCTTTCCCTGCTGCCCAGCCTAACCCTTCCTTTTATTCCCTTTCCATCACCTTGCTGTAGCCCCTCATCACACACTGCGATGACCATTCCTGAAACGCCTTTTCTGCAGATGAATTATGAGAGGCGGGGGACAAAACATACCACTATTTTATTCAGCCTGAAAGGCTGCTGCTGATGATCAGCTGGACTGTGCTAGTTGCAAGACAACTCGGAAGAAGTGTTAATTATATACTGCACATGGAGTAAGCGGAGCAGCAGCCCTGTGCACGCTCTGAACCAGAGCTACGCAAGTCCCAAAGTCTGCAAGGCTGACTAGGAAGCAAGAAGCATACTCCTCCCTTTGGAAACACTCCCTGTTCTCCCCTATCAGTCTAATTTACAGTCTTTAAGTGTTTGTAACTCCAAGCCTGGAAGGGCAAGTCCCCTTTCTCCTTATCTCTTCCTCCCTCCCCCAAATTCTGACATTTACTAGAGATCTATTACAGCTTGCTCCCCATCTTGACCAGCAGCATTAATGCACCAGGACTGAAAGGCACATGCAGTTTGGGAAATGGGGTACCACAAAAGGCTAATAAAAGTTGCCTCTTGGCAGTCTGCTGAACTGCCTTCCATATCAGGCCAGCCTTGTCTTATTGCAACAAACAAGGCTGAAAGGATGGGATCAACTAATGAGAAGAGGGTTTCAGACACACTTCAGTCATTACAACAAATGCCAATTTATATAACAAGCCTCTTCAGGTAGCAGGCTAAAAGCACCTTGACTCCTAATTAGATTGTACCTCCATTGCAAATGCTGCTTTCCCAGAAACCCCCTTACACACATTTTATTTATACCATTCATCTCAATAAACCTCTCCAACAACTCCGCTCTCCTAGACAGAGGTCTTTTGTTCGCATCCATGTGGGTGTATTATTTAAAGGGTACATCACATGGATACTTTATCTCATTTAATCTGATTTAATCTCAGCAGATTTACTAAAGTAAAATATATTTATAGACCCATAAGGATGCCTCTCCCCAACTCCATAAATAAATATTAAAAACAGAAAAACAGATCTGAAACATGACACTTGAGTTCCCATAATTTCTACATTAAGTGCCACACGAGACCGACATTCACAACACAGAACGCTCAAGTACAGATTAAAGCTAAGGCGAGAGACTAACATTTAGGACAAGCCGAAGTGGAGGGGGGCAGTAGGACTAGTTTCTAATCCTGCTTTATCTATCCTTGCAAATATACCAGTGTCAATCCAGCTCTGCTTGAGCCATCAATAACAACAATCTCGCATCCAAACAAACAGTGCTGGCTGCACAAGGCATGAAATCAGCGCAGGGTAGTGGACTGAAGGCAGGATTGAGAAAGACAATATGAAAACTATTAGTCACCGTAGAAGTTTGCAGCGTGCTGATTCCACGAGACACTGCTCTGGGCTGCACTCAGAGACAGCTGCGTATTAAGGCTCCTGACGGTCTCAACAGATAGTTTGAAGAGGCAGGGGAGGGGAGAGGAGGGAAGAGACTGGATTTCTCCTTTGTGTAGTTAAGTAAGAGAATAGATAGAAGTAGTGTACCATTTTGGCTTAAAAGGATGCCTTCATCTTACTGCATGTCTATATCTGTGCTTTCTTTTGTACACAGCTTCTCCAATCTCTCTCTGAGAGAAAAAGACAAAAACACCAGTAAGTTATTCTGAAGATCTAATTTAGCAGCAACTCTATCAAATGCAATTTCACTGAAGTGGATGAAAAAATACAACAGGCAAGCTTCTAAGGCACATTTAAACAAAACCAGTTTTAAGCTCTGTCCCTCTTGCTACGATCCTGAGCAGAAAGGCCATTCTACGGCAAGTGACAGCTACTCAGCAGCAAGCACACTAAAACAAAATAAATAAAGTTCAGCTAGAAGCAGATTACTTGTTTGAAAGGATTAAATAACCTGCCCTGACCAGGTTTCTGCACCACAAACTCATCCTACTCCTCATCTTTCTAGCCTTCAGAGGGTCCTGCAGTTTTCCTCTGGACATGCAGAGTGGGAGAAAACACATATACTGGGAAGAAGAAAGAAAAAAGAAAGGAAGCTAAACACCCTCTATTTAAAATGGCTATTTTACAAAACGGACCCAAACTCAAATTAACATCCCAGCCCTCAAGGAGAAAGGCGGAATTGTTTCCATTAAAGAAACAGATCATTAAAAAGTGACCTACAAAGACTTACCCATAGTCAGCGAGACTGAACTGATCTTTGCCAGAGCTCACACAAGAGACTGGCTGCGTGCTGTTAAAAAAAGGGGGAGCGGGGGGGCTGGATTCTCTCACTGGGGTCTCTCTTCAGAGCTCAGAGAGTTTGGCTTGTTAGAGGCAGAGGCATGCCTTCCAGAAGGACTTTACAGCAACGCACAACTGAGTCGTAAGCCAAGATAAAGCTGGCTTGTTATGAGAGGCAAGTCTTGTGGGTTGCTTTTATTTATTTTTTCCCAGTATATTGGAAATGCAGATCTTGTAAAGCAAGAATTAAGAGAGGGCTGGGAGAGGGAAAGGGGGGCTGCGCAGCTAGCTAAAGTAAATCCCGGCTGTTCTCTCAACCCAGGGCTTGTGCTCAGCGGGGGCGCTGGGTGCCATCCCGAGCCTCTTGCCCCCTGCCCTCCTCTCTGCCCTCGGAAGCTGAAGGGCAGCGGGAGCCAGAACTCTCAGGAGGACACCCGAGCTTGCCATTTGCCGCCTTGCCTGCAAACAAGGAGGGGAAGTAAGCACCGTAACTGCAAAAATAATAACAAAAAATAATAATAATGGAAGAGAAAAAAAATCAAGCAGCTCGACACCAGCTCTGCCACAGACCACCCCCCACCCATCCCCTCGGTCTTAAGAAGAAAATCGGCAGCAAAGTCCATTAGGGTGCAAAAGCACCTCACCCCCTCGCCGCCCCGGGAGGGGAGGGAGCCCGGCGGGGCTCGCCGTGGGTTGTGCGGGGGGAGCCGCGGCAGGGCGGGGAGCCGGCCCCGCCGCGCCGGGCAGAGCCCGGGCAGCACCGCCCCGCACGCCGGCGGCGGGGAGCGGGCTGCCCCCGGCAGCGAGGGAGGCACCGCGGCACGGAGCCCCGGCGAGGCAGCGGCGGCCGCCGCCCTCCTCTTTGCCTCCCCGTGCCGGTGCTCCTGCAAGGCAGCAGACCCGCAAGGGCAGCGCGGGGAGGGGGATCCTCCGTCCTCCCCCTGCCCCAAAGAAACTGCAACTCGGAGGTGCTCCCAGAGCCGCGCCGCCGCGGTTCGCACGCCGGCATCAGCGCGGCGTCCCCACGCGAGGCGGGTGGGGGAGCGGGGGGGCAGGGCCGGGGCCGGGGGTCGCTCCCCGCGGCAGCTCTCGCTCCTCCCGGCTCCAAGCGCGGCCAGCACGGCGGCAGCCTCGCCAGCGGTCCCTGCGTGCCGTCTCGGCGGACTCGTAAATCGGAGGCGGCCAGGGGTTACGGCGAGGAATTATGAAGTAGCTACAGGCGCTCGGAAGCCCTATTGCTGCATAAATCTCTCCGCTCAGGCTGCGACGAGCTTCGCCGGCATCATTTACTTTCTCCTGCAGGTGCTTTTTAACTTTGATCCCATCGCCGCCGTCTGCGCCCTCGCCTCCCCCCCCCCTCCCCCCGAAACAGCGACCGCGACAACGTCTCTTACCGTAAACCCCTTGTCCCCTGCTGTACACCGGCACCAGAGACAGGAATAAAAACCAGATCATCTCCATCTTCAAGGCAGAGCCTTCATCGCCGGCGAAGAAAAGCAGCCAAAACAGCCCAGGCAGCATCCGGCGGGGGAGCGAGGAGCAGGCGAAAGCCTCCCGAAACGCCGCCCCATACGCCCCGCTCCGCGCCGGGCACCGGCGCCCCTGGGGCGGAGGAAGAGACCCCCCCACACACCGGGGCCGCCTGGGGATAAAATTTAAAAAGAAAAAGAAAAAAAAAGGGGGGGGGGAAGGAGGGAGAGAGCGAGGGAAGGAGGCAGGGAGGGCAGGAAAGCGGAGCGCCGCTTCCCGCTTCCCCTCGCCAGGTTGCTCGAGGATCTCCAGGAAAAGGGGCAGCCGCGCCCGCGCTCGGGGTACGGGGAAAGGCCAGCCCGGGGGCACCGGGCCGGCGCCGGGCAGGGGCAGGGCTCGGGCCAGACCAGCGCTGCCCCCAGCCCCTGCGGGAAAGGGGGTTTCTTTGTTCGGCGGGAGCCGCCGAGCGCTACCCGAAGTGCTGCCAACTGGGGCCAACTTGGGAGAGTCCTCGCCCTCCCTCCTCCCGACGAGACTCTGGCCGCAGCCCCGGGAGCGAACGGGGGGAAGGAGAAGGAGGTGGAGAAAAAGGGGGGGGTAGGGTGGGAGCCAGCTGCTGAAAGGCGGAGGGAGGGATAGGTGATGCTCTCTTCTCTTTTCCAGATCTTCTGGGGAGGGGATTGTTGTAATTAATCAAATCCAGGAAGGATTTTTTTTTTTTTTTTTTTAAAGCGGCTCCTAAGAGCTCCCCCAGCTGCACTGCATCGCCCCAGCCAGCCTGAAGGGAGAAGCAACCGAGGAGCAGACAGACCACGCACCCTCACTCCGCCTGCGGCTCAGCCCGGCTCTCCTCGCCTCCTCCCCAGCCTGCCAGGTCCTTCTCCCTTCAAAAACTTTCCCTGATGTTGTGTGCCGGGCTCGGGCGGGTGCTTCGCCTCCGCTGCTTGCCTGCTCCGCCCGCCTCGCAGATGATACGCAGCTGTAGAGAGGTCTGTGTCGCTCTCCCTCGACGGCTGCCGGAGCTCCTGGTGGGAACTAACAGGGGCTGCAGCTGGAAGGGAGCCGATGAGGAGGGACAAGAAGCTGGAGAAAGTTGGGTTACTCTTGCCAAACGCCGGCTGGAAACCGCTTGGCAGCTCCCTGCCCCACCGCTTTTTTTCTGAAGCGCCAGAATCTCTTGCAAAAGTTGCCGGGAGCGTCACCGCTCCCCAGCCGGCCCCGGGGTGCTCCGCTCCGCCGACCCCCGACGGGGCGTCCGGGGGCACCGCACCGCGCCCCGCCGGCCGGGCTGGCCCGGTGCCGCCTCACCCCTCCCTGCCTGGCGGTTCTGCCGGGCGCGCCGTATTTTCTTCCTCTTTGGCTTTCCAGGTTTTTCCCCTCCCCTCTTCACCATTTCATTCCCCTTCGGTTAAAAAAAAAAAAAAAAAAGAGGAGCCAATTAAAGCGGCCGTGCTCGGAAGAGCCCTGCCCCTGCCCAATTCTGCGAGCCTCCCCTCGCCCCGGCCCCATTAGAGACAACACCACAGGGCTGGGGAGAAAAAAGGGGCTTGCTTCGGGCGGAGAGATCAGCCGTCAGCCCGGGGTCCCTCCATCCTCAGGACACTCGCGGCAAGGTCGGCTTCTCCCGGCTGGGACCTGAGATGCGAAAAGCCCAGAGACGGCGGGGG
Source organism: Aptenodytes patagonicus (assembly GCF_965638725.1). Classification (NCBI taxonomy): domain Eukaryota; kingdom Metazoa; phylum Chordata; class Aves; order Sphenisciformes; family Spheniscidae; genus Aptenodytes; species Aptenodytes patagonicus. Next base: position 96,766,040 of record NC_134951.1, read on the forward strand.
CTGGGGGGTGGGGGGCCGCCTCCTGGCTTGCGTGGGCAGGGAGCCGCGGTGAGGGGCAGCGCAGGTTGCCGAGGGGGGGGTGTCTCCTGTGCCGGTGCTGGCTGGTGCCAGCAAAGTTTTTTGGGGCCCGCCCGGTAGGTTGCGGGTTGGCGGGGCTGCCGTGTGCATGCTGCTCGGGAGCGGCGGGGCGGGGGGCCCCGGTGGGGCGGGGGTGCTGTGCGGGCCCCCAGCCCGGTGCGTGGCTGCGGGGGTCGGCGGTACCCGTGGGACTGCTGGCCCTGGGCTGTGCTGATGCGGATACATAAAAGCCGGAGCGGGGGAAGCTGTGCGGTTCCCCCCGCGCAGAGCCCGGGGCGAGACCTCCGGCCGGGAGGAGGAAGGAGATGCTGCGCGACCGCCCCGGGGCATCATCACCGGCACCGGGGGGCTGCGCCAGCGCCCCGGGAACGCCGGTGCGGAGCCTTGCTTTGCCATCCCTATCTCCAGCTGCTTTGCTAGGGGGATAAAACGCTGCTTCGGGGGAGCCCAGACCCGCTCGCCCAGCGGGGCTCCGGAGCCGACGAGCCCACGCGTGCCTGGCCCGGGATCGTGGCAATGAGCCCAGATCGTAAAGCGGAGCCAGCGCCGTGGAAACCCCTCTTAGCGGGGCGTACTGCTCCCCGGGAGCAGGCGGGCTCCGGCACGCCGCTCTCCCGGCGCTGGCCCCGGTGGCGGGCTGATGCGCCCCGTCCCTTAGCGACACCGCGTCCCCTCCGCCTCTTCCCCGGGGCTGGTCCCTGCGTGCACCTCCCGCCTCGGCCACGCGTGGGCTTGGCGGCCCCACGCCGCTCGTGGTGGTCCTCTGCTGCGCACTGCCCCCGAGAGCTCCCGGCCCTGCCCCGCGGCTCTGCGTCCATGTCCGCTCGCCACGGTAGCTAGCGAGAGGTGCTATACCCGAAGGGAAAGCGGATTGAAAGACGTACCCCAGCAGGCAACGAGTCGCCGTGCGAATAAGTCACTCCCTGGATAAAAATGTAATTTAAAAAAAAAAAAAGCAGAAAATTATTGAGAGATGTGGCCTAGAGAGCGGCTGGCTGCTCAGTCATGTTCTAACAAACAAGCAATTAATAGATACAGCCGCTAATTAGTAAGCAGTTATTCCTATTGTAAATGGTGCTCAGCGGGAGAGAAAAGCAATAGCGTGCACCAGGAGGAGAGCGGCGTAAGGACAGGGCAGCTTCACCCCGGTGACCGGCATCCCTGCGTGCAGGAGGCGAGGCAGGCAGATTTCCCGCTGGACCCTATTCCCTCACTTGTCAGGATGTCGCCAGTATAAAACTGCTTTGTTTGGTTTCCGGGTTTTTTTCCCTTTGTATTTTTTTCTTTTTCTTTCTTTTTTTCTCCCCCCCCCCCCCCCCCCCCAACCGAGCTAAGGGAACATTTGCCAAGAAACTGCGGGCTTTGCACTCTGAGATGTCCTTTCCAAAGAGGACGGCATGGAGTGGGGCACTTATGAAAGCACCTGATGTGAGCAAGTTTATTTTTTAATACAATAAACCCTTCTCTGAGAAGGATTTAATCCTTCCTGCAGTGGGTGGTGGCAACATTAATAAAGGGCATATAGGTAGAAGGAGGCAGCCAGCACTAGGAGGACAGGCGGAGCAGCCCCTTTGCCAGGGCATGGGGAGAAGCAGGAGCTGACGATGATGAGACAAAGTAAAATTGTCCGCATCTGCATGAAGCAGGCTGAAAGCAACACAAGGAAACGAGACGAAGAGATGTTTGCGCATCCAGGAAACTTCATGGTGATAAAAAAACCATGGAGACACGAGTCTTGGTTTTTTCTACTCATAATTTTGAGAGAAGGATATTTATGGGGCATTTTGTAGCCTTTCCATTATTTTTTTTTTCTTTAGAGATTCTCATTAGATTGTGGAATAGTGCCTCAGAGTTTGAACAAGTATGAGTTACATATTTGGATAATGAGTATAAAAAAAAAATCCCAAAAATGCGTGCTTCACACCCCTTTTTGTGTTAACATTCAATGCACATACTCAAGTTTCACTGGCACAAATGCTCATGGAAAATGGATTTCAAAGTAAATGGCCAAAGTATGTGAAATAACCCACCTTTCTCTTAGCAAATAAAAGTATTTGTGCCAAAAGTACCTTTGAACTCATTGTCGTGGTTAAACCTCATCCAGTTAGGGAACAGTAAAAAACCATAAAGTGAGACTGTTTGTGAGCAGTCCATTGAATTAAAGGGAAAAATAATTGGATAATAAATAATTAGAAAGAGCTATCATCTGTCCATGGATATTCTGAGGGGAAAAAAATATTGCCAAAACCCAAGTACATAACCGCATTTGCTAAATAAGATAATTAATAATTATTGGTTGAGGCCTAATAAATCATAACATTCATAACTATGGTGTTCCCAATGGGCAACAGCAAGCCAGCACTCCCACACACACTTGCTAAGCAATCTACTTGTCATAAGGAAACCATACCCTGTAGTGATTCTACTTGTCAAAAAGCAAAGATGAGGGATGTCTTTCCTCCCCCCAGGCTATTTCCGCAGAACATATTTGTCCCGTCTTTCTGGCTGGGAGTCAGCGTCTCCGGTCCCTTCTCAAGACCCTACTTGTCAAATGAGTCCCATCTCTTTGAAATATTTATACATTCTACATCACCTATATTTCACAGCTACCTTAAGAGGAAGACAGTCTCTGGGACAGATGTGGTGTTCAAAGAGAGCAAATTGTATATAGCACAATGTCACCAGGCAAGAAACGATTGAAGAACTGTGTGAGGCCAAGGTCCAGCTGCAAGAACATTCATTCTCTTTGTGTCAATGTTTTCATGCTATAGTCTCGTGCAGTCTGTCATCTATTTCTTTTCTGGGATGATGCAGCTATCTGTGGGCCCCAGTGATCTCTTGAGCTTGTGACCTGACATTTCTGTCACCTCTTTCCTGCTTATTTTCTTCTCAGCACCACGTCCAAGAATGTCTCCAGGATCCCTGAAGTTTGATCTCTTTCTCCACTCCCTCCCTACACACATATGGAAGTGAGTACAGCCCAGCTGGAAGCTTTGCTGCAGCATTTCCCTTGCTACGGCTTACTAAAAGGGAGCAGAAATAGAAAGTAAGAAGGGAAAAGGAACACAACAGGGCACCTTAAAGGCAATGGGCAAAGCCAGGGTGACTCCAAATGCTGCAAGAGAGGTGAGAGTTGAGAAGGGGAAAGCCAGAGGACTCTCTAGTGCTGCAGCAGAGATGTTAGCAGGGAGATGGGAAAACAAGGGAATTCTAACTGCAGCACAGGTCTGCATCGAGGAGCTGAGCACACAGGGTTGCTCCTGTGATGCTGCTGTGCCAGGCTGAGCTGGGGCAGGCTCTGCAACAGCGCAGCACAGGGGCAAGGGTCCGACCTGAGGCAGCAAGATAGGGCAGCAAGAGAGCCAAAGAGGGGGAACTGGGAAAGGCAGGGGAAAGCCAGTGTGTGTGGGGAGGGGGAGCCCCATCGGACTGCTATAAACAAACTATGGGCAACAGCACCAAGTACTCTGCAAAGCACGAACTACTGGAAGATGGGAAAGCAGGGCTAAGCTACAATGACAGGATGCAGTCAAACTGTCCACTGTCTGTTTTCTTTCTGTTTAATTGGTCTTCATAGGAAAACTGTAAAAAGAAAATATTAAAAAATGCTAGTTTGTCATTCTGAGGTGCTGGAATCAGCATCTCTTTGGGGAAAAAAATCCCCCTAGCCTGGAACAGTGCTTCCCACCATCCTTAACACTAGGCTGGTGCTGGTCCTGCCCCAGATCCTCCTGGGTATCTCCGGCTTCCAGTATGAAGAATGCCAAGATAGGGCTATAAATCCCAAGGGCTCTGCTTCGCTGTCCTCAGTTCTCCTCATCTCCACTCCAGGGAATACACCAATGCTGTGTTCGCTTTCTTCCCAGATGCATTTTACAGCCCTAGTAGTACCTCTGAGCCTCTTGTGTATTCTCTGCTTTTTTGATTAGCTCTCCTCATCACAGAAAGTGTTTGGTACTGAAAGGAGTGATGAAGAGGGAGTCCATCTCTATTCCTCACCCAAGGTATTCATCCTGCCTGAGCTTTACCACCCTTCCTCCCTGCACTTCCCTGATGCAGCCAGTCCCAGGGCCTTGCTGGGATTTCTGGCAGCTGGTTGCTATTGTATTGGATTTTGCTATTCCTGCCTTTACCCAATTATACTTTGACAAACTTCTGTTTCCTGGTTAAGGCTTATGTGAAAGCCATTGTAATCCCTTGCCCCTGTGATCTCAATGTGTGGCCACTCTTCTTTCCTCAGCTCAAATGCTGACACACACACACACCCCCCCCATACCACTTCTTGTGCACTAAACTCACAGGCTTTTAACTCGACATTTTCTACCAATCCCTATGCTTTTTAGCCTATATCTCTAGCTTGCCAGAGATCCTGCTGGTTTTTTGCTCTTGTGCTTTAGGACAGATTGGGGCTGGTATAGGGGTGCAGACAAGTATCTCAGCATCACTGGGAGCACCTTTTTCCTGTTTCACCCTTTCTTTGATCTTTTTTTCCTCTCTGTCTCCTTCTCCTGCATTCATGCTTTCTTCTTGTTTCTACTCTCCCTTTCATGTGTGAAAAGTGAGTTGAAAAAATGTCAAGCTGGTGCTGGTCAAAGGAACTTGTTCTCCCTTTTTTCCACTTCCTTTCATTGCCTCAGCCCCCCCTCTCCTAGCACACGTCTCCCAGAGTGCAGTGGAGAGGGATGCTTTTTCACAAAGAGCAGATACAAAGGGTTTGGGCATGATCCTCCCCTGTTTATGCTCTCTGCCACTGCCAGCAAAGGGTGCATCGATTGCGGATCTTGTCAGGGCCAGGCAGATGACCTGAAATGTATGATCTCTGCCCTGCGGTGGAGGTGGTGGTGCTGGGGAGGGTAAGGAGGGTAAAGGAGCTACTCTTGAAGCAGATGCCTTCAACCAGAGGGTTGTGTTTGAACCAGTTGTCAGCACTCCCAGGAGACTGTGCTACCTGAATTTCCCTTCAGAGGTTTTAAACACAACTCACAGCATGGGGATGATTGATTGATATGAGTCAAAGTAAAATCTACATAGGACAACTCTCAGATGGGACCTTGCTGTTTAGACCTTGGTGGAGACAGCCTTTGGCCACAGACAGCACATTATGTCTCCCATAGTCTGACACGATGAGGAGGCCATCCTGCAGAGTCACTTTTGTGGGAGTGCTCAGGTAAGACTGTGGACTCACATGCCCTGAGACCACTAGTTGGTGAGAAAACACCCCAGCTGGTACCTCCTCACTTCAGTTGCCCAGTGGCCACACTCTTTTTGGGGAAGCTGATCTATCATCAATACATTGACTTAAAATTACACACAAGAAGTTCCTCAGTCCCTGTTTGTCCCCAGACAGAGCCACCCTCACTTCAGGAAGGTAAGCATCTGTGTTTTGGATGTAAAAAGGAGGCTGCAGAGAAAACTATTTTTCCACGAGAATCTCCCCTCACTACTGATCCCGGACCACAAGAACTGGGAGAGATGGTTACAGAAAGATTCAACAGTGCCAGACAGACTGCAGACAAGAGCATGCAATTCAATGCCTGAAGCAGCCCCATTGCTTTCTGGGGAACCATACGTTGTCCGTCAGTGGTGCAGCTCTCCACCAGCCTCTCACTGCAACATGACAACAAAAAAAAATTGAAATCCAAAGCTGTCAGTAGCTTATGTGCACTGCCACCGTCCAAACAGCTTGGGCAGTCAGACCTTTACTGGTATGGGCTTCATTCAACGCAGGAGAATAGGCATGCAGGCCCCAGCTCACCTGGGCATCGCCTGCTGTTTTGGCTGGACATATCTGAGTCAGCCCTGTTCCCAGTGGAGGCTTCCTCCTGCTCTCTTTTTGGCAGCTCTCCAACTGATCGCTATTTCCCTTCACTACCACAAATTCACTCTCCTGGCCTGACCCATCTTCCCTCTGCCCAGATTCCTTCCAGGAGAATTATAAATAAGCACAGCTTCTCCCTGGGTTTGGGAAATCCTGGGGCCAGAGCTCTTGTTGGAAATGTAGTGGCCCCAGTGCACCTATCTCCTCCAGAGGTACTCAAGGCTGGACGCGGACACTCAGGTTTTAATTCAAAATAACTTTTATGGCCTGTTTCACTGTCACACCTTGCTCTGCTTGTACCTATAGCCCAGGGTGGCAGGTGAATACATCAGAGGGTTTCCAGGCTTAAGGAGAGAAGGCGAGGAGCTGCCTCACTCGGCAACGCATGTCTCAGTGCCACTGAATTTCCCTGCTTTGGATCTGTAAGATGGTGAGGGCTGAAGGGATAGAGTGCTGCAAGTCTTACCCCCGTGAGGGAGGACTCTCTGAGCTCAGAGAGTCTGGGTCTCTCAGCCCTCGTTTACATTCTCCAGCAGTCTCTGCACAGATACTGCTTGTACATACACTATTTCAGCTCAGTGTTTTGACCCTGTATGACTTTAAGGAAACTTGGATGCCTGAAGTCCAAGTGTCAAGAGAAATGTGGAATGCAAAAAAACAAGGGTAGTTGGCCCCTCTGACTTAATCCAAAAGCCACTGTCTTCTCGTGACCTAAATTTAGCCCATGCTGCAAAACTAGCCCATAAGGCTCAGCTCCTCTAAGTGAATCTGAGAATGAAGCCTCTACGGTTAACTTGTGCAGAAATAGTTTCCTTGTTGGATGCCACATACAGTCTATGAGGTACCCTTACAAGTTACTGTTGCCTCGTCATTTTCAGGTGGTGTTGACCACTGCTGGAGCACTCTTGACTCAAGAATCCAGTGATTTTTGTCTTTGCATGAACCTGTATGTACACACACACACATATCCTTTCCCCTCCTGTCCAGTGACACAGTACAGCTACATTTTTAACAATCCACCAGTTCAAGTCAAAATATCTTAAGCAATTCTTTGCACAAATCCAGAAGTTGCAAAAGAAATGTGCAAAGAAGAGAAAACGTTTGGAACTGTGCCTGCTGAAAGGATGCTTTAAAACACAACACCCCCCCCCGCAAGGGTTGCTGCTCCCTCCTTACCTTTGGGGTGGGTCTGAACCACAATTCCGTGTTGCCTCTGTGCTTAAATATCCTCACATCCTTAAGGCACAGTGATATCCTTGTCTTTCCTCTATAACTTGACCCATTTTAGAAAACCTATGGTGAAAGACTGCGTTTCAATTTACCATGACTATTTATAACACAATTCTCTGGCAAACCAGAGTTAGAAGAGCCATTACTGTAAAACCAAGTAACATGAGATGGTACATACAAGAAATTAACAGAAAAACCCTATTGGGAGGAAATTATAGAAACACCAACCACATTTACTAACTTGTTTTTCATGTGAGCTGCTCTAATCACTTTAGAAAAGCTGGGGCTGCGGCTATCTGGGGACATGATACAGGTGTGCGAGTGCTGTGCAGCTCTGAAGCACTGCTGGTGGAGAGGCACGGTTTACCAGCAGAGCTGTTCCTGCCAGGATCACCCATCTCCCCACTGCTCCCAAGCAAAGCAACAAATGAATCCGCACTCACACAGATGGGTTTTGCTGGCATAGCCGTCTCAGTCATGAATTGCACCCCTGATCAAAAGTGAGTATGAAGGAGTGCTCCCCTGTGTGAGGCGGGGGGCATGAAACACAAAGTCGAGGTGTGACTCACCCAAATTCAGACAGTGAGGCAGAGACATGAGCAGAGCTGGAACAGAGTATTTTCTTCCCTCATTTCTCAGTGCGGCTGCAGACAGACAGCATTGCAACTGAACTGTGTATTTCGATGTATAATTACTTGCTTATTAGCTGGCTAGCTCATCATGCCAAGAAAGTTAGCAGGAATGTGGAGCAAAGACGTTTCTCCTCTCCCTCTCTTTAAGACCAGAAAAGAAACGACAGATCAAACAACCTGCTGGGAACCTCCACCTCCTCCACCCTTTATAGGCTGGCAGAGGTTGAAGTTTGATTTCTCAGTTACATCTAGTCCTCAGAAGAAAGAGAGAAAGGGCTAATCATGCTAGCCTGATACTAGAGCCAGAGCCTCTGATGGCCGTGGCTATTACCGCTTCCAGAGTGACGTGCTGGGCACGTGTGCCTGACGGGTGCCCTCACACTGAGCCGTGAAGATGTTGGGAGCAACCAGCTCTACCACACACCATTGCTCAGTACCTCACAGAGGGGGAGGAGTGTAACATAGAGTGTCAACCTGAGGTAAAGCCAAATACAGGGCCACTGGAGTCAAGATAGGGCTTAGTTTACCTATTGTATAGATGGCACTTTTTTAAAGCTTGAAAACAAAATGCCCTCTATTGCAACCTCCCTCTAGGGGCTCACCAGGTGCTGCAGTATTTTCATGCACATCCCCTCATGTCTCGAGCATTGCACACTCACCCTGTTGGTTTTCAAAGAAGTTTCTCCGTGCAGCTTCCCAGGTGGCTGCGCTCTGGTGAACGGTGAAGTGATTCTCCTTGCTAAGCCAACCCCTGCATCCAAACTTCCCCAGGATAACCAGATGAGGATTTTAAGTAACAGCAGCAGACTTCCCTATTAGCAAAGTCAAGCAGGAAAATTAGTGGAAAATAGCGTAATTTTTATATGGACCAAATCAATCATAGATTACGGAGACAGAAGGAAACGCTGCTGGTCTGACCTGTTCTAATCAGAGCGCATTGTGAGGAACAACCTCCAGTCCTGATTTCTGAGAAGCAAGTAATAAACCATTCATTTATATTTCACACAGAGCAGTGACATTTTCCATCAGGATGCACAAGCCGGTATTCTTAAGGAACAATACTCATTTGGGATCAGATTTACAGCTGTTCAGTAGCCCTCAGATTTGCAGGTAAACCACAATATCTGTCTTGCTGGAAGGTTTCATGGCATATGATGCTGGCACTGAGGAATAAATGCCTCTGATTTTCCCCCTCTGATTTTTCCCAGTCTCTGGCATCAGGACTGAGGGAGACAGGAGCCACATCTCCACCTAGCTTCAGGAAGGACTGGGGGAACCAGCAAGATCCAGGAGAGAGGGAGAAGCCGGTGGGAAGCCAGGGCAGGACTGAGTCAGGAATTAATGGGGGCGGGCAGAGAAAGGAGGGGGTGGGAAATGGCCTGGGGGAGGGATGAAAGAGGGACACTGGGGCAGTTTGAAGCACGGGAAGAGAAGCAAGGACTGCTGGACAGATGGTGGGGGCAAGTGGACAACTGAAACTTGGCGAAAGCCAGGATGTAAGCCGGCACTGCTGCAGCGTCGCTGGGGCAGGGACTGATGGCCGCGGGCTGGGCTGAAATGGGGTCCTGGGCCATGGGCAGTGCAGGGGGAGGCCCCAGCACAGGGAAGCTAGGCAGGGTCCCCAGGGCCCCGGCAGCTCTGACCCTTCTTTCTGCCCAGTCAGCCCTTATCTTGCTCCATCCCACCTTTTGGCACCCCCTCACTTGCTTCACACCCCACCAGATGCCGGACTTCCCTTACGGTCCTGCCCTTGCAGGGAGCCGGAGTGGTTGGAGGGGCTGAGAGGAAGGTGGGGGAGGAAGAGGGTGAAATGCGCCTCCCTCTGCTTGAGGAGCCGGTCCAGCTGCCCTGGGCATACCTGGTCTTGGGGATAACATGGAGTTTGACCACCTCAGCTGACAGGGGGTGAGCTCATCCCTGCTCCAAACATCCCATGTGAGGTGCCTTGTGTTAAATACTCTTCTTCATTCACCATGTCTGGAAAAAGTACCTCTGAGCCCCTGAAAACAGCAAACATTTTGATGGAAGATGCCTGAGAAAGAATATTTTACAGGAACCAAGAGATGCCTGTCCCTCTGGAAAATGAGCATTGGCCGATCAAGAAATTACCAATAGAAATTTCTCATATTAGCACTTTTTTTTTCCCCTTGCTTGTCTTGGTGGAGAATCACATTTCATTTTCAGACCACAGTTCTACATTTATCATCCCTGATTTAGTAAATTGCCTCTTGCAGAAGCAGTGTCTAACCTACCTTTATTTAAGACTTTGCAGGATAATGTGTTTATGTTGGACTCAGAGAGGGTCACAAAAAAAGTGGCAGATGCTGCAAACATATTGAAATGGAGGTAATGTAAATTATTTTAGATTCAAAATATTCCTCCTCAAGTAACTTAACACTTTCAGAAAATATTGTATTGTCAGTGAGATTTAAATCTAAAATCTTGAAGCAAGAGGAACTTTATTGTCTTTCTCCTTCTTTATTTTTTCTTAACAGGGATCAAAATCAACCTTTCAATAAGTCTCTCTTTGTAGTCAAAATGGAAGGAGGTGAAGATACCTCCATAATCAGACTTTGCTCAAGGCTTATCAGCAGGGTAGGCAAAATTTAATTTTGCCGCCCAAGGATTTTCTCTTCACCCTTGGGCAGGCAAAATTCAGCTGCGTGGCAGCAGCAGAGTGGGTCCCTCCCAGGATGTGTTTCTCCTTTTCTGCCCCCTTGATACCGCACAGCTCAGGGAGAAAGGCTGGACAGTCGGCTTGTGCCTGCTGCAGCTACGGCCATCCCCATCTCTTCCAGCCCAGGCAAACCGGGCTGCTGGTTGCCCCTGGCAGGCTCCCACCTTTGGCAGCCGACAGCTTTGCCCGTGCTTGAAACCAGCCCTGCCTGTAATGAGGCAGAGAAACTCGCATCTGCAAAGCTGAGTCTGGAATCATTATCTTATAGCTGCAAATGTAGCCTCCCACTTAAATTAAAGGATGCAGATAATTGGGTTATCTTGTATAAAACAAAATCTTCTGCCCTGTAAACTGTAGACAGTACACATGGTGCATTCTCACTGTGCCAGGCTGGAAAGGGGGTGTTGAGAACGGGGGTGGCTTACTCACCCCAAGCAGGAGAGGACTTCTCCTGTGCCCTTAGTGCACACACTTAACTTCAGCGGATCGTGACATTCACACATATGCCCCCTCCCCATTTGAGCTCCATGGGTATATGATCAAGCTGATGATTTCCAGTGAAATCAATAAGAAAGGTAGAGGGCATCAGCAAAATCATTAATAATTTCTCTCAATAATAATCTAGTTTCTTCAAATACAGCTGTTGCTGGAGCCTCCAGCCAGAATTAATGATACGGAAAATCTGAAGGACAATAAACAGTATATTTGTGAGCTAGAGGGATGTGAACAAACAGTAAACAAAAAGGAAAATGTCAAAGGGGTTAAATCTTTAATAAACTACTGCTCCAATATCATTTGATAAGCTCTCCCTCAGACATTTCACAAATACTCTCCCTTGCTTTCAGAGTCACCCTGGTCTTTTTCAAGCCAAACACATTTTACAAGACAAAATTGTAGAGGAACCGAAATGGGCCTTTGAAAGAAAAATAGATTGTAACCTTATTCTTACATTTTAAAAGCAATAACATGAATGCAAGATTACAAATTCCTCGTAGCTGGGATTCCTCATTCTTCGTAGGTACACAGCCTGTCCTGTGTTCAGCACGGAGCTCATTGGTGTTCAGTAATTTCTGCTGTTTATAAAGTGAATCAAGCAGGTACATTTTGCAACTGTTAATACTAAGGGTAATAATACACACACACATGCATCCACCCACATAAGCACAGAGAGGTTAATACCAATCTAAAAATATTTTGTATGGCAGAAAGAACACAAAAACATTGTCAGCAGAGTTGTTGGAAGACAGTAGCAGTTAATTGGAGGTTTGTAGTCTTGGGCACATGAGTGCAGGATTTAATGTGTTCATTTGTCCAGCCTGGGCAAACACTGTATTTACCTTTTTTAAAGTACTTTATCAAGTGCTTTGAGATGAAAAAGGCCACAGTCCCTGTATGTCTTAAATAAAGTAGCCAGCCATGCAGATGAAAAAGGCACATTTATGAAGCCAAGGAAGGAAAGGATAAGTTTTCTTAGGCTTGATTTCATGTCACAGGTGCATTTTTGTTACTTTTGGACTTGACAGGAGTGACTCAAAATGCAGAATTCTAATCGCCCCAAGACACAGAGACAATCAGTCACTGATGAAGGGGAAGTGCTGAATTCCGAGTATCTAGCCTTCTCCAAGAAAGTCTGTCGGCTGTGTAATGCAAACTAATCCGTTCCAAGCATCAGCTTTTTTGTTTCTTGCCCTGGTTCACATAAATACACACATCCAGTGGGGGGAAGAGAGAGAGAGATAAAGAAAAAGGGGGGACAGGGGCAGAGAGGGGCCACATCCACACATATCAGTGACTGTTGGAAGAAAATAGCTAATACATGGAGCTGGAGTTGGAGAAAGGTGGGACTACTCTGCAATTCTCTTGGTGAACTGCAGCCGAGATCGGTCCAGAACTATCAAAAATAAAATACTGCATGGACGACAAAAATCAGGGCACGTTTTTAACCATCTGCGGGGGAAAAATAGCTATAGATTCTGGCTGGGAGAAGCAGATGGCAGTGAATTACGAGAACAGGGCACTGCTGCTGTTGCAGCCGCTGCTGTAACTGCCACAGCTCAGCTCTTTTCCATCTGACAGCAGGGCCTCTGGGCAGCCAGAGATGAGTCAGACTCGTGTGTGTTGTACAGGCGTCTCTGGAGAACCCCAGTTTTTCCCTTTCATTTGTGTCACACTGCTTCAGGGTTTGAAATGAGTTACGCAGCCCCTACAGCCTACGAGCACCCTTTCCCTTCTCACTGTATCTTTCCCAGTGTCTGAGCTGCGGCCAGCCCCAATGAGCACAGCGTGGCTGGACAGCATCATGCAGGAGGGTTCCCTACAGTCTCCAAGCAAGGGTGCCTTTAGCATCCTCTGAGTGTTGCACAAAAAGTCCTGAGCTAACGCCAAGCTGAGGAGAAGCAGCCATCGAGGCCACTCACATTGAAGCCACGTTGCTTGCACTCCTTAGGAAGACCTGCAGGCTCCACCTGCAAACCCAAGGATGTGCAGCAGCCATGTTGCAAAGTGTCAAGATTCGGCAAACCCACTTAAACCTCTAGGTTACCCATTAGCACTGGTGAATAGTCCCCACCGGCTCTGGGAGACATCTCAGCCTCTGACCAACACTGGCCCCAACCCCAACAGACAGTGGAAGGAGAAGGACCGCATTTTGAACTGGAGACTGGCCAAAACACATATCCAGTGTATCCCACCGCACAACAAACTGCCGGCTGCTTGCAAAAGAGAAACTATGCCAGCAATGGCACCCTGGATTGCTCTTTTTACACAAGACTTAGCTGTTGGTTTGAAGCTGGTGAGCAGTTTCCTACCCTCAGAAGACTATTTTAAGCTCCACAGAGAGCAGTTGTTGAACAAGCTCTGCTCTCGCTGAAGGGAGAGGCTGCAGTGCAGACCTCAGGCTGCAGAAAGTGCCCAGACCTCTCTCCTGGGGCAGGGACAGGCGGCAGACCTGCCTGCAAAAGGTGTGCCCAGGTGGAGGACCTCCTGCAGCAGGTGGCTGAGCTGCAGGAGGCGGTGAGAAGGCTGCATAACATCAGGGAGGCAGAGAAGGAGCTAGATAGCTGGTTCTTAGCGCAGTCTGCAGCGGACCCGCAGCCCACGGCCAAACAACCAATAACTCGCCCACCGGCATATGCAGAAGGGAGCCGGGGGGCCAATAATGCAGAAGAATGGACGGTTGCAAAGGCAAGGACCCGCAGGAGGAGGAGACTTCCCCCAAAGTCTGAGGTGCCCTTTCAGAACCGCTTCACCGCTCTGCAGGCCGAAGAGGAAAGTCCTGTCACACCAGGAGAAGCGCTGGAGCTGAGTAATGCAGCCCGATCTGCCCCCCGTATAACAACCAGCGCCACTAAGAAAAGGCGATGGGTGATAGCAGTAGGCGACTGACTATTATCCGCTGCTGCTGTTTCACGTGGGCACCAGTGACACAGCCAGGAGCAGTCTGAGGACTATCAAGAAGGACTACAGAGCCCTGGGAGCGGCGGTAAGGGACTCGAGAGCACAGGTAGTTTTCTCATCAATCCTGCCGGTCAAAGGGAAGGGGTTTGAAAGGGCCAGTCGAATCTGGTGAGTCAACAAATGGTTACAGGACTGGTGCAACAGCCAGGGGTTCAGCTACTTAGACCATGGGACTCGCTTTGAGAAACCTGGTCTACTGGGGGCTGACGGGGTCCATCTGTCAGAGGAGGGGAAGAGCATCTTCAGTCATAGGCTTGCCAAGCTGGTGAAGAGGGCTTTAAACTAGAGATACGGGGGGAGGGGAACCTCAATCCATCCCACTCCTACCAGTTTGATGCCAGGGCCAGCAATAGATGCCCAGAGCCTGGAGAAGGATCACAGGTCAGCAGGAGAGCGCCTGAAGAGCTGCACAAAGGGACTCCAGCCAGTAAGACAGCTTCATCGGGGGCCCAACTTCAATGCCTCTATGCAAACGCACATAGCATGGGGAATAAACAAGAGGAGTTAGAGACGTGCGCACGCCTGCAGGGCTACATACGACCTTATTGGCATCACGGAGACGTGGTGGGATGGCTCCTATGATTGGAGTGTTGGGATGGAGGGATACAGGCTCTTTAGGAAGGACAGGCAGGGGAGATGAGGAGGGGTGTCGCCCTCTATGTCAATGACCAGCTGGAGTGCATGGAGCTCTGCCTGGGGATGGATGAGGAACCAACCGAGAGCTTGTGGGTCAGTATTAAAGGGAAGGCAGGGACAGGTGACATTACGGTGGGGGTCTGCTACAGACCACCTGACCAGGAAGACCGAGCAGATGAGGCCCTCTACAGACAGACAGGAGCAGCCTCATGCTCACAAGCCCTGGTCCTCATGAGGGACTTCAACCACCCCGACATCTGTTGGAGGGACAACACGGCAGGGCATAAGCAATCCAGGAGGTTCCTGGAGTGCATCGATGATAACTTCCTCCTCTAAGTGGTAGAGGAGCCAACGAGGAGAGGTGCTATGCTGGACCTTGTTCTCATCAACAAGGAGGGGCTGGTGGGGAATGTGAAGCTCAAGGGCAGCCTGGGCTGCAGTGACCATGAAATGGTGGAGTTCAAGATCCTTAAGGCACCAAGGAGGGCGCACAGCAAGCTCACTACCCTGGACTTCAGGAGAGCAGACTTTGGCCTCTTCAGGGATCTGCTTGGTACAGTGCCATGGGACAAAGCCCTGGAGGGAAGAGGGGCCCAAGACAGCTGGGTAATATTCAAGGATCACCTCCTTCAAGCTCAGGAGCGATGCATCCCAACAAAGAGGAAGTCAGGCAAAAATGCCAGGAGGCCTGCATGGATGAACAAGGAGCTCCTGGACAAACTCAAACACAAAAAGGAAGCCTACAGAGGGCGGAAGCAAGGACAGGTAGCCTGGGAGGAATACAGAGAAGTTCTCCGAGCAGCCAGGGATCAGGTTAGAAAAGCTAAAGCCCTGCTAGAATTAAATCTGGCCAGGGACATCAAGGGCAACAAGAAAAGATTCTATAGGCATGTTGGGGATAAAAGGAAGACAAGGGAAAATGTGGGCCCTCTCTGGAAGGAAACGGAAGACCTGGTTACCCGGGATACAGAGAAGGCGGAGGTACTCAATGACTTTTTTGCCTCGGTCTTCACAGGCAAGTGCTCGAGCCTCACTGCCCAAGCCACAGAAGGCAAAGGCAGGGACTGGGAGAATGAAGAGCTGCCCACTGTGGGAGAACATCAGGTTCGAGACCATCTAAGGCACCTGAAGGTGCACAAGTCCATGGGACCTGAGGAGATCCATCTGCGGGTCCTGAAGGAACGGGCAGATGAAGTTGCTAAGCCACTATCCATCGTAGTTGAGAAGTCGTGGCAGTCCGGTGAAGTTCCCACTGACTGGAAAAGGGGAAACATAACCCCCATTTTTCAAAAGGGAAAAAAGGAAGAGCCGGGGAACTACAGGCCGGTCAGTCTCACCTCTGTGCCTGGGAAGATCATGGAACAGATCCTCCTGGAAGCTATGCTAAGGCACATGGAGGACAGGGAGGTGATTCGACACAGCCAGCATGGCTTCACCAAGGGCAAGTCCTGCCTGACTAACCTAGTGGCCTTCGATGATGGAGTGACTACATCAGTGGACATGGGAAAGGCTACAGATGTCATCTATCTGGACCTCTGTAAGGCCTTTGACACACTCCCCCACGACATCCTTCTCTCTAAACTGGAGAGGTAGGGATTTGATGGGTGGACTGTCCGGTGGGTGAGGAATTGGTTAGATGGTCGCATCCAGAGGGTAGTGGTCAATGGCTCAATGTCCAGATGGAGATCAGTGACAAATGGTGTCCCGCAGGGGTCCGTATTGGGACCGGTACTGTTTAATATCTTCATCAGTGACATAGGCAGTGGGATTGAGTGCACCCTCAGCCAGTTTGCAGACGACACCAAGCTGAGTGGTGCGGTGGACACGCCAGAGGGATGGGATGCCATCCAGAGGGACTTGGACAAGCTTGAGAAGTGGACCCGTGTGAACCTCATGAGGTTCAACAAGGCCAAGGGCAAGGTCCTGCACCTGGGTCGGGGCTACCCCCGGTATCAATACAGGCTGGGGGATGAAGGGATTGAGACCAGCCCTGCCGAGAAGGACTTGGGGGTACTGGTGGATGAAAAGCTGGACATAAGCCAGCAATGTGCGCTCACAGCCCAGAAGGCCAATCGTATCCTGGGCTGTATCAAAAGAAGCGTGGCCAGCAGGTGGAGGGAGGTGATTCCACCCCTCTACTCCGCTCTGGTGAGACCCCACCTGGAGTACTGCATCCAGCTCTGGAGCCCTCAGCATCAGAAAGGCACGGACCTGTTGGAGCGGGTCCAGAAGAGGGCCATGAAAATGATCAGGGGGGTGGAACACCTCTCCTATGAAGAAAGGCTGAGAGAGTTGGGATCATTCAGCCTAGAGAAGAGAAGGCTTCAGGGAGACCTTATTGCAGCCTATCGGTACTTAAAGGGGGCTTATAAAAAAGATGGCAGCAAACGTTTTAGCAGGGCCTGTTGTGACAGGACAAGGGGGAATGGCTTTAACCTAAAGGGGGTAGATTTAGACTAGATATAAGGAAGAAATTTTTTACGCTGAGGGTGGTGAAACACTGGCACAGGTTGCCCAGAGAGGTGGTGGATGCCCCATCCCTGGAAACATTCAAGGTCAGGCTGGATGGGGCTCTGAGCAACTTGATTTAGTTGAAGATGTCCCTGCCCATGGCAGGGGGGTTGGACTAGATGACCTTTAAAGGTCCCTTCCAACCCAAACTATTCTATGATTCTATGATTCTATGATAATACAGAAGAGCAGCAGCAAATCTGTTTTACCGTTTTAGCTAATGGCTTCCCCTCCTGGAAAAGAGATTCCTGAGGAAAGAAACAACCAATGCTCACTCTGCCACCAAGCCTGACCTGACCGTCCCTGCAGCAGGCTGCTCCCCCTGGCACGTGGGAGGGGAAGGGGCACCTCTCTGGTGAACTGGTCTGCCCTCAAATACAGGACTGCAGGCTGAGGGCTGTGCTAGAGGAGGGGAGATGAGCTGCGTGAGGAATTATTGCTCTCTGTGCTTTAATATCTTCTGGGAAAAAATTAGGGATACTTAACTGCTGTCATACAAACATTTTATGCAAATCTTATCTTTGTCTTCTGCATACTGGTACATAATTTGCATCTGATTATCAACTTTGGGTCTATTGTTTTATTGTAAACAGAATTCCTGCTGCTGAAAGATGTTGGATTGACAGCCCTGGTGAATAAAGTTATCTCTCTAACAAGGGGGTAGGAGAAGAACAGCTTCCCACACGAGTCTCGGCCAGTATTCCCCAGCCAGGGCCAACAGTGAGGACACCAGCCCTTGGGCTCTTCTGAGCCTGCCAGCTGATGCGAAGCGGGGCTGTGAATGTGGAATCCCCGTGAACTTTCTACAGAGACAACTCAAAATCCTTTAAAAAGGAACAGCTAGTTTGTTGGGTTGGATTCACATTTGTGCTACACACACAAAGGGTTCCAGTACCTAGCTGGCTCTGAAGTCACACCCAAGGATCGTGAGAAAGTTTACACGGTGGGATCTTCACATCCAAAGTGAAAGCCTTTACCCTCTTGACCTAGAGGAGAGGAGGCTTTTGCTCTCTCTGGCACATGCACAAATATTGCCAGCTGGATATAGCCCTGTCTCCAGCAGCAGCAACGTGCTGAGTCCTTTTCCTGACTGTAGTAGGGTGTCTTGCCTTGTGTCGCAAGGCAAAAACATTTGCCTGGGGTTAAAGTGGTTCAAGTCCACTGGTGTCAATGGCTTGACTTCAGTTTACCCTGGCTGAGAATTTGGCTCAGTTACACCACATTAGCAGAAAATTTTTAGGAAGCCCCGTGTAGAAATCAATGATAACCAGAGATGGTCTTTTACTTCTGCAACACGTGGATCTTCTCAGTTACCTCCTCTGTATCTGGAAAGATACTTTTCTTTCGTCTTGAGTGGGGGGACAGGGCCCTCCCTAGCGCTGGGGAAGCAGCGGGAGCTATTCATGGTAGCTACAGGATGACATGGGGACTGAACTACCAACCTACCCTGCAGCACAAGGCTGCTTCAGTCAAACCAAAGGATGAGGACAAATGAATGTTAATTCTGATCCTTAGGCTTCAGCAGTCACAGCACTGACCGATATGAGTCTGTCCACTTGACTTTGGGATGGATGGCTGTTCTAGCTGTGTTTGTCCTGTCGATAAAGTATTCAGCCCCAGTTACAGCTGCTTCTGTAAAAGTGCCAGATTAAGACAAATAATGCAGACTTAGTGCTCTTTACATGGACTGTATGGGCTGACCCTGCTGCAATATGCACACCCACAAATCTTCTCAGCTCATTACCTCATTGAACATGGCTGCTCCTCTGTAAGGGTAGGAGCCGGGTGATACCTCAGCAGAATTTGAACACGACATGCTAAGTCAGAGCTGGAAATAGCTGACTGAGAGCTCTGGGCCTGGCCTGGCAGGGAGGTGGACCCTGTCAGAAAAATGCAGCCTCAAGAAGGACATGTGGCAGCATAGCTTTCCTATTATTAAGACAACCCTCATTATTTCTGCACTTGTTCTTTGCTAACACCCCCTTAGTATTTAACTCATCTCCTTCTCTGCACAGCCAGTTCTGGGTTAAGAAGGCAGGAGTATGCATTGTGTAAATAAAGTTTGTTGTTTTCCTTTGAAGTATGTGGGAAGGCTTTGAAAACCCAACTGTAGCCATTCCCAATAATCTCAACTTTCTGCTCTATTTCTCTGGTTAACCTTGCTGACTCAAAACAACAAAAAGCATAGCCTGAAGGAAATAGTGCTCACTGCTTTCTTAACTTTCCAATGGCATTTTACCAGAGATATTTTCTTTTTGTTAAGATCTCTGAAGCCCATTCCTCTCTTTCTGTGAGGATTTCCATTGAGACTGAATGGCTCTTACCAGCCTTCTTCCCCAGGCATGGGGTAGGAAGCATGACTGCCTTCCCCAGCTCATAACAAGAAGGAAGAGTCAGTGAAGGGGGCTGCTGAGATGCCAGCAGTAAACACATCAACACAGAGATGTGTTTTGTTTTCTTCCCAGAGGATGGTGGGAGTGAGATCTTCCCTCACATGCTTGTCCCAATTAGAGAGCCAAGTTGTGATCTATTAGGTCACCACTCTGTCCGTCTAGTAAGACCGAACAAGTCTCTCTTTCATATTGCTTTGCAGTCAGCTCAAGAAGTCACTCTTGACTCAAGCAAACTTTCTTCCCCCTCCCACGCTTGCTTCTCCCCACCCCTAGCTGCATTTACAAACTAATTGCCTGGAGAAGGAAGTGATGGGAACTTCACATCAAAGCAGGCTCCTGCCAAGCTTTCCTGAGATACCTGCCTGGCTGAAGAGGGTAAAATCTGCCAACAAGATCGCTTGAGGGAAAGCAGACACCCTTCCTTATTCCCCTCCTGCTACAGTACTGTGGGGCAAGAGTCCATCTCCTCCCTCATCTGGGCCCAAAGGACTGTGGTTTGCTTGCCAGCCTCAGACACTTTTCTCAGGAGGGTTTTCCACATGCTGGTCAGTGGCTTGTGGGACAACTATCCCATGCCTGCACGGAATAGATATTGCTTCTGCTGAGGTACAAATCCTGACCGTGAAGAACATGATGGAGAAGGGCATTTGCCACACTATGAAGTGTGTAGCACACCATATAGCAGGCTGAAAATGGGAAAGACCCACAGCTGGGAGATGTTGCTGCCAAGATTCTGTTGAAAGCCTGTCCCATGGATAGAGCAACAGGGTTCATCCCGACCAAGTGAGCAGAATTTAATACCACCACCCCCTGCCTCTGTCTCATCTCTAAGGAAATCTCCCTTTCTTCAGGGGAAGATGAAGAAAAAAACGTGTTCTGCCTCCATAAACCCCAGCCCTTCCATCATAGACATGGTGAATAAAGGGAAGGAGAAAGAGCCGTATAAACAGGCCCCTCGAACATAATTGAAGAACCAGACTAATTTGGCTTGTCTTTATAACAGGCCAGAGCTGGGCACTAGACTTACCCACAACAGATAAAGATGAGTAACTACATAATGAGGTTAAAATATTCATTAAGCTAATTGCATGTTAATTACGTAAAGGATGCTATTAGGGATCCTTTGAGCTCCATCTGTGTGTGCAAACAGGAGTGAGAATAATCACACCAGAAAGCAGGAGAAGAGACGGTGACAGCTCCGGGGCTCCTGGCACACAGGAACTAGGGGTGGGAGGGACAACCAGTGGGGGCAGCTCCGGGTCCTGGGGGAGCTGGCAGCTGTGAAAAGGAGGGTGGTCTCGTGAGAAGAGATGGGGCTGGTAATAAGAAATTCTAGGTGCTGTTGCCAGCAATCATGTTGTGAATGGGCATATGATTTCCCCACACTCCATTTCCAGATATATAAAACAGGAACTATAGCTGTCTCCCAAGCGAGACAATTCATGAGAAAACTCAGGAAAGGGTCTAGCCAAACTCACTTTCACTATTGTATCTGTTGATTTTATCAGAATTGCTTGCAGGGGCAGAGATCCATCACCCCAGAAAGCGCCGTAGGACTCAAGCCAATAGGCCGTAAGGCACTGGAAAGGTCCATTTTTGAAAATGGCCTACAAGAAGGCTAAAAATAAGGAGGCAGAAATTACTCTTCCATTTAAACTTCCTCTGTCAGCACCACAGAGGACAGCTTCTAATAAATACTTCTTCAAAAAAAGGAGAAAAATATTCCATCTGACATAATTATGGCCAGTGCTCCATAAGGCAGAATAGGGAAAATGCCTACATATTTCATGCTAAAATTCATTAATAATGGAAGGCAAGGATTAAATTATATAACTGCCACCTTTAAGTTAAATAATATTTTCAACAGAAGGAAAGGGAGATGGGACAACTCCATAACCAACACGTTTATTTCAGCACATGAATAATTTAGGCAACTAATACAACAGCTTTTTAAAGGGGAGAAGATTCGATGAGGAGATTGGGTTAGAAAGGACTTGCACTGCATTTGGAGATTTGAAGGACTGGGAGAATAATTCATATTCAGTCATTCATTTGATTCATTTGTCCTTTCTTTCAGGCCATTAATGGGCAGATTGTTCTTTTCGCAAATGCACTTATAGTTTGAAGTTACTGGAATAAATCTGGTCCATGGTTCCCCTTGAGTGGCCAGTTTCTTGCTAGGAGTCACTGCACAAAACGGAAACAGGTTTGGATGGGGAGGTCATCTCCAGGTGGGTTTCTGATCTCGGACTGGCTCCTCCTTTTTGCTGTGAATCTACATTTAACGTCTCCTCATTCTCCTGCAATAATTGTTTAAAATTTCTGCTTCCTCAGGTAGACCTGCCAGCTCACCCCGCTCATCCTGCATGGGTACAAAGTAGAGGGCAAAACTGGAGCGAACATGAATGAAGCAGATTCATTAAAAATTTCAGACCATTATTCATGAAAAATTAGTTTATTGTGTTAGCTTGTCCCCAGTGAAGCTGGCATTGATCCAAACTACCCTTCTGATGAGTGGGAAGGAGAACTGCCTGTCATTCATATTTCTGTGGTGAAACCTGACAGATGACTCTTTATCCAGGGGCTGATTATTGTCATGGGCAAAACAAAAAAATCCCTGTATATTCTGCTAAGCGCCCAAACATATGTGCTGTTCTCCACAGCCCCAGAGCCTCCCAGACACACTCCAGCTCATGAAAGATGCCCAGGAGAACTGGTATAGCCCTTCCCACGGGCTCCCAGATAAAACCAGCTGCAAAAGTTACCCAGATTTCTCCGAGCGGCTGGAGCTGCCGGCGAGAGCTGAGCGCAGGTCTTGGGATGCTGATCCCTGTGTAATAGCAGAGCTCTGGCGCCCAGAAACCATCCCTGTGACTGACTCAGCAGGAAGCCTTAATCCTGGTAATTTTACAGCTCTTAGAGGCCTGTGCCTAATGATTTTTGTCTGGGGTGCCAGCCCATTTCCAGGTAGATAAATGTCTGCGTAGCAAAAACAGAAGTCCTGTTTGGCACTGAGGTGCCTGCCAAGCTAGGGATCTCAGCAGGCAGCCTCAGGGCTCGGTTCAGTCTCCGCTCCACATCTAGAGAAGACTGTTTTGCAGCAAAAGGGACAGACAGCAAAGGAAACACAAATACACGTTGCCTCTGCTCTGTCTGTAGTAGAAACAAGCAAAGAACACCCGTCTCCAAGGATGCCAATTAATTCTGCACCATATTCTCTTCATTTAAAGAAAAATTAGAAATAATAAAAACTTCTGAAAATATTTGCTGTAGGTTTGAGAGGCAAGTGAAATCCAGGGAGTTCATATGTGTATGCAAAAGGGAGAAGGAGCAAGAATGAATGAGAGCGGGGGTATGGGTGAGCAGGAAACACTGTTATTTTATCTGAACTGCTTTATGGGCTAGATGACCTAGTAAGTCTTTTCCATCTCTAATTTCTCTGCTTCACCTATCCCTAGTTTATCATTAAGGAATCACTTATGCAAATTCAATTAAGTATTTAACATTTTCCTTCCTGTAGCTCCCTGCCTCACTGACTCTTCATCCCATTTCAAATCTCAGCTGACAACATCTCTTCCCTCTCCGGCTCCCATTTCTTTGCCCTTAGACTATTAACTCAGTAACTGTGTGATTTAATCCACTGAATTTTGGGTTTTCACTTTCTTGCAAAGGAGAGACAAAGTGAGGCTGTAGTGTACTGCATTAGCAAAGCCCAGCTCACAGCTGCTGGGCGCACAATAGTACGCTGCAAGAACTTAGCACGCTGGCCTGGCAGCTCTGGTGACCCCAGTCCAACATTGCATTAAGTCAGGAATGAAAGTGAGGTTTTTCTTTTCATTGTTTGTGTTTGCTTACTGGGTACGACATATGGGGCTGAGTTTAGCGGAGCGCATTCGTGAGCTTAGGACGGGAAGAAGCAGGCTATGGCATGGGCCAGAGGGGAAGAGCTGTGTGTGAGGGGTTCAGGGCTGGAATAGCAAAAGGTAGAACAGTGAAAGGTGAAAGGGTTGCAGGATGTACAGCAGTGATGTGTAAGTGCTGCACAGTCTTGGCCAAGAGTTATGGCTCTTTTGGATTTTGAGAAGGAAATTTTAACTGTTTAGCACCTTGGGCTTTATCGTCCTGTTCTTTCTGCCATTAGTCTTCTGGGTTTTTGCTCTCTCTGGCATATGCTACCCTCCCTTCCCACGTAATGCAATTGTATGTAAACTTGCTCAAATTGAAAAGCAATGTTCTAGAAAGGCTCAGGAGCAAGTCCCAGCTAAGTGCGTAATTATATAGTACTTGGAGTAATTTTCCTTTTCCTCTGAAAATGCACATTGACTCTGATTTTCCTATCTGCAGATTGTAAGCTCATAATTAGCAGTAAATTACTCACACGAGTGACAAATTTTGTGCTTTCAAGTAAACAGACGAAATACCCACAGTTTACAAATTGCCTCTTGGTGCCGCAGACACCTGGCTTTTCCTGCTCCCATCTATCCCACTTGCAAGTGGGATAAATGGGATCAGAAAATGTCTCTTCAAGGAGCTTGTATGATGACATCAATTACTGAGCTACCACAAAAAGCTATAAAAGGCAACTGCTGAGCTAATGCTGGCCAGTCC
The DNA here is from genome assembly GCF_965638725.1 of Aptenodytes patagonicus. Lineage (NCBI taxonomy): Eukaryota > Metazoa > Chordata > Aves > Sphenisciformes > Spheniscidae > Aptenodytes > Aptenodytes patagonicus. The sequence goes on from NC_134951.1 coordinate 96,790,079, forward strand.
CTGAGGATTGTGTGGCTTGGCTGGGTGCGAGCAGGAGAGCACGTGGCAGCGGCACCTCGGGAGCAGAGGGTCCCCCTGCAGCCATGTCCCCAGCCTGCCTACCCAGAGCATCTGAGGACATCAATAAACCCTTGAGGTAAGAACTGTAGAGGATATATCCACCCCTCTCAAGCAAGGGGAAGCAACATGAAATAACACATGGTCTGGGAAGCTGCTGCAGAGCACTGGAGGAAGGTGAACTTGCTGAGCTATTGTGGAGCAAGGGCCAGGGTAAGCACTGAGGGTGGAACAAGCTTCTCACAATCCAGTCTGTTCTTGGGCAACTCTGTATGATGAAGCAGTACTGATACAGTTTGTTAATCACAGTTAAACACATATTTAAATTGCACTGATAGCCGGATGTCTTGCTAGGGGAATAGCCCCGATAGAGTGGGTGGACTTCAGGGCAAACGAGCCTGTGATTTTCCAGTTTTAAGAGCCATCAGCTGAGAAATGGCTCCTGGGAGAAGCCCCAGAGATGGGTGCAGCTGGATGGAAAATCATCTGTCCTGACTGGGCATCTGTCTGAGGCTCAGAGAATGGCAACAGACCCATTCATCTGGTTAATGAGCAATATGGTTTCAGGGATCTGACATGATGGTCATCAGTATCTCTACCACATAGCAAGAAGGTGTCTCAGAAAAAATTGCCACAGCAATTATCAGAGAGGTAGAGATGACAACAGAAAAGAAATTACTTCTGGGGTCAAAAGGTAGCTGTTTGGCAATGCAAATACAAAGGAGGGATTATTGGAATGTGCAGTTAGGAGCAGAGGAACAGAAGGAAAATGTGAGGAGAAGATGCTGGGTGAGGGAGGTTGTTTGGGTCTAGAGTAACTTCCAAGAACCAGTGTGTGCAGTGGCAGGGTAAGCCCTGTTCCCTGAGCTGGGACACTGTCATGGACGCTGCTGTGACAATGTAGGCATAAGCAAAGGCAAAAATCATATCCTAGTTTCAGCTTCATTGGAAATTCGGGGCTGGGGGGAGGAAACAACATAATCTACTCAGCAAGCAGAAAAGAACAAAAGAGGAAAGGAAAGGCATTAAAAGTGGAATTGTGAGAAAAAAAAAAAAGGAGATTACATGAAAAAAAATTGAAACCAGAGATTGTAGTTGGCCTGGTGTCATAATCCTCTCATTATTACATATTAATATGTAAGGGATGTTTGCAGGAAAAAGAGGATAAAACAATTAATCTAGAGCATCCATCCAAACAGAGGCAATTCTTTCCTATGTGTAGTATCACATGAATACATTAGAACAGGGCTGATCACAGAAGCATTCAGTCACATTTTTAAAGGTGGACTGAAATTTTCTAAAGTATATATTTAGGAACACTGCTTAAGTCCTTGAATAATAGTACTTTGCACTTTGGTAGCAACTTTCTTCTGAAGGACTCAAAGGATTTTACAAAAATGAATGAATGAAGTTTCTCCAACCCACTGTGAGGGAGATGACTACTCTTACCTTATTATACAAAGGGGAGCAGGGGAAACAGCAACACAGAATAGTTAACTGATTTGACAGAAATCGCACAGTGCATCTGACGGTCTGAATGAATTTAAGAACGAAGTTGCAAAGTTGCTACAGAAAGTACACAGCCTGGCTGATATCAGCTCTAAGGAGAATCAGGGGGTGGCAGATGTTGCAGCAGCCCTCTGAAATTGGTGTTTGGGAAAGCAGAGCAGGGAGTGTTGGTTACCTGCGACGGAAACAAGACTGGAATGACAAAATATCTGAAAGTTGCAGATATAACAGGGACTCTGGAAGGGCATTTGCAAAACCACTTCAATCTATTAGCACTCTTTGAGCGTGTCAGCAAATATGGGACAAATGAAAATTGTCTGCCTGTTTTCACTTGGATTTTGAAAACATTCTCGACAGGACCCAAACAAGAGGGTAGGCAATCAGGTACTCTATTAATGAGAACATCATGCCGCGGCAAGCAGACAAGCTGGCTAAGTGTCTGAAAAAATAAATACGTAATTTAGCATCAAGTTTGCCATTTCCAACACGGCAAAATATTAGTAGCAGCGTGCATCTAGCTCCTAGAAAGATCTGTGTTGGTTTGTAGATTAATGGACAATGTGGTAAAGGCGAATAGTCAGTAAGTTGGCAATATTTGCAAATGGTAAATATTCTTTGTCAAGCCTAGAGAAAGATGTGAGGAATCAACTATGGAACAGTGTAAAGTTTCCTGGAAACAAATGCACCTTGGAAGGTTTCATTTGAAGTATCCATATGTGTTCCCAGGTTCAAAATGAGAAAGATTTTATGTCCTCCTAGGCTGCAATCTACATCCTCGTAGCACCGTGCTCCTCTGCGGTCAAACAGTGCTCTCCATTTGTTGGGACATGCATATGGAATAGGGTGGAGTTTCTTACTAAAACCGGTATGAGATCAGTAAGTAAGTGCATTATGTCCAGAACATTGTGTTCAGTTCTGTATTCAAAGAAAATTATAGCGGAAATCAAAGGGGTCCAGAAATAGTCAACACAGTTGTTTCAAGGCATAGCATGACTTCCATGTAGGAAGCAAATTAAATGGCAGGTGTATTTATTTTAGAAATCATATGAATAAAATAGGCATTCAAAATAGCTAGAATAAATTATGTAGAAAAGCAAATTCAATGTTCCTATTTACCTTGTCTTTCACACTTCAGCACCAAAGGCACATCTCATTAAACTGAGCGATAGGGAAAGTATTCCATCAAAGGGAATACTTTTCCTCAGGCATCTTCATTCACCTGTGGAAATCTCTGCTACAAGACATCTCTGAGGTGCAAGGTGTGTGTGGAAGGATTCAGATAAGAAGTAGATACCTGTGGATATTGAAATTTTCCAGATTTACAATAGGAGAAGTTAAGATACAAATGATGAATATAAAAGCTTCACACTATAGCATGTAAGCCAACCACTAATGAGGGTGCCAAGGAAGATATTTCCCCAAGCAATGGTTATCCTTAACTGTCCAGCGTGAGACCCTGTGAGCCTTCCTTTGTAGCTTCTGGTACTCACCAGTATCAAAGACAAAATACCAAACAAATGGATAATTGGCCAGACCAGACGTGGCATTTCCTGTGTTCTTGAACCTTCTTCTCCTCTGTTTCTTTCTATCCTCAAGGCCACCCTTCCTGTCATCTAAAGTGCATGGAGGTACAGCTGAATCATTTAACATTTCTATCAGTGTTTTTTTGGCTCTTTTAAGCAATTGAACTCATGGTGCCCAGCGTCAGGCTCACTGCCAATTTTGACTTGACCTGGTCACAATTTTGCAAGCACTGTCAATGCCAGAGCGACAGCTGAAATGGAAATTTTAATGATGTTAATGAATAAAAGCTTAAGCTGTGCTTCCTGCACCTGGGCAGCAAAAGTGCATTTATAATTACTTGCCAAACAAGCCTCCTGGCTGCCTTCTATCTGCCCCAGGCAAGCAGTTAACTGAGGTTCCCTCCTTTCAGCAAGATTATTTTTGAGTGAATACTTCTGCCAGTGAAAGGTGTTGGATTGACAGCTCTGGAGACTAAGTCCTCTATTATGTGACAGAAGTGAAAAAATCTGTAACAACAGTTTTTATTAGGTCACCTAGTTCATCCCTCTGCCAACACAGGATTGTTCTCTATAATATATTACTGAGTGATCTTTTTCCCGCATTTCCCCCCCATCCTGCTCTTAAATACAAATCTCTAGGTCTCTTCCATTTTGCTGCACGGCTCTGATCCTTACAGTCTCTTCCATACTGACATTGTAGAAAAAACCCTCTGTGCGTGAAGATATGCATGTGCATCTTCCAGGCTCCAAGAGTTCATCAGGGAAGGGGCAACAAGACAGTTTGGAACCAGCAGGGAAGATACTGAGAAAATGTCAGATAGCAATTTCTGTGGGCCAATGTTTTTCCTCATAGATGCCTCCTGAAAGGAGACTTCAGATCAGTCAAAGTTATTTTCCTTGCCCTAATGCTAATACACTACTGGTATTGTTTGGATGACCACGACCTTTTTACCAGCAGAGCACCCTGAGAACTCATCATGGCAACGTTGCCTTTGTTTAAAGGAAGAGAAGTGATGCACAGAGGGATTAAGTGACTTGTCCAAGCTCCCAGTGGGTGAAATGAGTCTAGATTCCTCTCTACCTTCTAGCCCAATCCCTTAAAGCCTCTTTGGGGACTGGTTCAGTAAAACTCAACTACCAGTGAATCTTTGTCTGCATAACAGGGTGGTGGTCCCATACCAATGCAGTAAGACCAGAGGAGCCCTGGGCTCAAAGACTTCATACAAGGAACATGAAGTCCTAATCAAATCATGCATTGCATAGATTTCCAGGCATTCCAATCTCCTCTTAGCCCCTTCTCGCCTTGCATATTGCCAGAGTGCTGGATTTATTGCCCCAGTATTGTAACGTGATGGTCTTCAGACCAGTTATCCTCAGGGTACTCAGCCCCCTGAGCTGGAAGACAGGGATGGCGAGCAGGATAAACCCCCCATAATCCAAGAGGAAGCAGTCAACGACCTGCTACGCCACCTGGATGCTCACAAGTCTATGGGGCCGGATGGGATCCACCCGAGGGTGCTGAGGGAGCTGGCGGAGGAGCTCGCCAAGCCATTCTCCATCATTTATCAGCAGTCCTGGTTAACGGGGGAGGTCCCGGATGACTGGAGGCTTGCCAGTGTGATGCCCATCTATAAGAAGGGCCGGAAGGAGGATCCGGGGAATTACAGGCCTGTCAGCCTGACCTCGGTGCTGGGGAAGATTATGGAGCAGTTCATCTTGAGGGCGCTCACAAGGCATGAGCGGGACAACCAGGGGATCAGGCCTAGCCAGCACGGATTCGTGAGAGGCAGGTCCTGCTTGACCAACCTGATCTCCTTCTATGACCAGGTGACCCGCCTAGTGGATGAGGGAAAGGCTGTGGATGTGGTCTACCTGGACTTCAGCAAGGCCTTTGACACCGTCTCCCACAGCATTCTCCTAGAGAAGCTGGTGGCTCACGGCTTAGACAGGTGGACTCTGCGCTGGGTCAAAAACTGGCTGGACGGCCGGGCCCAGAGAGTTGTGGTGAATGGAGTTCCATCCAGTTGGCGGCCGGTCACGAGCGGTGTTCCCCAGGGCTCAGTTTTGGGGCCGGTCTTCTTCAATATCTTTATCAATGATCTGGATGAGGGGATCGAGTGCACCCTCAGTAAGTTTGCAGACGACACCAAGTTGGGCGGGAGCGTTGATCTGCTCGAGGGTAGGAAGGCTCTGCAGAGGGACCTGGACAGGCTGGATCGATGGGCCCAGGCCAACCGTATGAGATTCAACAAGGCCAAGTGCCGGGTCCTGCACTTCGGCCACAACAACCCCATGCAGCGCTACAGGCTTGGGGAAGAGTGGCTGGAAAGCTGCCTGGCGGAAAAGGACCTGGGGGTGCTGGTCAACAGCCAGCTGAACATGAGCCGGCAGTGTGCCCAGGCGGCCAAGAAGGCCAATGGCATCCTGGCCTGTATCAGAAATAGTGTGGCCAGCAGGAGTAGGGAAGTGATCGTGCCCCTGTACTCGGCCCTGGTGAGGCCGCACCTCGAATACTGTGTTCAGTTTTGGGCCCCTCACTACAAGAAGGACATTGAGGTGTTGGAACATGTCCAGAGAAGGGCAACGAAGCTGGTGAAGGGTCTGAACAAGTCTTCTGAGGAGCGGCTGAGGGAACTGGGGTTGTTTAGCCTGGAGAAAAGGAGGCTCAGAGGAGACCTTATCGTGCTCTACAACTACCTGAAAGGAGGTTGTAGCAAGGAGGGTGTCGGTCTCTTCTCCCAAGTAACAAGCGATAGGACGAGAGGAAATGGCCTCAAGTTGAGGCAGGGGAGGTTTAGATTGGATGTAAGGAAAAATTTCTTTACTGAAAGAGTGGTGAAACATTGGAACAGGCTGCCCAGGGAAGTGGTGGAGTCCCCATCCCTGGAGGTATTTAAAAGACGTGTAGATGAGGTGCTTAGGGACATGGTTTAGTGGGCATGGTGGTGTTGGGTTGACGGTTGGACTTGATGATCTCAGAGGTCTTTTCCAACCTAAATGATTCTATGATTCTATTTCTTCCAGGATAGGTCCTTCCCTTGTGTCAAAGTTAAATCAATAAACAGATGAAAACTGGAGCCTGCTTAGCCTCGTGAGAAGAGCTCTGACAGCTGTTGCTATTTAGTACATGAATGGGAATGGGAGCAGAAACTACTAGGGATGACCAGTTTACAGAGATGCATTTTATCTCTGTTCTGAAATCCTGTATTTACAAATCATTTCAACAGCCAGCAGCAATTACCAGACACCCTTTCTTATCAGACTCCCTTCTTGCTACCAGTTCTTGTGCTAGAACAGACCTGGGCTAGACAGCTTCCTCCAGAGAGGCACCCTGAAACTCTTCAGCTTCAAAGGAGCATTGTATCAGTATATAAAATGGCCAAGACTACTGTCCCAGACATGATCCAGTTTGATTAGCACTTGGGTTCCTGCCATTTAGTTCTATACATTGGGTTTATAAAAGAACCTTAGCTGGCTAGTGTCAAACAGTAACCAGGTGTGCTTAGTAGCCAGTGAATTACAACTGACTTTTTCATTGCTGTGATAGTGCACATGGATGGATCCCAGACCGTGTGCTCAAAAACACAGGGCATCTTCTGCTCTCACTTACGCTAGAGAGCATATCTCCATCACACAGTGCAGCTCATGCAGAAATTTCCAGGCTTGCACGTCACACCTTAGCTGTGGTTTCAAAGGCACAGGAGCTGCACAGTGTGTTGCTGGCTCCAGGGAGTTGGTCCTGCTGGAAGCAGTCTGCTGGCATTGCTATGCCACTTCCATGACCCAAGCCAATGTTTCCACGCAGCACCCTGCTGTTGGGCTCTCTCAGCGCTCCAGCACAGCAGTGCACTGTGCCGTGTGGACGTGCCCTCGGGTCACTTGCCAAAGTCATTGAGTTTGTCCCAGCTCACGCCGTAGCAACTATGCAGCATCCAGCTGCGTTTATTGAAAAAGACGACCATTACAAGACAATGCAACTGACAGTCTCTAGGAGCCTGAACAGGAGAAAGGCTGGTTCAAGAAAGTCAGAGCATGAGCAGAGCTTAGAAAGGAGTCTGAGACTGGAGAGAGCCTCTCTGGGGATTTCACTGTGCAGGAGAAAGGTACGTGGTACATCTGGCATGGGCCAGATTCAGCAAAGAAACAGAGGACAGTGGAAGTGCACCTGTGCTGAAAAAGAGTCAGCAAGGCACTTAAAAGAAGGTGAGATTCTGGGATGTAAATACTGGTTGTGTCAGATGTCTGAACCAAGCCTGGCCACCTGGCCTCCTTCTGTCTGATATCGTTACCTTGCGCTCAGCAGAACAAGGGCTGGCCGGCTGTGCAAAGACACCTGGAGCCTGCCCCGTCCTGGAAGAGAGACACCTGGCTCCCAGCCACCCTCACGCACCACAGAGCAGCCAAGGACAGGAGCTGCGAGGACCACCCTGGGGTCTCGTCCACACCATACCCACAGCGCTCATCCAGAATCACACAATCTTGTGCCCTGGCACAATTCATGCCCTCGCTAAGTGAACAATTTCCAACAGAGTAACACAAGTGGTTCATTCTGTCTGACAGTCTTTCACATGTAAATATTTTATATTCCTATTGAATATTTTTGGATGATTATGAATTCTTGATGTGATGAGGACCTTGCTATGTATGAGATGCAGGCAGCAGCAAGGACTTAGCAAGGAGGAAAAGCATCCAAGAATAAAAAATAAGATATCATTACAAACTACAAATTAGAAAGAGCTGGGATAAAAACACAGGCACATATCATTCTTCCTTCCTCCTCTGTCTGGACACTTTCAGAAACTGTCTGGAGCTCGCATAAGGAGCTTTGCCTGTGGATAGATGTGGAGTTGGCTGCCTCTCTCTCCGTCCCTCCCTCTCTCTCTTCTTCTGATTTAGTTTTAGTTTCTTTATTCCTGTTGAAAGATGCAATACCAACAGCCCAAGGGACCGAAGACTGAAGTTACTCCAGAGTTTCTGCTCTGTCTTCAGTTTGACTCTGTTTCTGCAGTGCGCCCAGAAACCAAGACTGCACCTCTGAATCCACGCAGAGAGTCTAGACTGAAGGTAGAGAATTTCCACAAAATGTTAAAAGATTTGGACATGATGATGACTACCTTTATACCACTGGTATAGATAGTGGCAGTAGAAGCTTCCTGTACGAGTACTGAAATGCCTCAGAGTCAACAGGAGGGGCCTTTGCTAAGTGGCAAGAGGTGAGCTCTGTCTCAATGATCCAGTTAGTCAGAAGGACTTGCACATACGCAGAAGTGAAGGGGTGAAAAATGGTAAGTCTCAGTCAAACTAGGACAGAGCTTGTCAGCAGAAGCATATCCTCTTGATTTGGACTGAAATAACTAAAGGTATGAAGTAGAATTAATGTTGTTTGTCCCTATGTATCCATATGTAAGCTTTGCTTCTCTTCTAACAGTCCTCCCATGCACTAAGAAAGGGACTGCCACTGCCAATCCTTTTCATAGTGCCCGGACTAGCAACGCAACGTCCATGTCTGTGGGTCACCACAAGCCGGCTGAGGCCTCACCTGCTGGCCCAGATCTAAAAGTACCTGTGCCTAAGCCTATCCAAAGGGCACACATTTTATGTTGTTGGTATATCTAGCAAGATTAGGAATAATACTCTTTCCAAGGTTTCTCCAGGATCCTGTTTGCCCCTTGTCCCTGGGCCCAGCGACTGCACCTCCACAGAAGTCCAGTGACAAAGAGCCACACTGCTATCTGCAGAAGAACTGTCTCTCAGAATCCTCTAGGCAAAGATACCTTTGCCTTATTTATGTGGTGACAGAAGAGAAGCTAGCGTTGTCTTTGCAAGAGTGAAAGCTAATTTGGACAGGCCTAAACTAAGAAGTCGACACAGAAAATGCTTAGCTGCCCCATGACCCATCTTCCAGACCTGTCCACCTCTGCTCATGCATTCCTAAGTAGCTGTCTGCAAGAACAGCCCCCCATGACTGTCTGCTTAACATGTTGCCTGCAAAGACAAATCATCGCACTGTGCACCAGGGAAACATGGGCCACCAGCGAGGTGGAGTTCTCAGCTGAACAAGCCCAGATAAGGATTGCACAAAGGACCCTGGTTATCTGGTTCCTGTTGTGCTGGCATCGAAGTATTGCACTGAACATTAGGGTTTCCATGTGTCCCCAGGGTGCGGTACGCTGACTTTGCTCGAAGTGCAATTTAAGATTGATGAATTCACAGGTTTTAAATCAACTGTAAGCATCCGGGCTGGCCCCTTGATGGAGGCTATTAACTTAATGAAACTGAAAGGCTGTGAAGTCAGATAACAGACATTAGAGTCTCTATTTACCTAGAGATTTAAGGAGACCTTTCTGAGGTAGCACACGACTGACTTCTTTTTTGAAAAGTGTAAGCTACCTCCTGACAGCACTTCCCAGGCACACGTACACACACACACTTGGGCTGCCAGGAAGGCACTGCATGCTCACAAGTGGTTGCTCCCTTCTCATGTTGGCTGACAAGTGGTACGTTGTGGCAGAAGAAGAAAAGCTACTTTTAAAAAGTACAGGTTCTGCTCCGGAGGCTGTCCAGTACCAAAGGAAGGATACCCAGTGAGCATCGGGGTCCCACATAGCCAGCCCCCAAAAAATGAAGCAGCCAGATGATTAATGGATGCTCTTGTCCGGGTATATGCAAAATCACTCAGAAAGTCAGCAGCAGGGCTAAGGGCAGAGCCCAGATCTCTTGACTGCTGCCCGTCTGTGCTGGGCACCAGGCACCGCAGCTTTCCATCACACACTTCAAAAGGACAAGCCAGAACAGTTCTCCAGCTGAGT